>NC_138357.1:104386462-104986462 GCF_046562875.1 Panthera onca
CAGTAATTAAAATACCCCAAATGAGAGCACTTCTGAGTGAAATCAGATCATGGAAAAGGACATAGAACCAGACTCCAGAGCTATACTAGATTGACAAAAGTTCAGAAACTAAAGGATGTATATGAATCTTGCATGTTTCCTTTTACTAAGAACACACTATCAGGAACAAATGGTTAAATGTGGACCAGCAATTGATGACTGATTATGATCTAGTTGCTCCAAACATACTTAATCGTTAAATGTTACGCTTACTGCCTTTTAATTGTCCTGGCTTTTCATATGTGAGTGCCACCCGGAAAAGTCAAGCAAAACACAGCAGCTAACTTAGTTGGGGTTAGAAATAGGGATAGGGTTTTCACGTGTGTTTTTCATTTCTGTGCTTGTTTATTAGATTTGTGAAGGCCAAAAGAGAACTGGCAGGTCAGGTCATTTACATGCACTGCTTGCTGTCTTCACATAGGGTCCATGCCATCATGCTTCCTAGGAACGTGCCTGGGGCTGTTCTCCCTGAGGCTTACCAACATTTCTTCCACTACGCAGAGCAGACCCTTCTCTCTTGGCAAAACCCTGTGTGTCCTAGAAGGCTCAAGGTCCAGCTCAAAAACCACTCAAGTTTTACACTCAGGCGTGTTATTGCCTCATTTTCTGGAACAGACTCTCTTAGATGCTTTCTTAATTCTCTACCATACTTATTTGTACTATTTGTTGTTGTCATCGCTTGAACATTTCTATAAGCTTCTGGAGAGGACTGTCTTGCTCATTTATACTTCCTCTGGAGAGTTTTCTTGCTCTTGAAGAACTCAGTAAGTAGTTGCTAAATTGAACGGGAAAAATTGTCACCTCTTGAAAATTACAGCTAACAAGCATTAAGCTGAAACAGACATGGTTATTCATCTGTTGAAATAACTCATTACAAAAAATGACTTATACAAAAGGTGGCTGATGAGTTTAAGGTGCTTCCCAAATTTCTTTACTGAATTCTCTGGTTTATCTCCTAAAACCACAGAAGACTAAATGTCGTGAATGCAAAACGAACCATGACCTAAATCTTTTTCACAACACTGGGGCTTTGCTATCCCAAGACACCAGTGTTGGTATGAATGGAGAAGAGAGAATAGCCAGCTGAAGGGTAAGAACTGGCCGTGTCAGCCACTGGACTCCCCCCAGAGTGGGGAGGAACAAATTGTCAGAGCAACCTCAATTTGAAGGAATGCCCTTGAACATTCTTTCTTTTTCTAATTCCTTACAGCAAGAATCCTGCTCTACACTTTTGTCCTCCTCAATGAACTTATTCATTAAGAGGGAGTGCTATGTTCAAATGATTGATGCCAGTTATCTTACCAGATTCATCTCCCATTTCACTGAATGAATCAACATTCTGGTTTATAAATCAGTTTCTGGCAAGTTGGCTTGGTGTCCATCACTTTTCCATGGCGTGGTCACCCCGAAGTGAGCAGATTCATTTACATTTTCATTGAGGTCAGTCTGAGGACCGGCCCCTGAACTGGTGAGAAAAATTTCAAGAGCAGCCCCTGTGTGTGTTTGAATGAAGGCAGACAGCTCATGCTAAAATATTTCAAGAACTTAACAGTGTTTTAAGAAAAACTTGTCACTCTGATTATTGCCGTCCATAATACCCAGTAGGCAGGCACACGTTTGTTGAATTAAACTGAATCTTTTGCTAGCAACAAGCTGCAGCCAACGATGGCTTCATATTGTTATTATTATTATTTTAATTTTTCTTTACCATAATTGTGGGGGTAGAGTGGGACCAGGGAAAAGGAGACAGAGCTCGCAATAAAAGCAGTGAGAAGGGAAAAGGAGCCACAGCTCCCATGGGTAGATGCATGTCAGAGGGCGACCTATGCACAGATCAAGGCATGACTGACCTTGACTGTGTGGAAACAAAGTGGGGGAAAACATGGAGGGGTAGGGATGACAGAGAAGGCAAGAAATCTTGTGACTTCCTTAAACAGAAAACTATGGGGAGAGTAATATATCATCCAAAGAAGGATTCTTCAGATAATTTTGGTATGATACGCCAATTAAAACACTTCATAAAGTTTCTTTTTAGGGGGAGCCTGGGTGGTGGCTCTGACTCTTGATTTTGTCCCAGGTCATGATGTCACGGTTTGTGGGTTCGAGCCCCCTCTTGGGGTCCCCACTGACAGTGTGGAGCCTGCTTGGGATTCTTTTTCCCCCTTTCTCTGGCCCTCTCTATGTGCTCTCTTTCTCTCTCTCTCAAAATAAATAAACAAACTTAAAAAAAATCTCCTTTTAGGAATCTACAACATTTCATCAGCTTTCTGGAATTGGACTTATGGCCTTTTGATTTTATGGGTGCATGGACAGGCTTTTTAGTGGTGGTACGGTATAAACAGGTCATACTTAGGACTACTTGTTCAGGATGGCATATCAAAGGTACCCAGCCTCAACGTGGCCAACAAACTGAACTAGTGGTGTATTTTCATCATGGCCAACCGAACTCATGGACTTAAGATCTAAAGGGGCACAGTAAGTCAGACAGGAGTCCTAATGGTTTTGAAAACGCAACCAGAGATACAGAAATATGCTTCAAGATGATTTTAAAGGTGGAATTACTAAGAAATGACTGTGTGAGTGTGCAGGATTTTCCTTTAGGCATCCTCCCCACATTTCCCACAAGAAACTAATAAACATACAGATTTGGTGGCACATTTTCTTACCAACTGAAGAAGGCAGAAGAGCACAGCCATGTGGACAGATACTGGGACTCAGATATCAAATTCCTAACCCCCCTCAGACAGAAGGAAAAGAAGAGGAAAGTCGTGCTCTACTTGTAAATAATTGAAAAATGGTCATGAAGGGCCATCCGGGATGGCACAATACACCGAATCTGGAAGGCCCAAAGTTCCAGATAAAGTTATTATGGGAGCGATGAATAGCTAAATATTATCGAAGAATCTCAGACTTCGTATTGAATGGAAGAACGGGGGCTGCTTTCTCATTGCCTGCAAAGGCTGAAAAAGAGAAAGAGTTGGCAGATCTGACTGCAGACTCTGGAGGGGATGCAGCTGGAGGGCATCTGTGAGCAGTGATGATGTGCATTCTCTCTGGAAGGTAAGTGTGTCCCATCCCGGGCCACCAGAGAGACTCCAGTAGAGGAGAAGGTGGTTCACCTCACCTTATTTTTGGCACTTTTGTACCCTAAGTCCTTTCACCCATTAATCACATTTTCTTGCTCCTGAGAAAGGCCTCGGAGGAGTCCTGACTAAACCTAAATGAGATTGGGCACAGAGGGTTCCTTATGGGCTAGGTCCTAGAACCGATGGATTGAATTTCGAAGTACATGGCCATGCCTAACCTAGAAGCATCTCTAGAAGCCCTGGAAAGAATTCAAAGGAGGAGGGTCAGAAGGCCACGAATAGGAAGTACTCCTGGATGTACAAACAAATATTATGCCCCCCTTGGCACATGACTGTAAAAGTTTAAGTAGGCAGAGAGTGTGCAGAGTAGAAGAAGTTTACTCACCAGAATTTTAATTTCTTTAAAGAGTGTGAGGGCTCTCATTAGAAGAGGAGGAGTGGAGAAGAGAACCTATATTCCCAAGGGACTATATGCAGTAAGGGGGGCTGAGGGCAGGTGCCCCAAATGCCAAAGTGGAAGGTGTTAAAAGGGAAAGTGATAGAACAGTTTTACTCTTGATGGGAGGGAGACAGAGAGAGATGAAGATTTTAGCCACTCGAGAGTGAGAAACTTTGGGGAGAGGAAGAGAAATCTACAGGGGAATCAGGGCAGAGTTTTCTGGGTAATATGCTGAGTAAACACTCCCCGCCTCAATTCTGTCATGTTGAGGGAATGTCTTTTAACAATCTGCATTTTTTCCCAGTGGCTTCCCTTTGGACTGAGAATGAAATGCTAGTTCCTCGTCCTGGCTCACAAGGCTTGTCTGTTCTGGCCCCTGGCTGCCTCTTCAACCTGATCCCCTGCTCTCTCCCCACTTCCCTTCTGTCCAGTCCAGTAACCCTCAAGTTCTTCCATCTTGCCAAGCTCCTTCTATATACCCTTTTGTTCCCTCTGCCTGCAATGATTGTCTCTAAGATCTCTGGATGACTCAGTTGTCCTCAATTCATATGTCACCACTTCAGCAGGGTCTTCTCTCACCACTCTGTATGGAAGTGTCCCCTTCACCTAACACTGTCTATTCAATACCTAGCTTCCTTTTCGTCACAGCATTTATCGAGACCTGAGAAAATATTTGTTTCACTTTATAGAGTCTGTCTACTCCATAGAACACAAACTTCGAGGGGTTTGTCATGGTCACCAGGTATCCCAGCATCCAAAAGACTTCGTGCCTCATTCAACATCTCAGAAAAGACAGACTGTATGATTGGGACAATCTTTCAAGTTTCTGGTGTCAGAGACAGGTCTCAAGGCTGGCTACCAATATTCATTTACATTTCTTAAGGTTTAATTTAGGTCAAAACATGAGGGAGAATTTCATAACACCGCAACAAAGAGTGAATTGCATTTCTTCCTAAAAGTAAAAGCTTTTCCTGCAGCTTACCTCAGTTTTCTCTTGCATTTATCCCCATGACGTTGATAAAAAGCAAGTTTTACTGTTTCTTGTTTTTAAGACAGGGAAACTACAGGTACGTGGTAAGTCAGTAGTGTAGTATAGAGCAGAGTACAGCTCTCTTGACATTGGCCCAGTCTACATTCCATCCAAACTTCTATCAAACTTTATTGCTTCCTTTTGAACAAAATATGGCTAAAGCATCAAAAACAAAATAATATTAAACACAAACAAAAACATAACGACCTAGTGGCTTTGGCCTTTTATGTACAGTCTGTATCGCCTACATCCTGGGTGCCACTATTTGAAATCCCTGACATAAGCAGGTCTGTACACGTCTCAAAGGGTTATTCCTTTGGGAGTGAGATAAGAAACTACATTCTTGCTCTACTTTGGAAACAGAGAAAAAATATTGAACTCACATATGCGGTGACTTGATTTATTTGTCCACATGGTGCATAGCAAGTGTAGCCATAGAAGAGTAGGAAGGGATCGGTAGCATATATTAGTCCCAATGAAAATTTATGACAGAAAATAATCAAACTGGAAATGACCCAAGGGGAGAAGAAAATAGCCTACATAGATCGTATAAATTACTAGGCTGACTCAACCATTTTCATTTACGAATGTGCTAACAGGTGCCCATTCTCCTACAACCTACCTCATAGAGGTGTACATTTTCCTAGCCTCTGTTGCTGATTAGTTGTCATCATGGGAAAATTTGTGACTTTTTAAGTGTCACATTTTTTTCAGTGAAATATACTTGTGATCATCTACGAAGGGTTGAATTCTTCCATTGGAGAAATGTGTCTACTGGATAAGACCATGTGTCTGCTCTTCATTTCCATTATAATAGGTTATTGTAAATAAAATAGGTAGTCCTCGAACAGAATGAGCAGAATGGATCATGTTTGCAGAATAAAACTTCAAAATATATGAATCTGTCAATAGTTTTTCTAAAACATTTTATTTGTATAGCAAACCATAAACCAAATGAAAAAGCATGGGAGGAGAAACCAAAAAATGCCTTCAGATCACAAGGTTTTTTATTTCTATGTACAGGATGAAACTCTTAACTATGTCAAACCAAGATAAAACAGGCTTAGATATAAAATTATATGTGGAAAGACCGATGTATATTTTCTTTCAAGGTATTTAACTATTTTCAGTGGCAGAATTTACAACTATGACTAATTCACATTCAAAATAAAGAACGTCGGTACTATATGCAGCCCGTGTATGCCTTCTATAAGAATAGCTTGTGCTTAGAGCACTTGTAGATATCTAAACATATGGTTTTGATAACATTGATGGTATTTTAAAATGAAACATTTTCCACATTTTATACAATTTAAAATGTCAATGTGGTTATTGCCTGTGTTCACACCAGCTCCGTTTAAACTTAAGGAACTTGAGTTACAGTGAGGTTAAGTGACCTGTGTGAAGTCAGTCATCTCACTAATGCTAAAGGCAGAGCTAGAATCCTGGCATTCTGACGCTAACACTGGCATTCTTTGTCACTCTCTGGTGACCACCCCTCTGTGGATGTAATAGTTCTGGATTATAATAGCCTTTACTAAAGCAATGTTTTCTGTAAGCATATTTCAAACTTGTTGATTCCAAGGAACTTAGATCGTTCCTTTGCTCGTGTTCATATTTCTAGATTATCATGATCTACTCAAAGTATTACAGAGATTTCTACACTGTAATCAAATGAAGTTAGATGCTACCTTGAAAGGGGTGTGAAATGTTCTAACAGTTGAGATTCTAAAATCAAGATTCAGTTCACATTTGATGTTTAATTTTCCATAAAAGAAATTTTCTTTTGTCATTTAGAACATATTAATTTGCATGTGAGATGCAAAACAAAATGAAGGAACATGGGAAAATGAGCAGAGATGAAATCTACATGTGTCTTTTGTTCTTCTTGCCCACAGGAATGTAAGCTAAGGTTCACTATTATATATAATTATAGAAAGTATATACACACACACATAGTTTTACTATATAGGATAGTTTTACTTTCATTGATGGGTATATAGAGTATTTAAATCGTACATAGCAGAGGGAGAGACAAATATTAAAGAAATAAAACATCTCCTAATAAACTCACTTTGCTTGTTTCTGTGCATTACTCATTTCTTTGAGAGGATCCTAACACTTACATAGTTTCAAAGCCATGAAAATATTTTCTTTCATTTTCCAAGACTTGACCTTTATTTCTTAATGTAGAGACATCTGCCTGGAATTATACCTTCCTACCCCATTACGATTTTCTCATTTCTAGCACAGTTCTAGCAAATATTAGCACATATACTGTAAGTTTTAATAAGCCATTCATCACTTTTTGAATCTACTTCTTTTTTTAAGAGAGAGACAGAGGGTGCAAGTGAGTGAGGGGCAGAGAGAGAGAGAGAGAGAGAGAGAGAGAGAGAGAGAGAGAGAATCCCGGGGTGGGGGGAGGAGAAAAGCAGGGCTCACCCAAAGCAGGGCTCAAGCTCACCCAATATGGGACTCGAACTCACAAACAGACAGATCATGACCTGAGCCAAAGTCAGATGCTTAACGACTGAGCCACCCAGGAGCCCTTGAATCTATTTCTTCTGCCATCTCTTGATGATATTTTATGGCTAGCTAGAGTCAGAGATGGCAGGGATCAGCAGGGGAGGTAAAACTGAAATTCAGTCATTTTACTACTGGTTCACAACTTTGGTGAACTTCCTTGGCTTTTACATTTGGTGCAAGATTTCCATTTTGCAGTCTGCGGCCTCTGTTCCCACTTATGGGCAAGGCAGGGTGATCTTGTGTGAATATCAGCGTTTATCAGTGATACTACTCATACACAGAACAGTGCTGCTTCAGAGGCTGAATGCAACAGAGTTTATATACATGGACACCGAAGGAAATAAATGCACATATGGTGGGAATGGAGGGACCAATATATCTTCTTAGTTCAGGCCAAGGCCAAAATTACTTGAAAACTAGATAGTTATGTTACTGGAATATGCTCGAACCTACTAGAATGTAACCTTCCTATTTTGTGGTTCCTTCCTTCTGGCAGTAAAAACTCACGCACAAGAAAAAAGATAAAGTATTTAATATAGAATTCTATATTTTATTAGGTCACAATTAAACTAATGTATAGACAGAAGACAATCCCAAACCTTTAGTATAGCCCACAAGATACTCCCTACCAGATCTGGTCCAGAGGACAGTTGTGAAATCATATTCAAACATGCTTCTTCCTTGCTTTCTGGGTTCGAGTCACACTGCCCCCTTTTGCTGTTTGGAAACCTGTAGTGCGTTTCCTTTAATAATCTGCATGGCTTGTTTTCTCATTTCAGACAGGTCTCTGCTCAAACATCGCCTGTATTAGTTTCCTCAGGCTGCTGTAACCAACGACCACAAACTGGGTAGCTTAACCAAACTGTATTCTCACAGAATTCTGAGGGCCACAAATGCAGAATCAAAGTATCAGCGTGGGTAGCTTCTTCTGGAGACTCAGAGGAAGAATCTCTTCTATGCCTCACTCTTAGCTTCTGGTGATTGTTGGCAATCCTCGGTGTTGCTTGGCCTACAGATGCATCACTGCAGTGTTTGCCTGTCTTAACATGGTCCTCCTCAGTTTATTTTCTCCCGTTCTGCATTTATAAGGCTACTCATCGTTGGATTTAGGGCCCACTCTAAATCCAGGACGATCCTGTCCCAGAATCCTTAACCTAAGTATATATGCAAAGAAGTTATTGCCATACAAGGTCACATTCACAGAGGCCATCACGGACCACATTCACCGATAAAAGAGCAATACTCAGTACATATAACCATCACACTCTCCCATCTAACCCTGTATTATTTTTCTTTGCAATACCAAATATTCACAACATATCAAGTATTAATTTATCTGTCCCTCCTTCTAGAAAGTAATCTCCATGACACCAAACACCTTATTTGGTTAACTGCTGTTCCTCAGCATCTACAACACTGCAAGCTACATAGTAGGTGCTCAGTAAATATTTACTAAATGGCCAAAATTTGGTTAAATACTATTGATTAGTATTGAATTATTTATAGTATTTGCAATTATATAAAACAAGGACATAGGGGTTGTGGTAGACAGCATTAACGGCCCTCCAAAGATGTCACATCCTAATCTCCAGAACCTATGACTATGATACCTTACACAGCAAAAGAAACACTGCAGATGTGATTAAATTAGGGGTATTGAGGTGGAGAGATAATCGTGGATTATCTAGGTGGGCACAATGTGGTCACAAGGATCTTTCTTGGAGGGAGGCAGTACAGTCAGAGTCAGAAGAAGGAGGCAGGAGGATCAGTGTCAAACAAAGAGGTGTGACAATGGACACAGGGGTTAGAGGGAGAGAGAGAGTAGGAGGAGATTTGAAGCTGCTTTGCTGCAGGCTTTGAGAACGAAGGAAGGAGGCACAAACCAAAGAACGCAGGCAACTGCCAGAAGCTGGAAAGGCAAGGAAATGGATTCTCTGCTAGAGCCTCCAGAAAGAAACACAGTCTTGCTCACACCTTGATTTTAAATCTGTAAAGCGCATTTTGGACTTTCAACCTCCACAAGTCTAAGATAATATATTTGGGTTGTTTTAAGCCACTAAGTTTATGGTAATTTGTTACAGCAGCAATGAGATACCAATACAGGGGAGTAACGTGGTTTTTTTTTTTTTTTTTTTTCCAGAGTCCTACTTTGCCTTCGGTAAAGAAGATAATAATAAAAAAGATAAGAATCCTGTTTTTATGCTGTGTTTTTGGTTTTGGAACTCACTTATAATGTCCTAATGGTATTAACACAGTGGAAGATAAACAAAATGTACATACCTTCTGATGTATTTCCAAATTAAAGCAGAGATATCATTGTAAAATATTTTATAAAAAATATGGGGCATCTGGGCGGCTCAGCTGGTTAAGCGTCTGACCCTTGATTTAGGCTCAGGTCATGATCTCACAGCCCGTGAGTTCAAGCCACATATTGGGCTCTGCACTGAGAGCATGGAGCCTGCTTGGCAATCTCTCTCTCTCTCTCTCTCTCTCTCTCTCTTTCTCTCGGCCCTTCCCCTGCTCTCTGTGCTCTTCTTCTCTCAAAATAAATAAATAAACATTAAAAAAAGAAACATATTTTTACACCATTAAGGCCCACGCATGTTACAGTGGGACTACACCCAAGCAGCTAAATCTCTCCGATTGAGGCCTAGTGCTTTGAGTATACTGCACCAATTGCATTAGTGAGGCTAACATATTCCATCTTGTCTGTCAGTGAATGCACAGAACTCATAAATCAGTACAAGCCATAATATTTCTTGACATAGAGGTTGTCCTCAAGCCCTCAGTAGAGAATTATCAGCATTTCACAGCAGCTGAATTCAACAGTGAGCAGCTAATACATAGCAATCTGTAGTGAAATATTTATAAGCTTAAGAGTTTTCATTTCTCTCTTAGCGAAAGAGAAGGAGGATTCTGTTCTAGAATGTACAGGTATAGGGTCTGATGGACACTGAAGCAGGTCTTAATCTGGCTTGGAAAAAGAAAGAGCACAATCCCACAGTTTACAGTTAATGCAGTAAGTGCTAGTGATAAAAATGACATTTTTCTGTCAATCACTTTTATAAATGTCCTATATTCTGAAATGTCATCTCTGATGGCACACACTCCCCTGAGGACAACATTAAACTCTCCATTATACTGTAACAGAGACCTTTGAACTATACGACTTCAAGTGTGTTATGGCCAGAAACGGTGAAAATGAAAAACTGAGACAAATGTCCAGATACTTCAAACTAGAAATACATCTTTACATAAATGCAGGTTGACAACTGATGCAAAATGTTTTGAATTAACACAATCAACCGCTTTAATCTTCTTTATATAAGATGATGCCTGTTCAGGGATGCCAGAATCATCTCAGGACCTCAGGAATGTGGATTGGACATCCTTAAAAGTTCCAGTAACATTTGGGCTTCAGGGTTCCACTGAATGAAATGCTTTGAATCATTTTTCATACTTCCAAGCCCTTTCTTGTTCTTTCCTCACCCTGAATTCGTTTCTCCTGTTTGCCCGTACAGAGAAGAATTAACCTACCAAGCCTGTCATAGCTCTTTTTACAAAGGCCCGATCACAGGGTTAGGTCTTAGCCAGCCTCTGGGAACTCACATTTCAGGAGGGCCCCCATCGTTCTCTAATAAGAATGGCTTGCTGTGCCTCAATGTCTTGTGCAAGCAATATGGTTTATGCTGAACATCTGCTTTCCTTCTGGGAGTCTGGAATTTTGGTTTGTGCTGGGCAGAGGGTGCTTATGTGACCCTCCCTCCCCCACCTCTCCCCCACCTCCAAATCCTCAGCTGTCATGACTTCTTGCTGAAAGAATGAAGTGAATCCTGTGTCACTTATCTGGAATGAGATTCGTGGGGCCTTGTGTCTCATTTCATTTGGAATTTACCCCCTGCCCCTTTGCTCTTTGTTAATTTGGTTTTGTAGCCCCTCACTATAATACATCATAGCCACGAGTACAACTATTTCCTGGGTCCTAGGAATTCTTCTACTAATTCTTAAAACTGGGGCTGCCCTCAAGGACCCCAGATACATCTCTCTGCATTCTCAGCTCCAACATCACCTTCTCTGTGAAGGCTCTTTCATTCTTCTTACCCCCGAAGGCTCACTCCTTTGATTCTTTTAAGTAATCCAATTGATACCGCTGGTGAAGCTTTTGCAGGATGTATTATAGTTGCTGTGTATGTGTTGATTTCCTCTCAGGGCAGGGATCATGCTTTGTTCATCTTTGTGGCACTATATTCTAGCACAGTGACTATCAGCTAAATAATTGCTCACTAAATACTAATTCAGTTGAACTGTCATTTGAGGTGCAACTTGTAAAAAGAGAATTGAATACGATTTATTCGAATACAGCCAAAAGCATGAGTTTTGGCATCCTTACCTTCTTTTTTTTTAATATAAGTTTATTTATTTATTTTTGAGAGAGAGAGAGAGAGAGAGAGAGAGAGAAAGAAAGCATGAGTGGGAGAGGGGCAGAGAGAGAGAGGGAAAGAGAGAGAATCCCAAGCAGATTCCACACTGTCAGCAGAGAGCCCGATGTGGGGCTCGAACCCACAAACTGTGAGATCATGACCTGAACTGAAGTCTGGTGTTTAATCAACTGAGCTACCCAAGTGCTCCAGCATCCTTACATTGTTAACTTTTTTAATAACTAAAGATAATATTTTTGCTTAAGTAAGTTATTTAGCATACACACAGACTTTAGATTATCAAGCAAAACATGGCAATATAATAAAGATCATATTCTGTCTGCATAAGTAGGTTGATATTTTGAATTTTACTCCCAGAATGGTCTTGGTCATGATTTATAATTAGCAAATAAAAGTAACTGCCATTTTATTTCCTACATGCTTGAGCTTCTATGATGAGATGTATACATGTCATAAAGCATCATCCCTCTATAACTCTTAAATTGATTGGTTTTTAACTGGTGTATATTTGGAGACAGACTGCTCTGTGATAAAGACAGTGATTAAACTTACCAAAAACAAAACTAATATAGTACACACCTCAAACAGTCTTATTGTGTTCATGTAGTATTTTAAGATGATCTAAGCACGTTCATAGTTTTATGTTTAAGACTCTGCTTTTTTTTTTTTTAACGTCTACTTATTTTTGAGACAGAGAGAGACAGAGCATGAATGGGGGCAGGGTCAGAGGGAGAGGGAGACACAGAATCCGAAGCAGGCTCCAGGTTCTGAGCTGTCAGCACAGAGCCCGACGCGGGGCTCGAACTCACGGACCGCGAGATCATGACCTGAGCCGAAGTTGGACGCTTAACTGACCGAGCCACCCAGGCGCCCCAAGACTCTGCTTCTTAATAAATGCTCACAAGTCAGTAATTGCCCTATTAGTGTTTTTGGTGGTCCCTTTGAAAAGATTTTACAACTGATGTTCATTTTTCACTCTTTTCATCCATTTGAGTTAATCAAGTTGGATTAAGAAATATAGATATGTCAACAAAGGTGGCTAACACCTGAAATCCTGTGTCTAGTTAGAAGTAATTAACACAAAAATAAAATTATAATCTTGTCATCTCAGAAAGCTCTAAGATGAGAGAGCCAATCACTTTGGTTTTTGGCAGACTGACTCACTAAAATAGACTGATCAAAAAAAAAAAAAATATATGTTAGATTATCATTGGAATAATAGAAAAGAGAATATTTTGACAAATGTACTATTATATTTTAGGGACACCTGAGTGGCTCAGTCAGTTAAGCGTCTGACTTTGGCTCAGGTCAGCAGTTTGTGAGTTCGAGCCCCGTGTCGGACTCTGTGCTGACAGCTCAGAGCCTGGAGCCTGCTTTGGATTCTCTGACTCCCTGTCTCTCTGCCTCTCCCCTGCTCATGCTCTCTCTGTCTCTCAAAAAATAAATAAATGTTAAAAAAAAGTAGGTTTCACCTTGTCCTCCATTAACATTTTCCAGTAAAGTCTTCAAATTCTTTTCCTCCTTATCCTCAAAACAGTCAGTATCAAAGGACTGTCAAGTGTAACCATAGTTCTTTGTCTCAGTGCATACTGACCAAATAAATATTCTTTTTCATTTTGGCTAAAAAGTCAGCTAAGATCAGAGAGGTTCCAATAGTCCTGAAAGACACAGGAGATACAAGATCTCTTTGCACATTATAATAAACTTGATAAGCTCTGCACTATTTTAACGACCTATGAAACAATAGATGTATAATAAATGTATTTTGGTGAAATTAACAAATTGCATACTTCACAGAGCAAATATGATGAGTACAGAAGTCTACTGTGACTTTTTAATGTATTTTCGTTCATACGATCTTCAGGTCATGGTACTTTAGTGTTATATTTACTAACCATTTTTGAATTAAGGAGAATGTATTTGAATGCTGCAAGGAAGCCAGTAGAATGATCTATTATCTGCAGATCAATGGAAAAAAGCATGGGTGCCCTTGAAAATTATGGAAGCTCATCTACTCTATTGTGTCAGTGGCCCAGTTCCAAATTCAAGATGTGAGCATCTGTGCATTAATATTGAAGCCAGATTTTAAAGAAAATCGGGTACTAGTTGAGTTCAATTTAAGGGCTCTTTTGATTATTTACTTATAATGTCAACCTGACTTTATAATGCTTTAGCTGCTTCAGTGGCGATGATCAATACTTTGAAAACTCTGAAACTTTATGACTTCTGCTAGCCCATGACCCCTAATGCAATGCATGGACTGTATTGGCCTAGTTTTGCCATTGACCGGTGGGCTGTAGGGGAATAAAAGAGGAACTGAATAAATGGCTCAGTAAATGTTTAATTTTTATGGAAATACATTTACATACATGCATTCATTCATACACAATTTCAGGAATATACTTTGTAGAAGTTGAACCTCCAAGTTAATGCATAGTTTCAGCAGAGACTGATCTGAAATTGTTAATGAAGAAGGATGGGATGGGAAGACATGTCACTAACAACTTGCTCTCATATTTAAAATACTTGTTTTGGGGGTGACTGGGTGGCTCAGTTGGTTGAGCATCTGACTCTTGATTTCAGCTCAGGTCATGATCTCACAGTTTGTGGGAAATGAGTGCCACATCAGTAAGCACCAAGCCTGCTTGGGATTCTCTCCCTCCCGCTCTCTCTTGCCTTTCCCAGTGCATGCTCTCTCTTTCTCTCTCTCTCAAAATAAATAAAACTTAAAAAAAATACCTGTTTTGTACAACCAATAAATGAGTCTGCATAGACATCTAAAAGAGAGAAGGAGCCCATATTTATTAAGTGCCTTCCATATGGCAGGCAGTTTACCCACCAATTTACATATATTAGGTTACTTGAATCCCCCCAAAACCCTATGAGATGATGCTGAAACTGGGACTGAGGGATTAAGAAGAGAGCTCAGAGTTTCTTATATGTATATGTGCTGAATTCTTATAGTAATGGCACCCAATTTGCTTATGTTCCTTGGTATCCTCAGTTTTGGGTGGTACCCATCACTATGTCTGTGCTTGGTCATTAGGCCAGTGGGACAATAGCAGAGACTTGAAAAGTACTTGAATGTTTGGACTTGCCCTCTCCTACCAATCTAGGGATCCCTGCAGCACCATCATTTGACAAAGTTCAGGTTAGCCTGCTAGAAAATGGAAGATCACATGACACAGAGACAAGCCCTGCCAGCTGAAACCTCTCTAGACCACCCTACCCCACCTAACCTGGCAGTTCCTTGCAGATGCATATGTGAGCCCAAACTGAGATCAGATGAGCCTAACCTAGACCAGAAGGACCATGCAGTTAAGCCCAGACCAAACAGCCCTCTTGTAGAATCAAGAGCTAATACACAGGCACTATTTTAAGTCGCCATTCTGGGGTTCTTTGTTACAAAGTAAAAGCTAACTGATACAGGGTATTAGTAAGCAGTGGGGTCAGGCTCTGTGCCCATGCCTATCTGAGTTCAAAGGCCATGGTCACATCGTAAGTAAAAACACAGAAGAGAAGAGAAAGTAGTATTAGAGTTCTTGATTAAATTACATGGAATTATGTAGAAGTTAGCCCACTTCAGGTCAGGTACCAGAGCAAGCAGCATAAATCAGAGTTAAAGTCATAGCAGGTTGTTCCATGTGATCTGAAGAGCCAAAAAAGATGTGCACAAATCCCAAACGTAGCTCTCTGTGCAAATGAACAACGGGAAAATGTTATGATTCTAATCCAATAGGCTTATGAGATATGGACCCAAATTGATATGCATGAATATTTTCATTTCGACTCCCAAGCATCTCTACCAAAATACTCTTGATACTTGAGGAGAATCCAAGTTTGAAGAAATTAATAACAGTCGCACTTTCTGTGTTTCCACCATGGTAAATTCTTTCTGAGCTGATCATCTCATTGCGCAATGTGAATTATTCAGAATATAAATCTGCTTTCTTTTTTCACCTAAGAGACAATAAATTTAACAATGGAGATGGGTTTGAAGTATAAATCATACTGGAGACTTCATGAATATTCAAATTACATCCTGCCTGGTTCTGAACCTCACACTGCTGCTCACAGTGTAAATCACTGTGTATGTTACTCAAGAAGTCACCCCAAACAGGCTTTAGGAATGCCTTTTCCCTTGGAAAATGCAATTAATTACAATTGTTTGCCCATAAGGATTTCACTTTCAAATTGTTTATTTTCTGGTGTCACTGATGAGCTGACTGGGAAAATGAAACACTTCAGTTTAATTACCAGCTGCGATTACAGCTCGTGTGAAGGTACTTCATCTTATACTCCTTTTTTAATGGTCTATTCTTATGATATAATATGCAGTTATATTTGCTGCCTTTCAAAACACTAACAGTGCCACTCAATTTCCAAGAAAAAATTAATGCAAGATTACACTAATAGGATTTCAATTGGCTTCAAGATGTTTAAACACAGTAGTATGTTCTGTTTCACCCAGAGCCTTTCACTTTCTTGGACCTTCAATGTAGAAAGATCATGGAAATGAGAAAATAGGGAAGAAAATTTAGTCGACCGCTGTACCGTAAGGTTAGATGTGGTTTTAGAATAGAGATGACATAAAAGGAGAAAGAATGTTTGGTCCAGATGTTGGCCAATGGCAGTTCATATCCAACTCTTCTCTCTCACCGGCTGTGTAACTAAGGTCTTCTTACCTTCTAGAGAAGGTTTTTATTGACTATTTGCTTAACCTTCAGAGTTGTACTTACAACGCGGAGTAATGTCGGTTCCTAACTAATAGGGCTGTTGTGAGAACTAAGTACAATTGTCAATGCTGATTGTCATGGTTCCTGATGCACAGCAGGGGCTCAACAAACTTGAGTACTTTACTCAAACCTGCACCTTCATTATAATTTTTACAGACTGGATGGCATGATACGCTGATAACTCTGGGGGTTCTGGAGCCAGACTTTCTGGGTCCAAATCCTGACCATACTATTATTGTCTTGGAATCTTGGGCATGCCACTTAATCCCTCTGAGCCTCAGTTTTCTCACCTGTGACAGGGAGTAATAATAGAATCTGCCTAACAAGGGTCCTTTTACGACTTAAACAACCTAATTCTTATAAAAATGAAGAACTAGATGCCTGGCAGAGTAAGTTGAAAAGAAATCAAGACAATTAGGGGCAAAACAATGATACTTTTATTTTAAAATTAAGAGAAACCTCTAAAGAAGCCTGTTATTTCACCTTCAGTTACAGTTGGGGGGAACGAAGTACTTTAATCCTAAAAACACATGACACAAAATAAAATGGAGGATACAGAAACGGACTGTGCATTCTTGTAGCTCATAATTTTTGCTCTGAAATAATGGACATAGCCTCTGGATTTTGCTTCTTGTCTGTTATTTACTGGGTACTACAATGTTTTTGAATGTTTGGCCAAGGGGCTGTGAAACAAGCATGAAATCCATATTACTGTCAAAACAGATCTGTGTTGTGTTATTATGTTTGCTACTTTGATATACAGCTCTGAGACACGGACTTTGTACAGCTGTCATAATGGGGAACGTGAACAGCTTTATATACATTGTTGACACAACATAGCCTAGCTTATAAAAGGGAAAGATAAAACCCTACGTACATCAGTACATCAAAAATAAAATATGAGTGAAATTGTTCATCATAAGGTCAACATGGTTTTACCTAACCAGTTATGCAGCAGGAATGGAGGATGTTCACAACTGAAATACTTTTACATCAATAGGTTTATAATTCAAAGTATATTATAGAATCTTCTAGGGATTGATGCAGGGCTATTCCGGAAGTCCATCATACAAGGGCACATGGAATCTGGACCTGGGTAGCACTAAAAGGGATAACATTCCACTTTGTCTCACTAGCTCTTAAAAGGTCATCACCCAAAGAAACACAAAGGAAAAAATTCATGCCTGTTTCACAGTCTCTTGGGAGGGGTTGGGGTGAGGGGCTGTGCTGTGATATTTTCAAAAGTGGATTTCCATTTAACCGATGTAAGCAGTTTTTATGTCAATTGTGTTGTCGCACTTACTGCTAGAGTCATCAAGGTACCCTCAGCTAGGCCTTTCCACACACAGACGAATACAAAATCTTCAAGGTAGAAATAGAATATGTAGTTGATCAGCAATGCCCTTTAAAAGCAGAGTAAGAAACAAAAATGCAATTTTAAGCAAATTTTTGATGGTTATGGCAACCTATCTTAGTAGTCAAATGACAAGATGATGGTTTGCTTTTAGCACACTGGACTGCATATAGATATGAATTCAGAGAAAGTGTCAAGAAGTGTTCAAGCTTCATTTGTGACCCTGAAAGATTTTCCTATGAAATTTCTGCAAGCACAGAACATCTCTGTGCTTTATCACTGAGGTGTTGGCTAGAACGATAGTCATAGACCAAGCTACAGCATGATATGCCGTGAGGCAGCTGAAGATTTCAGATTTAGGCAGAAGATATTCCTTAAAAGGAACATGTCTATTATATTCATATATTTGAGGGACTTTCATGAGGAAGAAGAATTAGACTTAACCCCACCTTGGCCAGTCCTATATGCTGCCCACAGCAGGCATCACTAATAAATCACTGCGCTCTTTCCTGATGAGATTGCAAACACCTGAGAACCGTTCTAATGCTCCAGCCAGCTATTCCCAGTCAGAAGTTTCTCAAGAGAGGAAAAGTCTTTGTCGTCTCAGAAGCATGTACAGTTTCTGAGGTGAGCTCCAGGTAGAACAAACGCAAGTGTCCTAGTGGCACATTTTAGACCCATATAAATACATTTCTAAGGTTTAAATGTGTTCAGTCATGCATAGGGGCACTTGTACCCCAATGTTTATAGCAGCACTCTCAACAATAGCCAAATGATGGAAAGAGCCTACATGTCCATCAACTGATGAATGGATAAAGAAATTGTGGTTTATATGCACAATGGAGTACTACGTGGCAATGAGAAAGAATGAAATATGGCCCTTTGTAGCAACGTGGATGGAACTGGAGAGTGTGATGCTAAGTGAAATAAGCCATACAGAGAAAGACAGATACCATATGTTTTCACTCTTATGTGGATCCTGAGAAACTTAACAGAAACCCATGGGGGAGGGGAAGGAAAAAAAAAAGAGGCTAGAGTGGGAGAGAGCCAAAGCATAAGAGACTGTTACAAACTGAGAACAAACTGAGGGTTGATGGGGGGGTGGGGGGGTGGGGTGGGTGATAGGTATTGAGGAGGGCACCTTTTGGGATGAGCACTGGGTGTTGTATGGAAACCAATTTGACAATAAATTTCATATATTGGAAAAATAAAAATAAAAAATAAAAACCTTACCAAATATAAAAAAAAATAAATCAATGTGTTCAGTCAGAGTAGGTGTTCTCCCTAAAAGTCTCTGGGAAGTATTCAGGGACACCATGAGAAAGTGCTCTAGATGGGATTCATGTAAGAAAGTATGAAACTATAAGGCCACTTAGGCGACTTTCAGCTCCATGGCTGAGAATCCAAGTGTGGGCCAAAATATACAAAACGTAAAAATAAAAATAAAAATAAAAAACTGAACCCATTGTAAATATGATTAAAATGTGACTATCACTCAAATACTATTAGATTTCATTTCCTGCCTCCTTAAACACAGCAGGAGAAAGTATCTACATCTAGCTATCTCTCCATTTATCTATATCTGTCCATCTATCCATCATCCATCCATCTATCATCTATTATTGTTTCGTATCTACTACATATATGTGTGTGCATGTGTGTATATACATGAGTCTGTGTAATCTGATGATCTTAGTTTTATCTTAGTATGAAAGGCAATTCTGGAAGAATTTGTGGGGTTGAAATATTTTGCTCTATATCAATACAACAGTTATTTGATATCTGAAGAGAATTTTAATGGACCAAATACCTTAAATATACAAATATTTTTTGATATTTGTACTTTAAACTAGTAAGAGGACAACTGCAGGTATCTTTCTTTTTGTAAGCTATTCCATCAGCAACCATGACAACATTTATTAATCTTTGAGTTTCTCCCCCGCCACTTATTAATGAGTAACATCTTGTTCAATGTCACAAGTTTGAGCAGCATGAAGCAAATATTGGTGAAATTTCTTTATCCCCGACAGTGAACATCAAAGCCAACAGATATTCATTACAGGAAGAGCAAGGGAGGACTTTAAACAATGAATGGATCTAGGAGGAAACTCTATAGAACAATGTGCATGGGGAGTGAATGTGTGTGTGTGTGTGTGTGTGTGTGTGTGTGTGTGTGTGTGTGTGTTTGCATGCATTTGCATGGCAAAAAAACTGACAGCGAGGTTTTATCGAAGAAATAAGGGAGGAAAAAGCTTATGGGGCATTGAGAAGTGAGTCATGGCCCACTTGAACACATTTCTTTTTTACCAGTCAGTATGTGGCAGGTGATATTTGCTACTCCTTTGATATGATCATATGCTGCCTAACAAGTGATATTTTGTTTTATGCATGAAATGCTCAATTTCCTTTGTAGTACAAAGTCAGGGATGTTCATGAAGATTTCTCTTTCCATCCCTTCCTCTTTCTGCCTCTAATTCCCTACAGACACGGCCAAATTTTGCTGGTGACTATTCCTTCTTTTTTCGAACTGAAAACAGAGCTTGTATTTGATGGTTTGGATGTGCTAGGTAGGAAAAAATATAATTATGTGGGGATTGTTTTTCTTTATATAAGGATACTAGATATTTCAAAATGAAGAGATAATATGAGCATGTATAAGGCAGACAGACCATGGCTTTAATTTCATCCTCTGTAATCCTATCCTTATCAAAGGCACACATTCATAAAATCATTCACACCAAGTATACCCAAATCTGAAGTATTTGTCGGTCCTTCAATATAATCTAATAGAAGCAGAAAGGTATTTCTTTTTGTGTCATGAACAGCTCCTTCTGCTACTTTAACATCATGTACAATCTTAGTTGTGATGTTGGTTCCTGACAAACAATGTCGCTGGTGGCCCTGTAGGTTGATGACATTATGAAAAACTGTATGAACAATAACTCAAACTGTGAGATACCATAAATTTAAACCTCCTTGTATATGAACTCTAACCATAAATATACACAAGGTTATTACTAATCTTATGTAATAAAACTTGAGGGTACACATATTGGGACCTAATGTCCCTGAAGACTGATATAAAAAAGATCTTTTAAGTGAACAGTATTAGAGAGGGAGGGGAAAGGTGCATGTTTTACCACTGCTGCTGACAATATATTTTTTTTTCTCTCCTCCTTAGAACTAAAGGGTCTCCACTTTCATGACTTAAGTACGCTCTTTTGATCAGTATAATACCTCTACTAACAAGCTAAATTTCCCTATAACAAGATTAAAATATTTGGGCCATACTTTTATGTCAACATGCTAGAATTAACTCTTTGAGGCTTAGTCTCAACAAAGTTCAAATTCCTTAGCATGTCATTGAATATGCCTCATAATCTGATTCATGTCATCTTGTCAGTGTCATTTGTCACGTCACTCATATTAAACTATAATGCATATTCTAGACAAGCCATCCTTTTGTACAGCTCAAAAACTTTGCACATACTTTGGCTTCTTGCCGGGATTCCATTCCTGTTATGTCTCCTGCTCAGTTTCTAATCATCCTTTGAGACTCTTTTCTCCCAAATAATGTAAGTATTGCTTCCTGTAAACTGAGTTCCGTGGGAAGCTTCATCGCCTGGTATTCGAAGGCAAGGAGCACACCTTGTCATCTTGTTCTTTCCTTCCTTAGTCCATCATTGCATCCAGTTTGCTCACATGACCCCTTAGCAGGGACATGTACAAACACAGGTGATCAAGAGCATTTTTTTCCAGCCAACAAATATTTATATTTCAAGCACTATGCATGGTGAATACAGTAGTGAATAAGACAAGCAGGATCTTGGTCTCTAGGGATACTGTCTCTAATTTTCCTCTTGATTTGTAATTTGGAACCATTATACTTTATGTATAATGTACATACTTTATGTATAATGTATATGGCCCCAGCTCACAGGCCCATTTCCAAAACACATCTCGTAAATACTGCTTCACATTGTCCTTGTTTTGACAATCCATCTGGGTAAAGGCAGTTCTTCTTGCCTTGTGGTCTGAAACTGTTTTGAACATGATTTTGTGTCTATGCCACCATGCAATGAGATATATGGACAAAATGTACTCCTAACTTCTGTCCTTTGGGACCTGCACTGATTGGGCCAGCCGCATTCATTTATCCCTTCAAAGAGTCTGCTAGTTGGTAAATGGTGACTGGATGCTTGTTGAACTATGGGAAAATATGGAAATATATCCAAGGAAAAATTTTATTTAAAATAGTAGTATAAATAGGATAAAGTGTTGAATCATATGGAAATTTGCATATGATCATCCAATGGAACTACAATGGGCTTCATAATGACTCAGTGAAACTTTATCATTGCCACTTATTTTCATCGTTTATTGTTTAAATGTGCCAACTATTCTATGTTAGCTTAAGGCAGGAAAAATGATTATTTCCTTTTCTAAATCTGGCTAATGTGTAAGAGGTTATGAAAGATATGCAAAGGCACGGGGACATTTAATCCCTCAAACTTATTCACTGATTTAACAAACCTTAAATTCAGAATAATTGAATTGAAATGTCAAATTCAAAATGAAATGTCAGAGGACTTTTGCAGTAAGCCTTCCTGTACTAGATTATTTTCCACATATGAATCTCAAAGAGAGCCAATTTAGTTTAAAAAGAACCTCACCTTTTAATGGGAGTTGAAGTTAAATGACTAACCCTTTGTAATTTATACTGAGGGAAATGAAGTTTTTGAAAGTCCATTTCACTAATTCTATGCAAAGTGTTTGGCAACTGTAGCAAAATACATTATTCTCAGAGTAAGGATTAGACACGGTCGATAAAAATTCTTCCAGATTACATAGATCCAAATACAATCTTTGGTACTTTCCAGATCATGTTTTTCCATATATTTTTTGCAGTGTTATGGTTTTATTAATACAAATATGACGTGCACATAAGCTACTCATTTTCTTCACTGCACAGCCTGGCATTCGATTTGAAGACTCTGATGGCCAGCTGGGCTGCTCTTTCTGCAATGCACTGCAGTTCTCGGAGGAGACGCTGTGAGCAGTCTCCACACGGTAAGGTTTGTTGCACATCGGTAGCACTTCGGGTTCCTTGACATGGTGGAGGAGGAACTTCTGGAAGCCACTGGGCAGCATGTGCTTTGTCTTCTTGTTGCTCCCGTAACCAATGCTGGGCATCAAGATCTGGCCCTTGAATCTTCTGTGTACCCTATTGTCAATTAAGCCCCAAATCGATGGACTTGGAATTTGAAGTCACACGCTTTTCCCACACTGTCCATTCTTAAGCTGTCATCGATAGTGCCTTGTGGATACTAAGTCTCTTAGACAAAAACAGAATACCCAAAATAACCTCATCGTCATACACATCATTATAACTTTGATTCAGGCAACATGGTTAGCACCTACTGTGGTCAAGCACAGGGATAGAAAGTAGGTTATGAAATGAGTAAAAGTGACCCTTTCCCCCGGGGCCTTATGTCTAAGAGAACAAAATATTTAAACATTTTTAATGTTTGTTTATTTTTGAAAGGCAGAGAGAGAGAGAGAGGGAGAGAGAGACAGAGAGAAAGAGAGAGGCAGCCAGGGAGGCTCAGAGGTAGACACAGATACAGAACCTGAAGCAGGCTCCAAGCTCTGAGCTGTCAACACAGAGCCACCAGGCTTGAATCCACACACTGAGATCATAACCTGAGTCAAAGTCAGATGCTTAACCGATAGAGTCACGCAGGCACCCCGAGAACACAAATATTTTAAATAATATGGATAGTGTTATCTAGTTAGATGAGAGAGTTTAAATTGAAACCTTCCACATCATGTGACATAAAAGGGACAGACTCATGATACTGCCATGGAGGACAAACTGATAAAGGCTGGACAAATGAGAAAATACAAGCATATTCTTTAAACCATGCTCTATATGTTTTACAAATTTGACGTATTTTATATATATATATATATAACATATATATATAACATATATATATATAACATATATATATAACATATATATAACATATATATAACATATATATATATAACATATATATATATAACATATATATATATAACATATATATATATATATGTTTATTTATTTTGAGAGATAGCACAAGTAGGGGAGTGGCAGTGAGAGAGGGAGAGAGAGAAAATCCCAAGCAGGCTTCATGCTATCAGCATGGAGTCCAATGTGGGGCTCAAACCCACGAACCACGAGATCATGACCTAAGCTAAAATCAAGAATCGGAGGCTTAACCGACTGAGACACCCAGGTGTCTCAACATATTTAATATTTTTTAAATTAATGAACAAATAAAAGAAACTCAATGGATATTTCTCTGAGTACAGAATACCTAAAATTTGGAACTCTGGGATTAATGATGACATCACTAAATAAATATTTTCATAAGTAATAATGATAAACACAGCTTTTTCAGATGTAATAAACCTTCAAGTATCACAGCGTATCTTTAAAGGTCTCATTTCCATGGTAAACCTTAAAGCTATGAAAGGTAGGAAAACTAAATTCATATGAAATAGAATGTGTTGAAGCTCGAGATAGACTTGGAATGTTCTGTTAGGTGGTCAAGTAATAGGCATATGAGTGTAAAGCAATTTAATTGAAGCAAACCTGGAACAGGTCCATCAAGGCTATATACCTGGGATAAAAAACCAGAATCCTACACATCAAAGAGGCTTCGCAAAACTAACACGTCCAAAACCACAGTCTTGATTTTCACTTCACATGCATGTCCAGTCCTGGTCCTCATTCCTCAGTTACTCAGACCTAAACCTTCCAAACATGGGGAACAGCCTTCTCACTCCCGCGTCCAATCTGTCAGCAAATCCTGTTTATTGCATCGCAAAATATATCCAGAAACTATCAACATCTACCACCTCTGCTTTAGTCCTGAGGGCCGTCATCTCCTCCCCACACTGCTGCTTCTTCATGGGTCTTCCAGCTTCTAACCTCGCCTCCCCAGCTGCCTATTCTCTAAACGCCAGAGTGACCCTATTAATATGTGAACCAGTTCATCTCTCCCTTCTCTTACACCCTTCAGCGTCTCCCTATCTCACTCAGGATAACAAAGTACTTGACCAAGGCCTGCCCTAGGCCTAGGATCTTACCCTCGGTCCCCTCCGATCTCATCTCTGCTCCTTGATCTCTCTGTCTCTCATTTGCTTCCCTCTGGTCACAGTGTCCTCCTTGATGTTCTCCCAGCCTCTGGGCCTTTGCACTTCTTGTTGCCTTTGTCTGCCATCATTTATCCCAGAGATTAATAAACAGTAGCTAAGATTAGGGGCAGGTCCAAGCTATACATGGCCTGAGGTTTGTACAATTTGGGGGATCTCCTTAGAAAAAGAATATGACACTTTGTACACAAAATTCAATAGAGGGCCCCAGAACAGGTCCATATATATGAGGGGCCAAACTTTTAGCTTCAATGTCCTTATAGTAAATCCACCTCTTATGTGAAACTATGTGCCATGCACTGCTCTAAATGCTTTAACATTCTACCTCATTAAACTGTTATAATAATACTTCAGTGGAGATGTTATTATCCCCATTTTGTCGACTGGGAATTTGAGGCACAGAGTGGTTCAATAATTTGTCCCGGGTCAAAAAGCTCTAGAAGAGTGCCAGTGCTAACTGTGGAACTCTGGCTAGCCTCTACGCCTTTTTACCACAATGTGCATTTGAATCTGCATTTCTTGCTAGCTCATTGCCTCCAAAGCCCTGATCAAACATCACCTCTTCAGAGAGGACTTCTCGGCCACTTTCCCCTTCCCTACTGTCCCCTCTCTAAGCGATGTAGCTTCTCTTATTTTTCTTTACACCTGATATGTTAGATGCTTATTTATTTTCTACTGTCTTTCTACTGTTTTACATTGGAATATAAACTCTACTTTGCCTCTGTCGTTGAGAGATGTATTTCATAATGTCTAGAACAGTGCCTGGCACTTGGCAGGTTCTCAATAAAATTTTGTGGAATGAATTCTTCTGTTGTATTCAATGTCTAAAGCACAGCTCAACCACTACCAGTATAAAAAATGAATGACGCACAGCGTACAGTATTTACGAGGAGTAAGCAATGCATTTTAGATCAGCGGTCTCAAAGTGCGGTCACGGACAGGCGGCAGCAGCGTCTCCAGAAAGCTTGGGAGTAGGACAAATGCGGCGACGGACTCCACACTGGAGGAAAAAGGGCCTCAAGTTACCTGTCTTACTGATGTTGATACTCCTCAGAAACAGTTTTTTATCAGATTGGAGAACTTGGAAATATTCTCTGCCAACAAAAACGACAGCTGGTATTTTAGCTGAGAAAGTTCATTCCCAAGTGAACTGGGCAAAGAGACCTAACGACAGCATGTGACTGTCTTTAGTGGATGGAAAGCACTCAGGCATTTTTTCCTAATGTGTTTTTATTTACCCCTTTATTGTGTAGATCTTGACCTACTTCCTGCTAGCTTTAAAAAGACTTAATATGTCCTGGTGATTGTGTTTGGCTCATTTTTCTGGCTTTTTTTTTTTTTTCTCTCTCTCCACTTCCTCGCTTGCTTCTATTAAGAACACAGCTAGTAACGTGGCCACACCATGTAGAAAAGATGAATTCTAAAACAGGATGGAAAATCACAGGTGATTCAAATATCCTTTCCAGGTCATGCACTTAACCCTCTCATTTAATTTCCCCTTCACTGAGACACTTCCTTTTTTAAGACTGCAAACATAACCTGCACCTGCAATTACATGTACAGAAATTAGTCTTGTGCTTTCCTCTGTAGGAACAAAGAAGCAGTCAAATGTTCAGTTGACTAAATGCCAGCCTTTGTAGACATAGTTTTGAATTGGAATGGAACCCAAGCGTAATTAAGGGCGTAAAAGGTACTACCCTTGGAAGTGATTTGTCTCTGGAAACATCTCAGCACATAGTATGAATTAGATCATCGGACTTACAATGCAACATCTCAGGACTGCAAGTGTAAAACTGCAATTCTCAATGTGGGATGATGCTACTCGTGGTCTAGCCGGGCGTGCTGTTTTTCTGAATTTCAGTAAAAATTTCCTGGCCATCCACACTGCTTGGCTTTATCCATTAATTGAATTAAATAATGAATAGCTCCTCTGTAAAGACAAGACCATGACGTCTAACACAAGTAAAGAGAGAGGGCTTAATTTACAGCCACTCACAGTATGAACCCTGGAAACCCTGCCTCAGAACCACTTAGGGAGGCTTATCAAAATGCAGAGCCTCAGGCTCCCAAACCGTGGAACTCCAGGAACTCCAGGGCACAGAGGAGCAGGAGTACATATTTTAAACAATTGATTCTGGTGATACTTGCACACTGTAAAGCTTAACACCCAGTGAGAGGCATAAGGGCAATGGGCATCTGGGGAAGTGAGAAAGGGAAGGAAGAATGTGTGCGCACACGCACCCCTATATGACAAATTTTGCTGACATGAAAAGTTCGAGGGGAACTAGCTACCGCAGTGGAAGAAATACTGGCTGTACTTCAGAGCAAGTGTGCTTCAGAGAAACGTTCAAACAAACATAGGGAGCTTAAATGACAGTGAATAATATCAAGTTCCTTAATTTTTAAATCTCATATTATATGTTCGGGCATTGGCGACATAACGTTTCCATCAGTATGGAATCCTGACACCTCAACAATCATCATTAGTTGATGTTAAGTTCTACCTTGGAAACTTGTGTTCTAAGAAGTTGAAATGTACTTTTAAGACTTGGACCTTTAAAAAAGTGACAATTTTATAGGGGCACCTGGGTGGCTCAGTTGGTTAAGCATCTGACTCTTGATTCCGGATCAGGTCATGATCTCGTTGTTCGTGGGATTGAGCCCCAAGTCGGGCTCATGCTGACAGTGTGGACCCAGCTTGGGATTGTCTCTCATTCCATCTCTCTCTGCCTCTCCCCCGCTCATGCTCACTCTCTCTCTCAAAATAAATAATAAAAATAAATAATAAATAAATAAACTAATTAATAGAAAAAAAAGTGATGATTTCATACAAAGTTGTATTTGCCTCTCGAATTTCAATTTTCACCCTTCAAGGCACTGGCGCTGGTTATAAAACAAAAATAAGGTATTCAGTTTTGGTTGCCCCGAAGTGAATATTCTAGCTTTCGTTAACAGAAATGGCAAAAGAAAGTTTAAACTTTTTGGGATAACTACCACCATTCTCAATATTATTTGCCAAAGTACACTGACATCATCAGAAATGATTCAGGTGCTGGTGTGCCTACAAAAATGGACTATACTTTTTGAGCCTGTTGTCACCTTTTGGTTAGCTTAATCTGATCTCATAAGTTACAGAAATCAGTATAATGTGTTTCATTAAATTGTGTTTACAAGTTTAAAGAGACTCTCAGCGAGGGCCTAAGATGGTCTCCAATGGAGGCTAGCAGAAGTTCAGATTTACAACCGAGTTCTTGTGTTGTGCATATTTGAGGATGCCTAATATCCTAAAGTAGTGAGGAAGGAGGTAGTTTCACGTAATATGGTGCTATTTTAGAGTAAGAGTGATTGCTTGAAACTGGAGACTTCTTGGAATCTCTCATAAACACTTTGAGGCATGTTGGAGAAATAGTCTCAAATACAGGAATGCCATTTGGCTACTCAGGCTATTACTACCTTCCATGTGAACAATGAAGGACACTTCAATCTTATCACACATATGCCCAGAAGCCTCCAGAGACTCCCAAAGAAAGTTCAAACGTCTCAGCCTGCATTCGAGAACATGCACAACCTTGCCGAGTTTGTTTCCTTTGCACAGAGACCATGTCCGGTCAAATCGATCTAGAGATCATTCTTCAAATACGGATACTTTATTCTTTTCCAAAGCTGTGCCTTTGGCCACACCATCTCCTCTCACCATACCCACCTATCAAATTTCTACCCACCTTTTAAGTGCCAAGTCATAATACCTCCCCCTCCAGGCAAACTTCCTGCGCCTTCCACCAGAAGTTCTACAGATATCAGAACTATTCTCCTACTGTAGTACGATATTGTCATTATCTGCATGTGTAATCCCCCAAAGTCAAGGAGCTCGTTTTCATTATTTCGACAGATATTTACAGAACACCAATAGCTTTTAAAGCAATGTTTTAGACATGGAAGGTGCCAAGTTGAATAAAATCCAATCCTTGCCATCCCATTGTCTGATACAATGTCAAGCATGTTGTCGGTACTGAAAAGATATATGTGGAATACATAAGTGAGTAGCTCATCTCACTTACAATAACATAAATTCTGGTTTATAACATGATAAATTAATAGGAAATTCTATTCCGAGAGAAGATTTTACCAAATTAACTTTCAGAATATCTAAATGTTATATATGCAGACAAAAGAATGAAAACAAAATATTTTAAACACAAAGACAAAAGAAGTTTGAAAATTTTAAAAGTCTAGTGTATATAAATTACAAACATATTGTCTTAATGTTCATAAATTCATGATCTCTTTCTATGATTCACATCTGCTAACCCCTACTGTTAATCAGTTCTATTAGTTCTTTAATATTAAAACATTCACATACTTGCTACATGGAATACTTTTCCACAAGTATTTACCACACGTGTTTTAATCTGAATTCTTTAGAGGCATTTATAATAAAATGTATTTCTGACAATCACAGTCACATGACTTCAAAATAAATTCATTCGGAAGTAGCTAGATTAAGTATCCACATTATTATTCTAAGTGATGCTAAATATAAGAACAATAAATAGAAGAAAACTGAAATTCTATATTGTATTTTCTGGCTTCCAGGTGAGTGGTTATAAGCCAGGAGTTAGAAGATAACTAGGCTAACTTTGTTTTACTCTGATACTTATATATTGCACACATACATTGCTGGAAGATTGGATGGCATATACACCAAGCATACAAAATCATTCTGATCAATGTCAACTTGCTCTCACCAGAAAATGAAGTCCTGTCCAGAGCCAACCTACCTTTCATTATACTGCACAAGAAAGCTGGAGCACTAAGAATGAATTGCTTAAGGTACAGGATTATGTCTCTTCTAGTGTGGAAAAACGAGTGCCTTCAGATAAGAAAACTTTCCCTTTTGAAAGAGCAAGTCATTACTGTTGTGTGGAAATAGTTACACACGTTTAAAAGTAATATTAATTTTCTTTTTTTTTTATTTTTTTAATTTTATTTATTTATTTTTTTTTTCAACGTTTTTTATTTATTTTTGGGACAGAGAAAGACAGAGCATGAACGGGGGAGGGGCAGAGAGAGAGGGAGACACAGAATTGGAAACAGGCTCCAGGCTCCGAGCCATCAGCCCAGAGCCCGACGCAGGGCTCGAACTCACGGACCGCGAGATCGTGACCTGGCTGAAGTCGGACGCTTAACCGACTGCGCCACCCAGGCGCCCCTAAAAGTAATATTAATTTTCTAAATAGATCTAGTCCTGGCCATTTGAATAGAAAAAGCTTGAATCTAGACTCTTAAATGCCAGGTTAATGACATGGGTCAGGTCATGATAGAAATTTGTCATAAATAAATAGTGTTTTGTAAGTGATCTGGGGAAAATAAACTAATGTTCAAAGTAAGGATGTAACTTCCAAATCCATTCTCTATGGTACCGGAATCAGAAGGAAATGATTGGTTACTAATGGGCGATATCAGGTTGGTCACATTACTATTTGTCTGCATGAATAAGAATTAAGATTTTATTCAGTTTCTGGAAGGTCAGCCATTCATCATGTTAACTGCTAAATGCTTAGATCTGCAGGTATTATAAGGCTTTTTTAGTCTTCTCCCAAAATTTATATTAGGTTATATCATCTTCCCACCAAAGACAAATAAAAGCTTTGTGGTTTTCTCATCAATATTACCACAATTAAGTGACAATATGGAGCTTTACAGGTTCAAAGTTATATTTAAATTTTTTAATATTTATTTTATTTTTGAGAGGGAGAGAGAGAGAGAGAGAGAGAGAGCAAGTGGGGTAGGGGCAGAGAGAGAGGGAGACACAGAATCAGAAGCAGGCTCCGGGTTCCTAGCTGTCAGCACAGAGCCTGACGTGGGGCTCAAACCCACCAACTGTGAGATCATGACCTGAGCTGAAGTTGGACGCTTAACTGACTGAGTCACCCAGGCGCCCCAGAGTTATATTTTAAAGGATAGGATTGTCCAATGCAGTCTAAAAATTCAAGAAATTCAGCAGAGAAACCTAATGAGTTAGTGGAGAATGATACTGGAGTATCAATGGAAGATTACATAAAAATTGATTACAAGTATGGGTTTCAGAGTCATATGTGGGCTCAAGGCTTGGCTCTAATACTTGCTTGCCTATAAGACCTCAGAAAGGTACTGTAACTCTCATCCTCACTCTCTCTGCGGGTAAAATGGAAAGAATAATAATAGTACTTGTGTTTTAAAACAAGTTAGAATGTGTACATGAAAATAATGCCTATAGAATGCTTAGTACAGAGGCTGGAATGTAGTAAATGATAGGTTTTGTTAGTCATAAAAGGGTTTAGATAGAAAAAGCATCTCCAAGAGTGCCAGATTTTTTTCTTCTATTTTCTTCTGTATTTTCCAATCCTCCTTAACCCTCCTCTGTGCCCCAGGACACTTTAATTTAGGTATGGCCAAAAAGAGGCACTAGCAGAAGAGTGGGGTAAAAATGAGGTCAAGGTATTTATTCTCCCACCTCCCTGCTGAGTGCCCTCTGGTGGGTTATGTCCTTTTGCCCAAGGCCACAGGTCAAGTTGGGCAGACCCCTCTTACAACTACATCATGTTCTCTCTCCCACGGTCCTGGTGAGTTTGTCACCAATTTCCTAACTGAACACTCCCTAATACATGAGAATCTAAGTGTATATTGTTGGTACAGAAAGCCTAGTGTATCCTACAGAAGCCCAGGTGTTAACCAGGAAAAGTGAAAGTGTGTGTACAATCTGAAGTAAAGGCACAAAAGGAAACTCTAGGCAGCTTGAAATATGAAGAATGGGTTTCAGATGGTCTGTAGCTGGTTTGCCAAAAGAGCATCTGTGGCTGTGTCACCTCTTGTGTGGTTTTTTATGTATACCATGGAGGCTAGTTTCTCTGCTTAAAGGAATTAGAATGAAATAGCACAATCACTCCAACTGTAAAGTATACTCTGTTTTTATAGCCTTCACCAGCAATGTTTTAGAGCGACATTAATGTAACCTCTATGGACGTCTCAGGACTGGCCCAAAGCTAACTGGATGGTTTTAAACTTTAGGTCATGAAGCACGTATACACACATGTGCGTGCGCATGCACACAAACACACACGCACGCACGCACACGCTTTTTCACCAAAAGAAGGGAAAGGATCTTTAATGTCTAGTACTCTAATATCACTATGAACTTTCTACAGCTACCTAAGCAGTAAAACATGAGTTGGAGCTTCCAGTTAGGAAATGCCAAGGACCGCTAAGACGTCCCTTCTATACAATAATCAGATGCCCCCAAAAGACGAGAGAGATGGCATGAAGTACAGTTTGGAATTCAGGACACTTTCCATTTCCCAGACGAAGGGTCATTCTTCCCAATTCTTAGCGACCTAAATCATCCCCACAGGGAAGCTAAAATAGGTACGCTTATTACAACAAAGGAAAAAACATCAGGGTCCCAAGTTTCTTTGGAACTTATGAAAGATTCTCGTAGTTGGGCAGAAGTGCCTCAGGGGCCATTCAGGAGGAATGAGTGAGGTCAGAAGACCGGTTTTTAAACATGCCGGCTGTGCTTCAACCAAGAGCTCTGTATTTATCTGTGACTCTGCACTGGGATTCCTCGTAAGCTCTGGTTTAAAGAAAGGATTACACTGCTAAAAATAGTAACGTGAAACATTTCAAAGTCACCGTCTCCAGTTTTGCATACATCTATTAGAGGAGAATGTTCCAGTATATTATTCAATCCTAAACCTTTCCTCTTTTTCTTATGATACGTGACAGTAATGGTGAATGTTAACTGAAAAGAATAAACTATCAACATACCATGTAGCAGCTTGTATTAGTACTTTTAACTGTATGAATGGGTCTGTATAAAAGCCGCCCCATATTCGTCTAGCTAGTCCTTATTTTCCTATTTTACCTGAAGGCGACTAAATGGTTATGAGGTATTCTAATAGAAACCAGACCCAGAGTACAACAGAATCGTATCTTGAACATAATTATTTTGGCAGAATGTCTCCCAGGTATCTCTGTCCCAACTTTGATTAAGATCACATTTGTGCGGGAGAACATTTTTTTAAGCTCTAATTTTAATACCTTCTTTTAAACCACAAATTTTTAAAATTGAAGTCTAGCTGATATACAGTATGATATTAGTTTCAGGCGGAGAGCATCGTGATTAGACAATTCTGTACATTATGCTGTGCTCACCAAGGTAAGTGTGCTTACCATCTGTCACCATAGAAAGGTATTAAAGTACTATCGACTGGGGTGCCTGGGTGGCTCATTTGGCTAAGGGTCTGACTTTAGCTCAGGTCATGATCTCGTCATTCATCAGTTCGAGCCCCACGGTGGGCGTTGTGCTGACAGCTTAGAGCCTGGAGCTTACTTCGGATTCTGTGTCTCCCTCTCTCTCTGCCAGTCTTCTGCTCGCGCTCTCTCTCAAAAATAAACGTTGAAACAAAATACTATTGACTATGGTTCCTAGGCTGTACTTTCATCCCTGTGACTTTCTTATTTTGTAACAGCAATTGTGAACCTCTTAAGCTCCTTCACCTATTTGGTCCATTCCCCTAGCGTCTTCCCCTCTTGCAACCAGAGAACCAATTCGTATTTCTGCTTGATTTTTTTTTTTTTACGATTCCACAAATAAGTAAAATCATTTGGTATATGTCTTTCTCTGCTTAACTTTTTCCACTTGAAATAATACCCTTTAGGTCGATCTAAATTGTGAATAGCCTCCCCCCCCCCCCCCGCCTATTTTTGGGAATGTAAGTTTGTCCCAATGAATTTGTGTGTGCAGTGCATTCAGTAACATAACGAATGTTTAATATTAGCAATAATTACATACTGACAGCATAAGTGTCTTTTGAAAAATGATTGCTGGTTTTGTTTTTCAAAGGTAATGGAAACGCTTCTACATGTCAATAGACTGCAGCAGAAACCCCAGCAGGAATAGTTGAGAAGCAAATGGAATAAATCTGTGGTATCAAAGCAGTTGAGAAGCTTGTAATTCTAAACTAAAAATAGTTTTCCCCCTTAATTGTGTAAAGTAAAAAAGTAAAGGTATTTATTTTTTATTGGCAGAGAACAAATTTCCCTCCAGCTAACATCTGTTGTCACGTGGTTGCACGTAGTCAGAAGTCATATTTTCTAAGCAATCTGTTTTTTTAAATCAAATAATTTTTGCTTACTATTTGTGAACAGTTCAAATAGTATTGCTAAGCAAAGTATCCTTGATGTAAATTTTCACTTCTTTGCTGTAATACAACCCCATTCATGCATGTTAATATTTTCAGACCTAATTCAGGATCAGTTTACGTAAGACGTAATTAACTGTTCTCTGTTCAGTTGAGCTGCATTCACTGTTTTAATGAGACTGACAGGTGGGTTCAAAATGGACTGCTGATCTGTGAAACTTGTAGTGGATCGGGCGTTTTATCCATATCAATGATGCTGTGCAGATTCAGCCACAGCTGTCTGTGCTTAAGCACCCAGAGCGTGATGAGCTGGCTTCCTGGGTTGATAGGAGTTCAAATAGTTGTGATACAAGCGATTTGAGGAGTTTCTCTAATTTGGCTTTTGGGAAACAACAAAAGGCTAAGTTAAGTGACATAACGTATGAGTAAATGTATGTAATGAATTTTGAGAGTTTACATATTTTATTGTACTGCCTTCAGCTACTACTGTGGCTTATTAGGTTTTTTCCACATAATCAAAGGTTTGGAGGTAGACAGTTCAGAGCTCGAACGATGCCATTGAGAGCCTAGCCTCCTTTGTGCTCCACCACCCTTGACAGGTGACTTTTATTTTCCTGGTCTCCAGGCAGATACAGAGCTTCCAAACGTCATATCCAAATTTGACATTTATTCAGGAAAGGAGGCCTGCTCCAGTGACTTATTCCTAAGTCTCATTGACCAGAATTCTCCTCATGGCCAACCCAAGCTGCTACAGAGCCTGTGAATCAAGGACTTTACTTTGCAATCTCTACAGAACAGGAAAAAAGGGTTGGAAAGGATATTCAGTGAGCCAAATTATACTATCTGTTCACTAAGAAATTATATTCATTATTTTAGCCTCAGGCTGAAAGATGGGCAATTTTATTGTTCTCTTCTGTTTTCCCCAAGCTATGCTTTAGAAACACATGTTGGTCACAGTGAGTTGGCCACAGGGGCACTCATTTCCCTCTGTATTTTTTCATGGTCCAATTATGACGGTACAACCACGTAGTAGACAGTATTTATTACCTTCCCAGAATTTCTCCACTTTTTAATACTATTCAAACCACAATTTTTTGTCAGATATCTGCCTAAATCCAAGCAGCTATAGGTCTCAGAGGAAAATGAATGCATTCCTAATTCCAGGAAGCAATTGTTTCAAGAGTAATCTTGCCTATGATTGGTCCTGGAACCAGCATATGACCCCATTTTGACCTAAAATGTAGTGGGAAGTCTTCCAGAGACTAAAGGAACATTTTCTTCCTCCTATGAGATAGCCATAGGAAGAGATGGATTCTCTTTGTCCCCTGGACATTACTGGACATAGATATGATACCTGTGACTCTCTTGCTACTATGCCGATGATGTACGCACACTTAGAATTACAGGGCAGAGAAAGAAAACACCTGGGCCCTTGATGACACTGCTCAATCAGCCTGCCTTGAAATACACCCCATCTTTGAACTTCCTGTTAAGTGAGGCCATTCATTCTTTATTGTTTTAATCAGGTGGAGTTTGGATTTCCATTACTTGTAGTGAAAAATATCTTAATTCTTATGAACTGTTTGAGATCTTTGTCCTTAAATGCTCTGAAAAGTTTGGGTTTATGCTATTGCTGTTATCTTTGCTGCTTGTAATTCAAGTTAAATGGGATTTCCCAGAGAGATATCATTGCAGAAAAACACTATATGCATCAGCATATTTAGCGCCAACTTACCACCAAGAATTAGCTAAGAAATAGCATTACGCTTTACACTCCTTCCAGTTCTGAGTTTTGCCAACACAGGGAAATAAGCCACAGGTGCAATGTAGATCAATTGGGAAACATTCCACAAAACAAGTAAACAAGTGGAAATTCACCAGCCATATTATACTGGGATGACCGAGAGATAAGTAATGTGAAATGCATTAGAATCTCCAAGGCTAACAGGCTGTCAAGACATACCACCAAAGCCGCCAAAGGGACCCTTGTAACTGAACTGGATATTTAGCTAATTGCGTAGCAAACAGAAAAAAAAACCCCTCCAACTCAAAAGCTATTGTGCAAAAGCAAACAGGAAGAAAGAGACAACACATTATTATGCTCCCACAGTTCCCAAACTATACTTGAGGTGGCATGTAGGAAGTGAAATACCTCATCAGGGCTTTAATTTTCTCAAACTAAAATTCGCCTGTTCTGAGATTCTCCTCTCTACATATTCTCTATTTCTGGATATAGACAGATTGAGATGAGACAGATTTAGATATTTGCAGAGAAATAGATAAATAGATCTCTCTATATATGTTATATTCCTACAGGTATATGTGTATATGATAGATAGCTTTCTCTATCTATATTTGAAAGAATATAATTTTGAGAGTTAAATCCCTTACATTATCATGGTAACGAGAAGAATAAATGATATTAACACACAGGCTACTGCAGAACTTTACATAATGGTATTTAAGGGGCACCTGGGCGGCTCAGTCGGTTGAGCAACGACTTCAGCTCAGGTCATGGTCTCAGGGTTTGTGAGTTCAAGTCCCACATTGGGCTCTGTGCTGTCAGGCAGAGGGTTCTTTAGATCCTCTGTCCCCCTCTCTGTCTGTGCATCCCCCTCTCACGTTCTCTCTCTCTCAAAAATAAATAAAATAAACATTAAAAAACCAAAATAATATTTGACTGTTTCCTAAGACACTTGCTTAGTGTTAGATACGACAAAAATCATAGGGTAGAATGTCAGAAAGAGGAAAAAGGGGCAAATTAAATGCCATTTAAAAAAAGGGGTCAGTGTAAGAAAATGCATCATTAATACCTGGAATACCCATGCGTTGGTAAAATGCTAGAAAATAATAGCTCACATAAATAAAGTCCCAAACAAATTGATTTTTTAAAACAAATTGACTTTTAAAGATTTTTCTTATTTTGGGTTTAAGAGTTATTTACTGTCCTATGTCAGAATCTTGGCATTTGGTTAGTAGATGACAGGGTAAAACAAAAGAGGTGTTAGGAGGTATTCATTTTAAATGTAAGGTATATTGCCCACTTGTAATTAATTTGAGTAACCTTTACGAAGAGATTTGGAGTAAAAGATACTGTTATTCTAAGCCTGAGTCTGAATTTTCACACTATTTTGATAACCTACAAAGAGAAGGTATGAAACACACATACATACAAAGAATCAGTAAATGCTAATGTGAATTTTCTTATTTATTCAAACTGTCGCAGATTATGTAGTTGAGTAAAATATTACTGAGTCACTAACAATAGGAAATGCATGTTTTTCCCACATTTGGTAGAAGGTAAGTGTTAAGAAGGACTAATCATAACAATGACACACAGACAGCTAGAAGTCTAGAGGAATTTAAATACATGAAATGGTTCTTTTTCTTATCCAAATGCCTGTCAAGTTTCAAGGTTAGAGCCATATTTATGTTTTCAGGTTTTTTTTTTCCTCCTTATAATTGGTAAGGTTATATCTGTGAATATTATACCACCTAATTTCAAAAATTTCTAATAGGTTAAAAGGCAATTTATCATCAGCTTTAAAATGGGATGTTAACAGCTTTATAGTTAAATTAGGCAATGAAAAATGGGTAAAGGTTGTCTTTGGAAAAAAAAAAAGTTTTTTATGACAAAGATAATTGAACTCACAAAGAGGAAGGTATAACCTAAAATGATTTAGAAAATTCATCATGAAAGTGTGTCATTATATTAATTTAGAAAGAAAATCACTGTTTTATTTACCCATCTCTAATGTATTCGTCTCTCTGTTCAGACAGACTAGGGACCAGCCAAACGTTAATGATGAACACGTCAAAAGTTGGAATATAACCTTGTCGCATTCACCATAAGACTCTTAGCAGTTCTGAACAATTTTCTTGACGTGCTTGAAATCCTCTATGAGAGGATTCTTTTAAAAGCCTTCTCATGGAAAGATAAAAGAACAATTATTTGGGAAAGTTCCTTTTAGTCATTTTCTAAATTTTTTTTTTTCTGAGAGAAGTGATGCATATTCATGGTAGAGAATTCGGAGTATGAAGAAAAGCATAAAAAGAAAAAGAAAAAGAAAAATTGCCCACAATTCCATTGCCGAACATAACTAACAATTCTTTTGGTTTATCTTCTCTCACCCTTTGAATCTTTATGAAATTATCATAGTGTAAACAATCCGATCTTATGCGATTTTGTTTACTCAACATTATATCATGAACCCTCCCCAGATGATTTTGGCTACATTATATTCCATTACCTCCATTTCACAATCTATTTACCTAACTTCTACTGTTCAGTACTTAAGTTGCCTCTAAATTTTTCTTCTTATCAACAAAATTGGAATGCACACGATTGTATGTAATCTTTTGTTCCTCTGAGAACTTGCTTTGAATTTGGAAACATGAAATCGCTATGTCAAAGAGTATTTTTTTCAACATAAAAAAGTGAGAAAAGCGCAACTGAAATGATCAATGAATTCACCATATAGGAGACTGGCCATTATTAAGATTCTGGTATCTACTATCCAACATCTCAAAAACATCTCCAGTGAGGTATAATCAACATACAATAAACTGCATAAAGCATACAGTTTGAGAAGTTTTTACATATGAATACTCCTTTGTAACCAGCACCCCAGTAATAATATACTGAACATATACATCACTTGAAAAGTATTCTTGTGCCCTTCAGGTAATCTCAATGTCGGTAACCTTGCCCACCTTCCCATTCTCTTTTCCTCCCATTCTCATATCCCACATACTAAGAAAATCACTGATGCAGCTCTTTTGTCACTCATAGTATGTTAGACAGCATTTCCTAGAAGAGCCACATATCACATAGAAAAAAGACAGACAGTAGGCACCATAAGTGAGAAGCATAAGAAAATATAGATAGTATATTCTAAAAAAGTCTTGGGATATTCTAATCATTAAAAATTAAATATAAAGTATTCTTAATATGCTGTAAAAAGAAAAAGAAGGGGTTGAATATATGAATAAGAAGCAAGAGACCATAGAAAATGATTGAGCAGATTTAAAATTTAAACATTCTAACTTTTAGAAATAAAATATAATCACTGATATAATGGTTATAATAATAATTGAACACTTAGATTGATGCCTAATTAGAAACAGCTAAAGAAATAGTTATTTGAAAGTGAGATTTGAAGATATTTAAGAACTTTCTAAAACGTTTTCATTTATTTTTGAAGGAGAGAGAGACAGAGCATGAGTGGGGGAGGAGCAGAGAGAGAGGGAGACACAGAATCTGAAGCAGGCTCCAGGCTCTAAGCTGTCAGCACAGAGCCCGATATGGGGCTCGAACTCACGAACTGTGAGACCATGACTTGAGCTGAAGTCCGACGCTTAATCGACTGAGCCACCCAGGGGCCCCATTTTTAAAAATTTTTTTTAATGTTTTTAAAAAGTGAGATTTGAAGATATTATCCACAATGCAGAAGAAAACCAAAGCAATGGATGGTATAAAACAGGGTTTAAGATATGGAGAGTAGAATAAGAAGGTATATCTTATTCTAAGTGGAGATCCATAAGGAGAAAAAGAATGAAAGAATAAGGCTGACAAATCTTTAAAGCGATAGTATCTGAGAGTTTCCCATAACTGGTGAAAGACACCAATTCCCACACTTATAAACACTAATGGCTCTCAAAAGGGAAAATCAAAGGAAATCCACTGTGGGGTATGTATAATGAAATTATGTGGAACTAAACAAAGCAAAACTTCTAAAGTAAGAGAAAAGAAAAAAAATAAAATAAGAGAAAAGACAGAGTACCTTCAAGAGAATGACAGACTGACAACCAAATTCTCAGAGGCAGTAATGGAAGTCAAAAGCCTGTGTAATAACATTTCACAGTGCCGACAAGAACTCAGAACTAAATCACCATCAAAGTACGATTAATGAGCAGGGCGCCTGGGTGGCTCAGTTGGTGAGCAGACTTTGGCTTGGGTCATGATCTCACGGTTCGTGAGTTCGAGCCCCACAGTGGGCTCTCTGCTATCGGCACAGCGTCCGCTTTGGATCCTCTGTCCCCCACTTTCTCTGCCTCTCCCTGGCTCTCTCTCTCTCTCTCTCTCTCTCTCTCAAATAAATAAATAAAAACTTTAAAAAATTAAAAAAGTCTGTTTTAAAAAAAAGTATAATTAATGAGTGAAAGCAAAATTCAAACCTCTCACACAACAAACAGGTTGTACTTGGCAGGCCCCCACTGAAGGAAATTCTAAAGAATTACTCTTCAGGCAGAAAGAAAGTGATGCTGGAAGGTACGATGAGACACAAAAGTGTTAAATACTTGGGTATGTTTGATGAACAGATTCAATAATTATTTGTGAACAATGACTATGTGAAAGGCCATGCTTTAAACGCTGAAGGAATAGCATCGAACAATGCACCTTTTGTGAATTAAAAAAAGTCTTCTAAGGTTTTTACTTTGTTCTGGGGGAAAATAAAAACAGAGTTAAAAGTGAACTTCGATAAATTAGGCAGATGTGTGAATTTTCTAGGGTATAAAGAAAAGAATGGATATCAGGTATAAAATTTCTAAACTCAATCAATGTGAAAAAAAGGAAAAAAATCAGAGAACATGATGCATAAAAATGTCAGGCAAACAGAAAGCACAAAATTTGGTAGAGAGGATCCAAATACCACTGATTATAATTAACAATGAACTAAACTTCTAGTTAACAAAGGCTGTCCCACAGGAAAAATCAAACACAAGTAATATGTTCATAAGAGACACATTGAAATTAAGAGTATATATGGGATAAAAAATATTGACATATAGCATATATAAACAAAATAAAGCTGGCTTAACTATATAACTATATTGATAACACATGAAATAGACTTCAAAGAACAGGTATTATTAGACATAGAGAGAGCCAACAGATAATGGTACGTTTTGGTGTATCAGAAAGATATACCTAAGATACATACTGAGACTATATAATTATATATCTTAAAAACATAGTGTCAAAATATACGAAGTGAAATTTGATAGACTGTGAAGAGAAATACACAAATAGACCACCTTAGTGAAAGGTTTTCAAAATCCCTCCTACCAGCTGATAGATAAAGCAGGCCAAAACAAAACAACACAAAGATCAGTATAATATATAAGATTTGAGATATACAATGAACATGCTTGATCTAATGAACCCAATAATTTCACAATACAAAAGCCTTTCAAACACACATGGAGCATTAATGGAAATGAATAACATACTGTGCCTTACTGCAACTCTACAAATTTAAAAAGGTTAGTATCATTAAATGAATTTATCCAAATATAATGTTTCTTTTATGTGTTATATTAGTATTAGATGTGAGATCTTATTTTTTTCAAAAGTCCTAATCCAGGGGCACCTGGGTAGCTTGGTCGGTTAAGCGTCCCACTTCGGCTCAGGTCATGATCTCACGCTCTGTGAGTTCGAGCCCCACGTCAGGCTCTGTGCTGACCGCTCAGAGCCTGGAGCCTGTTTCAGATTCTGTGTCTCCCTCTCTTTCTGCCCCTCCCCTATTCATGCTCTGTTTCTCTCTGTCTCAAAAATAAATAAACGTTGAAAAAAAATTTTTTTTTTAAATGTTGTCCTTTTTAATATAATCAAAATCACCTTTTCTTTTGTTAAGACCCTCTCTTTTTCAATAAAAACTTTTGGAAAGCTTTTTTCTATTTAGAAATTTATTAACCAGTAACTTTTCCATATGTCTTATGGTCTCTTTTTTTAATATGTACTCTCTAAATCACTATATAATATGTATATTTAATCTATCAATCTATAAAACCATTCTCCAACTGGTCAATGATATATTTAAAAAAATTAAATATTAATCTTTTATATAGTAATGTCAACTTCAAGGCCCTGTGCCCCATCCGTTGACTTGTCTCTTCATCTTAATTGTAGTATAATTGACAAATAAAAATTGTATGTATTTAAGGTGTACAATATGATGTTTTCATAGAAACTGTGAAATAATTAACACAATCAATCTAACGTATGCATTACCTCACGCAGTTACTTTTTCGTTGTGACAATATTTAAGGTCTACTGTCTTAGCAAATTTCAACTGTACAATACAGTATTATTATCATTTTTTAAAGTTATTTACTAATTTTGAGAGGGGTGAGGGGCAGAGAGAGAAACAGAGAGACAGAGTGAATTCCAAGCAGGTTTCACAATGTTAGCATGGAGCCCAATGCAGAGCTCAAACCCACAAACTGAGATCATGACCTGAGCTAAAATCAAGAGTCAGAAGCTCAACTGACTGAGCCACCTAGGTGTCCCTACAGTACAGTATTATTAACTATAGTTACCATGCTGTACATTACATCTCCAAAATGTATTTATCCTGCATAACTGAAACTTTGTACTCTGAACTCCCTCCTCATTCCATCTACCTCCCCCCCCCCACCCCCAGCCACTGGCAACCACCATCTAGTATCTGCTTCTATGAATTTGACTTTTTTGGATTCTACATTGTGAGATCAAGCAGCAGTTGTCTTTCTTCATCTGGAGTATTTCACTTACATTAGTATCTTCCAGATTTATCCATATTGTTGCAAATAGCAGGATTTCTTTCTTTATTAAATATGAATAATATTCCATTGAATATAATTTTCCTTATCTATTAATGCATTGATGGACATTGGTTGTTTCCATATCTCGGTTATTGTGAATAATGCTACAATGAACATGGGAGTGTAGATATCTCTTCAATCTATAATTGGTTGTTTCACAACATTTTCTAATTTCTCTTTTGGTTTCTTGTAAATGACAAGATTTCTCAAGTTATATATAACTTAAATTTTTAGAGAAGTTTTAGGTTCACAGCAAAACTAGGTAGAAAGTACAGAGTGATATATTGTTTACAATTGATGAACATACATTACAATCACTCACAGTCCATAGTTTACCTTAGGATTGACTCTTGGTGTTGGTACACTCATTGGGTTTGGACAAATGAATAATGACATTTATCCATCATTACAGTATCATACAGAGTATATCCTGTTCCCATACCCAACCCCTGGAAACCACAGATCTTTTTACTGTGTCCACAGTTTTGTCTTTTCCAGAATGTCGTAGAGTTGGAATCATACAGTATGTAAACTTTCCAGCTTGACTTCTTTCATTTAGTAATATACAGTTAGGGTTCCTCATATCTTTCATGTTTTAATAGGCATTTTTTTTTCCAGTGCTGAATACCAGTACATTGCCTGGATGTATCACAGTTTATCCATTTACCAATTGAAGGAAATCTTGGTCGTTTCCAAGTTTTGGATGTTATGAATAAAGCTGCTATAAGCATCGACGTGCAGGTTTTTGTAGGGACCTAAGTTTTCAACTGCTTTGGTTAAATTCCCTGGTGTACTGCTGGATCATGTAAGAGTACTGCCAGACTGTCATAAAAAAGTGGCTGTACAGTGGCACCTGGATGGCTCAGTAGGTTAAGTGCCCAACTCTTGATTTGGGCTCAGGTCGTGATCTCACAGTTTGTGGGTTCAAGCCCTGTGTCGGGCTCTGTGCTGACAGTGCAGGGCCTGCTTGGAATTCTCCCTCTCTGCTCCACCCCTGCTTGTACTGTCTCTCTCTCTCTCTCAAAATGAATAAACATAAAAAAATGTAAAAAATGGTTGCACAGTTTACTTTTAATCTATATGTGTCGTTAGAGCTAAAGTGGGTTTCTTATAGAGAACATGTAGTTGGGATTTTTGTTTTCTGATCCACTCTAAAGAACTCTTCACTTGGTGCATTTTTACCATTGACACTCAAAGTCATTATTGATATAGGTATACTAATAACCACCATATTTGTTACTGTTTTCTATTTGTTGCCCTTATTTTTTGTTCCTACTTTAATCTTCTACTTTTTCAGCTTTGAGTGGTTTCAACTGAGGATTTTATATAATTCCATTTTCTCTCCTTTTTAGCGTATCAGTTATACTTCTTTTACTTTATTTTTACTCCATGCCTACTCTCTACCGCTGCCTCTGGCTACCAGCAACCTGTTCTATCTATGAGCTGTATGTTTTTTTCAAATTCCACATATGAGTGAGATCATATGGTATTTGTCCACCTCTGTCTGACTTGTTACACTTTTTACTTTTTCTAGTGGTTGCCTTAGAATCTGCAATATACCTTTACAACTAATCAAAGTCTACTTTCAAATGGTACTATACCACTTTACGGGTAGTGTAAGTACCTTATAATAGCAAAATAATCCTTATTTCTCTTACCCTTCCCTTGTATCACTGGCATCATTCATTTCACTTATGTATAAGCATATATATAACACATAAGTCTACAACATTGGATACATTGTCTCTATTATTATTTTGAACTAACTCTTATCTTCTAGATCCATTAAGAATAAGAAACATAAAAGTTTTAATTTTACTTTCAGTTATTCTTTTCCTTTCATTCTGTAGATATGATTTCTTGAACTGTGTTATTTTCCTTCTACCTAAGAAACTTCTTGTAACATTTGTTACAATGCAGGTTTATTGGCAACAAATTCCCTTTTTGTTTGTCTGAGAATGTATTTATTTTTCTTTCATTGCTGAAGGATAATTTCACAGGGTACAGAGTTCTGGTTTGATGTAGTATTTTTTTTTCTCTCAAAACATTAAATAGTTCACTCCATTCTCATTTTTCACTTGTTTTTTGTGCGTGGGGAATTAGCTTTCATTCTCCATCCTGTCTCTCTGGCCCATTCTTATATTCCTCTATCAATAACCTGTCTCTCACTATGAACTCATGCTGTTTAACATCACTCTTTCTCTTTTATGTCCTCACAGCCATTCCCCTCTCTCCTCACCCTGACAATTTTCTTACCAGCCCTCCTTTCTGTTCTCATTCTTGATGTTCTGTTCCACTCTCTTGTTTTGTAAAGTTTATTTAGTTTTTGAGAGAGAGAGAGAGAGAGAGAGAGAACAAGCAGGAGAGGGGCAGAGAGAGAGGGAAACCGAGGAACCAAAGCAGGCTCCGTGCTGAGAGCAGAGAGCCTGATATGGGGCTCAAACTCATGAATTGTGAGATCATGACCTGAGCCAAAGTCGGATGCATAACCGACTGAGCCACCAGGAGCCCCTGTCTTCATGCTTGCATGGTTTCTGAGGGGAATTTGGATGTAATTCTTATTTTTGCACCTGCCTAGATAAGGTGCTTTTTACTTCTTTCAGGATTTTTCTTTACCTTAGACTTTCTGTGGTCTTAAAATAATATATCTAGGTGTAGTGGTTTTTGTAGCTGTCATTACTGTTGTTGTTGTTTTGGCATTTGTCCTACCTGGTATTCTTGCACTTTCTCAATCTGTGGTTTGGTATCTGACATCAATTTGAAAGAAATTCTGTCGTTACTGTTTCAAATATATCTTCTGTTCCATTGTCCATTTCTTCTCCTTCTGGTATTCCCATTATGCTTATGATGCACATTTTGTAGTTGTCCCTCAGTCCTTGAATATTCTATTCTGGTATTTTTTTTCAGCCCATTATCTTTGCTTTTCAGTTGAGGAGGTTTCTACTGAGACATTCTTAAGCTCAGATATTTCTTCACCGATATGCAATCTACGAATAATTCCATCGAAGGCATTCTTCATTGCGCTTACAGTGTTTTTGATCTTTGACAGTTATTGCTGGTTAGTAGGATTTCCATCTCTTTGCTTACACTGCGCATCTACTCTTGCATGTTATCTCCTCTACTCATTGGAGTCCTTATCATATTAATCATAGTTGTTTTAAATTACCAGTCTGATAATTCTAACATCTCTGCCATGTTTAGTTCTAATGTTGTTCTGTCTCCTCAAATTTTATGTTTTGCCTTTTACTATGCCTTGTCATTTTTTTTCTTAATAGCCAGACATGAGGTACCGGGCAAAAGGAACTGCTGCAAATAAGTGTTTAGTAATACGGTGTAAGGTATGGGGGCGGACAGGCAAGCATTCTAGAGTCTTATGATTAGGTCTCAGTCTTTCGGTGAGCCTAGACTCTTTACTGTGAACTTCACAAGTGTGTCTCAGTTTTTTATGCACCCCCTCCTTAAGGGAGAGAGCACTGCTACAGTGGGCTTGAACTGGGTATTTCTCTTTCCCCATGTGGAAGGCTAAAGCTGACTGGAGTTATTTATTTCCCTCCTCCAGGTCGGTTAGTCTCTGATGATACCCTAGTCGGTTACAATTTGGTGCAATCATTTACCCCACGGTTAGCCCTTGTTAAGAAGAACAGAGTACTCTGGCTTATTTCAAACGATTCCTTTTGCCCTCTCTCTGCCAGAAGCACAAGGAGATTTTTCTCCAAAGTTTACCTGAGACCACTGTGGAACTCCTAGAGGTGAATCTCACAAAACTGTGTGGGCCCACTTGTTTCTGGACGTTGAATTCTCAGACTAAACCTCTGGTGATTTGTCACTTACAGTTCAGGTTTTCCTACCTAGTACTGGTTTCTGCAGCAGTTTCTCCTCATTAGTGTCTGCTTTGATAAGCCACAACTCCTGGTATTTGCCTTTCTGTGTCTTCAATCGTGAGGGCAGTGCTTTGTCCTCTTTCTTCATCTCTCGAAAGAGTCGTTGATTTTTCAGTCTGTCCAGCTTTTTACTTGTTCTTAGGATGGAGTGGCAGCTTCCCAAGCTCCTTATAGGTGGAATTGGAAACTGAAAGTCTGTCTTTGGTTTCTGACAATATAATGTGTCTCAGGGTCTCAGTGAACTTCAGCCCACTGGACGTTCTTTGGGCATTATAGATCTGGATGTTCTTTCCTTCTCCAGATTAGGAAGGTGTTTTTACATTATTTCTTTAAATCAGCTTTCTGCCCCTTTCTCATTCTCTGTTCCTTCTGGTACTCCCTTAATGCGTATATTGGTTCCTTTCATTTAATCCCATAGTCACAGAGGCTTTTTTCATTCCTTCTCATGCTATTTTCTTTTTTTCCTCTAACTGGATAATTTTAAAGGACTTTCCTTTAACTACACTGATTTTTCTTCTGCATGTTTGAGTCTACTGCTGAGGTTCTCCATTAAATTTTTCAATCCAGTCCCTGCATGCTTCAGCACCAAGACTGCTGTTTGGTTCTTTTTTTATTGTTTCCATTTCTTTATTAAACTTTTCATTTGGTTCAGGTATTGTTTTCCTGATTTTGTGTGGTTGCGTTCTCTTGCGGCTTACTGAGCTTCTTTAAGAAAATTATTTTCAATTCTTTGTCACGTGGTGCATGGGTCTGAAATTCTTCAGGGTTGGTTACTGGAGCTTTATTAGTTTCCATGTTTGCCTGATATTTTGTGATCTGTGCTGCTTCCATTGGTGTCGGTCCATTGGAAGGAGCAGACATTTCTTCCTATCTTTGCAGACTGGGTTTGGCAAGCAAAAAACTTTTCCTGCCAAATACCTGGGCTGATGGGACTGCTTCTGGGATTGCAGCCGAGCAGGGCTGGAATCAGGTCTCATCGCTGTTACTGACTCTACAGTTGGATTCATGGTGGTAGGCCTGTTACCAGGGGAATACTTGGGTGTGGCTTCTGGTGGGTTCCTGGCATGCTTTTGTCAGGTCAATGGGCTAGTCCCTGGCACACAGGCTGCCTCTGAGCCGCAGTAGAGAGCGAATGAAGCTGCGTCATGGGACTGCTTCAGTGACCACAGTTGTGTCCAAGGTCATCAGGCCTATTAACTACGGGTATCTATGGACATAGCTTCTGCCTAGTCGTATTGGTGGGTCTCTGCATGGGCAAGATTGCCTTAGACTATGGTAGAGTGGGGCTGAAACTGAGTCATAGGACTGCTTCAAGGACTGCAGTCAGGTTGGAGGTTGGTGGGCCGGTTACTGGGTGTACCTATAGGCATTGTTTCTGCCACATCCCTTGGACGGATCTGCGGCTGGGCAAGAATGTCTTGGATTAGTGGCAGAGCAGGGCCAGAGCTGAGTCATGAGAGTGTTACAAGCATTACAGGAGATCCAAGGTCAGTAGGCCTTTACCAGTAACATGGACCGCTGTGACTCCTCCCAGGTCCCTTGGTGGAAGGAGCTAGTGGCAAGACCACAGACAAGTGGGGCCAAAGCCAGACTACAAGAGGACAGTACACAGGCCTGCCTTCTGAGTTTTTTTAAAGTGGTCCTTCTTGATCTTCTGCTCCACCGAGGATTTGCAACCTCCTACCTGGATACCAAAACTTCCACGAAGATCTTTTTCTCTATAAATGGCTGCCGAATATATTTTTCTATGAGAGATGTGGGCTGTGGATCTCATGTTGCTTCATCTTGCTCTTATCACTCTACCATGTTATTTTAATGACTATAATCTATGACACATTTAGTAGAGCAAGTACTCCTGTATTACTTTAAAACTTTAAACATAGTCTTTTTTAAAATGGAAAACCATACTACTATTGAAAATGATGGTATACAGGGTATATTTGAGAAAATGTATTTGAGTATATTTGTATTCTTTAAAAAAATACTAGGGGTTCCTGGGTGGCTGAGTCCGTTAAGCGTCTAACTCTTGACTTCGGCTCAGGTCATGATCTCATGGTTTCTGGGTTCAAGCCCCACATTGGGCTCTGTGCTGACAGTGCAGAGCTTGCTTGGGACTCTCTCTCTTTCTCTCTCTTTCTCTCTCTCTGCCTTTCCCCCACTCACTCTCTCTCTCAAAATAAATAAGCCTAAAAAAATAAAAATACTAAATATTTAATATGTAAATATTAAACAACATACTACTGCACAAGTGATCACCAAATAGAAAATCAAATGATAAATCAAAGTATATCTCAAAACAAGAAAAAGAAAACACAAGATTCCAAAACCTACGGGATGCAGCAAAAGCAGATATTAGAGTGAAATTTATGCTACAAATGCTTGTATTAAGAAAAAAAGTTCAAACAAACAACATTACTCCACAAGGAACTAGAAAAAGAAGAAACTTAGCTGAAATAACAAAGATCAGAAATAAAGACAATAGAGACCAGAATAAAAAATAACATAACATTGAAAGTAATGAGCAGTTTTTCTAAAACAATAAACAAAATTGGTAATGCTTTAACTACATTAAGAGAAAACAATACAATAGATAACCACAGAAATACATAATGTGATAAGAGATTATGATAAACAATTATATACTAACAAATCAGATAATTTAGAAAAAAAAAACCAGATAATTCCTAAAAATGCACAAGATACCATGACTGAATCATGAATCTTGAATCCAAGAAATAGGAAATCTTCTTAAACATATTCTTAACTATTTCTTTCAAATGCACTTCAGAATAATTTTGTCAGGTTTAAGAAAAAAAAACATTATTGGATTTAATTAGAATTGAGTTTGGCTGGAAACCTTTGGAGGAATTTTATGCTTTTCTTATATTTTTATTTGTTCTCCCATGGAAGAATACATACATATCTCCATTTACCGAAATGCTTACCTATCACTCTGTGTCAAGGTTGTAATTTCCTTCATTTGCCTTCAACTTTCCTAGTCAAGTGTGCGTGTGTGCGTGTGTGTGTGTGTGTGCACACACACACACGCAGGTGCATGTATTTGTGTACGTGTCGAGCAAGAATGAGAATGAAGGCATTACTCCTATTACCCCATCTTTGTAATTGTTTATTGCAGATATAGTTACTCCCTTACCATTTTCTCATTTCTTTATCTGAATTAGATGTATTTACATGGTTAGAACTCTGCCCCCAAAACTTTCATTTTTGTGTATATTTTTCTTTTATTCTGTATTCTGGAGACATTTCTTCATTTATTCCTATACAATTTGGCCAGCTTTCTCTGTTATTTCATATTCTGATAGCTTTATTTATTTATTTTAAAGATTTATTTATTTTGGGGAGAGAGCAAGTGGGGGAGGGGCTGAGGGAGGGGGTGAGAGGATCCAAAGCCAGCTTGGCACTGGCAGGCTGACAGCAGCGTGAGTGACATGGGGCCTGAACTCACAAACCACAAGATCATGACCTAATCCAAAATCTGATGTTCAACTGACTGAGCCACCCAGGTGCCCCTATATTCTAATACCTTTAAATGCAACTTTTAGATTCTTGGTTGCGTCTGGTTTTCTTTATGTTCCTTTCTCATTTTGACAAGTTCTTGTGCATCTCTGCCCTTCTCTAACATTTCTGTCTAGGGCTCTCAGTTTTTTAACTCATAGTGATCATGTATTCTTGCTTCTTTTTGAGGACACCAAGAAATCTTCTAAACTTTTCACCTCTTTTAGTAGAAACATACTTTCAGAAATTTGTTGCCACTTTGAATCTTCAAAAAAATTCTTATTTTTCTCTTATAATGCAGAATAATCTGACTAGATATCATTTAGAAAATTTAACTATAGACCCTTTTTCCAATGGGTAGAGACATTTTTAGGCCTGGCATGCGCTCAAAGTGAGTGGAGTGTTTTTAGCACCATGAACTGCACTCTTGGCTTGACGATTTCCAAGCTAGTGTGTGCATGCATTTGTGTGCAGGTGTATGCCCATGCACATATTTGTGTGTAACTGTTTTAAGGAGAAACCTACAAAATTTATACTAGTCCCAACTAATGTGTTACAGTGTGACCCTGGGAATTCCCCATTCATAAAATGTTTTAACACTGTTCCCTTCGTCAAAGCAGAATGGTGACCGACATGTTGCACAAATGGAAGTGCATGTTTCACTGTGTAATACTGCCATGAATGTTAAATAATATAATCTTATCCCAAATCCTTCAGTAAGTAATATTTTGTCATTTGGAGAATGACCATACACAAAAAGCAGGAATATCCAAACTGAAATATACAAATAAAAGATTTACTATTTAACCAATATTCAGTTTACTATAATGGTTAAGGAAAAAATTAATTGCCAGAGTCTTACTAAGTTAGTGAGACATACACAAATTTCTATTTAATCTTTTACCCTGCAAATGTTTAGACATTCAACATAAAAGGGTTATTCAAATAACAAAAATGGGCATTTATTGATTGATTTATTTATTTAGAGAAACGAAAGAAACACCATTCATCCTGAAGCTTGGTCAAGCTCTTTGGTGAGGCTATCAGTGATGAAGCCAGTTCATCCTGAATTTGAACATCCTCTTCTCTGAACTCCTAATATATTTAATTATGACACACAAATTGGCCATTGACTTATAAGATCTTATTCTGCATTTTGCATGTTTGTAACTATTCCTCCTTCACCCCCCAAACCCCAGAATGGACATTTAAAACTTTGAGAATATAAATCAAGCCTCTAATGCATTTAATGCATCATAAACATTCTATTATTGGTTTCTAATTTTGCCTTAAAATATGTAATTATACAAATAAAAGTAGTGTACTTTGGGGGAAAATGTTATATAAGTTGTGACTGAAAAAACCAGTGGAAACGAACGGTCTGGTTTTATTATTTTCTCATATATTTGAAGTAATAAAATATACTTCAAATGAAAGATTCATACAAATCATTTCATTTCTGATGTGCATTTGCTTTAAAACAAACAAAAGTACCTTACAGTACAAATGAAAAGACCTGGATTCAAGGCCCAGCTTTCCTTTTTTTAATGTTTATTTATTTTTGAGACAGAGAGAGACAGAGCATGAACAGGGGAGGGGCAGAGAGAGAGGGAGACACAGAATCAGAAGCAGGCTCCAGGCTCTGAGCTGTCAGCACAGAGCCCGACGCGGGGCTCGAACTCACGGAGCGTGAGATCATGACCTGAGCCGAAGTCGGATGCTTAACCGACCAAGCCACCCAGGTGCCCCCCAGCTTTCCTTTTAATAGAGGTGACTGTTCAAAGTCTGAGACTCTTCAACTTCCCCTTGCCTTTATTCATCAGACCTTGCCATTTAGAATAATACTGACTGCTGACTTGATTGTAAACATAAACACAGACATGGGAACTTATATCATGTGTCTGTGTCTGTACTTCCTGGTCAGCCAGATAATACAGAAAACAATTAAATTATTTAAAAAATTATCCTCAAAATCAAAACATATTTATACACATACAGGTGTACATATACAGACATATTATTTTTTCTGTAGATATGTCATAATTCCCTGAGAATACACCTATGTACCAAGTTTAATACACAGCGACATAGGGCAAATCTATTTAAAATATGGCCCAAAGAGCAGAGCCAGTCTACAAACTGTTTTTATTGTTGTTCAATACATGAAGGACATCAAGTGAGGGTAAATATTTAGTTACGTTTAGAGCAATTTGCTCATTTGCTATTTGAGTGAAACAATAAAAAAGAAAACTTAGCTTATATTTTTGTATGCCTTTGTTAAAAAAAATACTGGTTGCAGTTATTCATTTTTTATGATATTTTACCAAAGTTTCAGTCCCCAAGGGACTGGAAATTAAAGCAAAGCAAAACAAAACACCTGGCAAATAACCTCGGGTAGTTTCGGAAGCATTCATGTATTTTATCGCTGTTAATGTTATTATCATTTTAAAAGCTAAATTAAAATTGGTTTTCATTCTCATCCAAGAATCAAGCTTGGACATCATCAAGCTTAGTTTCTTAAGTCTCAGTTTCTTATCACAACTTTTCTCTGATAAGTTTATTAGAAGCTAGTCACTAGACATTTCTATGCCTATTTTCTTCCAATGAAGCATATATTAAGCAAGATCTTCAAAGGAATGGGACATAAATTTGGCAAATGACCCTCATTAAATCAAACACAGACATACATATCCATACACAAAAGAACATGCACATTCTTGGGATGTTTATTCATAAAATTCTCAAGTACTGTTTATGATCATATAAAGGTTTAATATTAAGGTGTATTAAGTCGTTAAATTCCTTTTTCAGTAGTTGAATTACATTCCTTAGTTATGAATACTTTTCTAAATATTTTCTTGACCCATTTCAATTCTCAAAGGTAATTTAAACATTTTATGACACAAAAACAGTAAAAAAAAAATAATAAAAGATGTAAAAGTGAGTATACATCTTAAAACAGTAACTAGAGAATCCTTTTACTTCTCTCCCAAACCAGGGAACAACATCACTACCACCACACTTATAAAACAGTCTCTTCCTGAACTATCTTTGAACAATCTTAGCTAAGGACTCTAGCGTTTCTGGCCGACATCACACTCTCAACAGTTAAAACATTTCATAAATGGAATACTGGCACTTAGTAACATTTTGCAAAGCTGATAAAACTTAGAAGGATTATTCGAAAGAACCTCACACTGACACACTGTCATTTCTAAATGTCAGGGACTTCAAGCTTAGCTCATAGAAATGAAGCCCATGCTTGGAGACAACCCTGCCTTCCGAGATAAATCTCTTTTTAAGACTTATGGTTGTGGGAGTTGTAGTCTCAACCCTGGTGAAATGACCTCCAAAAGCAGCAACTATTTTAAGGTCATGTGTACATTCCTATAAGCAGATGGCACAGAAGGGCTTAACAGGTGTCCAGGCATAGCTTTACACTTGTGCTGGTTCTGCCCTAAAAAACATGTCCTCCAAACATCTGTCTCAAAAACACATGCGATGTATTAAGGAAAGATTTTCAGACCAGAGTTGTGTCAATATTTCCTATCCTGCCTTCTTTTGCAATAATCTGTACCTTTCAGATACATACAGTCTAGTGGGAAAGGAGATACAGTATTTTGTGTTAAACAATCATGAAGAGATTAGAAAATACTTGGAAATATTTGCCTTACCTGAATTCAGGAATGAAGCCGTTTGTGTGTGCTTCTCTAAGTTTTAAACTAACACACAAAGATATTTTTTCCAAATAAAGTAATCTTTTTTGAATTAAATGTTAAGTTAAAGGTCAGAGTATCTTGTGACATTTATGCATCACAAATATTTGGAAACAAAACTAGATCACTGAGTTGGTGGGAGGAATTTCATTGCTGCTTTTGCATACATGTGTTGATTTTGTGTGTGTGTACATGTATTTGGAGTATCAATCTCCTATAATAAGGAAAGAAACGGAATTAAAGATGGGTAAACTTTGATGGTGGAAGTCGTATGATAATTCAAGCTGAATAATCAAATCATGAAAATCCTGGGAGGCAGTCTATATTCACGTTGGCTGGTCCTGGACCAGGTATAAAGAGGGTATGATGGGGAATAGGAGCTCTGTGTTAGTGTAGGTAGCATCTAGTCTAGGGAGTGGTTGAGAGGACACTTGGTTCTGTGACTCTACCATGAAGTCTCTGACCTAAAGGAAAGTCATGGCCTACTACTGTTCAGAATGACCCCATAGTCAAGTGCTGATTGGGCTCAGAATCACAAACTCCTGTTCAAGTTCCAAGCTGATATTTATGGAGTTTCTCCTAGCTTCAAATTGCTTTGGTGCTTTTGGTAAAAATTCACTTTCTGCATTTCACCCTTTCTTGGTGTTTTGAGGACACTGGATACATTAAGGATGTGACCTTCCAAACCCTTATGGTGTAGTTATGAAGCTGAGATGTAAAACAGCCCGAGGCAATCAACTCGGATAAAAAATGGTGTGTGTTGTGTACTTAGACCCCTCTTCTAGAAGGTCAATTATTTTAAGAAATCATCCACGTGAGGCACTGTTCCTTGGTCAACATTTAATTTAATTCTATTTAAGAATTCTTAAAGCGATCCTACAATATCCCAGAAAACAAAGTTTTTAAAAATCGATTTCCTCGCAAACTGGCCTATACAGCACTGCCCGGCAGAAACTTCTGTAACGACGGAAGTGTTCTATATCTTCTCTGTTCGATAGAATAGCTACTAGCCACATACGGCTATAGAGCATTGGAAATGTACCTTAGTGTGACCGAGGAAGTAAGTTTGTAATATTATTTAATTTGGACTATTTAAACTGTAACTTTAGCTAGCCACGTTTTCTAAAGGTATTTAGAATTTCCTAATGAATCGAGGAGACCTAACAAAAGTTCTCAGCATACAACAGTACCAATAAACTTTGATATGTAAAGAAATACTACTAAGAAGTAAATTTTCTAAGAAGTTTTAAAAGAGCTGTGGATCAAATACAATTTCAGTAAAGCTCTCAAGGAGATTCAATTCAGAAGACTACAATGAAATGGCTGGCTTTATATTGTATAAAACATCTATAAAATGAGAAAAACATGTAGCCCTCTTTCATTAGTAACTGACTTTTAGTTTTTCAACGTAAAAATTCCAAATTAAGCAGCTAAAATACAGGGTTATCTATAATAAAAGGGATGGTTTCGATGTTACACCAATTCAGTTTTTATTGTGAAAATAAACACCCTTTCTGCTGTCACTCAAATTTTATCTTACTTCTAACAACAACTAAAAAAAGGAAATATGTAAACATAAACCGAAGAACCTCTATTTAATCTTTCTGAAAACAACTATAAGGAATCAATACAACAATGGAAACGAGAGTCTGGAGGCTCACAACAGTTTTATCAAACAATTTCTGTGGCCTTCTAAAGGGAAATCTCTTTTTAATCATTCGGAGTTTAATTAAGAAGTAAATAACCATATTCTAAAGAAGCCTGCCTCTCCCAGTCAACTTAGCTTTTTCAAAGGAGATGCCACAAAGCTTCCTAGTTATTCTCTATTTGATCAATCAAGTTGTGAGACTTCCTTTTGTGCAGAGCATTGTCATTCTCAGTGCAGTTAAATTAGGTTTTATGGTTGAAAATTGCCCTATTAACTTGGTGCTTCCTGCATTTTCATTAACTCAAAACATATTTGATATCATGATAAGCTCCCCTGAAATGAAACTTCCCTTCTGGAATAAGTCATTCTATTATAGTAGATGCTTACCACGGAACTTGGTTTTGAACATTATACTGCTTTAATGTGCTTCCCTATGAACTGATGCTTTGGATGAGGCTATACAACACTAACATTTATAACCATATGCTGTGTTTTAGGCCAAGTCATTTCCCCTCTCCCCTACTGTAAAATTGTCAAGTGAACAATTTTTGACTTCCAAGTTTGAATCCTTTCCAGGAGGAACCTCTGCCAAGTACCTGGATATACCTGCAATTATCTTGCTCCCACACTAGGGCAGTCATTGTAAACTTGGGACGTTCACCAGCATCACCTGGGAGAACTTAGAACAGAGCTCTGGCCCGTGACACACCAACTAAATCAGAAACTCTAGCACAGGGGTTCAGGCATGAGACATTTTAGAAGCTCAGCCGGTGATTATCAAGTGCAATCAAGGTTGGGCACTGTGGCCCTAGCACAGTACTACTCATGTTTTAGCATAAGGCTAGCTCAGGTTTGGAGGTTCTGATTCTGCAAGCCAGCAGTGGGCCCTGAGAATGTGCATCTCTAACAGGTTCCCAGGTGGTGCTGATGCTTCTGGTCTAGGAACCACACTTTGAGAACTACTGCCCTCGGGCTCTGAGATCAAGTCAGTCCCTTTGAATTCTCTTTGGAGATGATGCAAATTATCATAGGCCATCCTTGTTATTGAATGTGAAGCCACTCCTCTTCCTCCTGCATCGATGTATCAAACCGAAGGACGGAGGGACCCGAGGGAATGAGAAACACTCAGAATGATCCTATCGGCCTGTTGGTGGCTCCTGGAGCAGTTAATATATTCAGAACTGGATTTAACTAGGGTGGTCTATTTTCTGGGTCTTTCAGAACAGCTCTGCTAATGCAGCATAATACCAAGGACCCAAACCACACTGGAAAAAGTCACTCTGACTCTCCCCTTTTTTAAAGGACTTTCCCAGGTGGGAGTCCTCATCCCTTCATTCAACAAAACGCACTTCTCTGTGCAAGGCAAATAGAGTAGAGGGGAAGAGATCCTTGACTTTACGAAATTTACATTATATTCAGAACAGAGGGACAATAAGCACCTAACAACCAATTAAGAAACTTTGAGCTCTGTAGTGAATGGAAAGGCCCTGAGGCTGGGCTATGCGGGCTTTCTGTTTGGAACAGAAGAAAAGTCTATGTGTCCAGAGCAAGGAGGAAACTGGTAAGATCTGAAGGTCCAGAGATTGTGTGGGGTATTTGTAGGCCACTGTTAAGAGTTTGGATTCTTTCCACAAGACAAGCCATATGAGGGTTTTAATAAAGGGAGTGATAGGATCTTTTGCTCCCCTTTTCATTATCATTCAGTTGCTTTGTTGACCAGAGAAGAATTAGGGTAGAAGAAAGGCAAGCTAGTCGGTGGAAACTACTGCATTTGGGGTCAGAGTTGATGGAGGCTTGGACTGGAAAAATAGCAACAGAGATGGTGAGTTGCAGCTTATAAAAATGTAGACAGATCAGCTGTGGGGCATAAGGGATAAAGGGAATGGAGAGGTGTCTGGGTAGCTAGGTCGGTTAAGACTCCGACTTATGATTTTGGCTCAGGTTGTGATCTTGTGTTTCATGAGTTCGAAACCCATGTGGGGTTCAGCACTGACCGTGAGGAGCCTGCTCGGAATTCTCTCTCTCTCTCTCTCTCTCTCTCTCTCTTTCCCCCTTTCTGTTTTCCCCTTCCCCGCTCACTCGCATGCTCTCTCTCTCTCTCAAAATAAATAAATAAATTGTAAAAAAAAAAAAAAAAAGGAATAAAGAGAATGTAGAATGCCTCTTAGGGGTTTACCTTGAACAACAGTGGGTGTGTTGCAAACTTTAATTGTAATGGGGAGGAATGAATGGGAAGCCATTTGGGGTGCTGAACAAGAAACCATTATTTTTGTTTTGAATGCTATAGTTGAGTTGCCTGCTACATTTTCAGGAGGTGTTTTCTACTAGTCATTTGGCTATGTGAGTCTTTGTTCAGCAGAGTCTGAGTTAGAAATAAAAATTTGGTAGTCATATGTATGTAGATAGTAGGAGACTCATTGATTCCACCTGGGAAGCACTCAATCTCAGATTTATTCTGAACCTTCTATCTGTAAAGAAGTATAATGGAAAGTTCTGTTGATTTCCAATGCTTTTATGCATAACTGATTATAGGGAAACAGGATGCAGAAGTAGGAATGGAAATCCTCTTGTCAAAGGTAAAGGAGCTGATATACCATTGAAAAGCAAACCACTTGAAGCATTCACAAAGGGTTAACTGAAAGATGGGAAGCACACTACCGTCATTAGGGTAGAGAGAAGGTTTCCTGAAACTTCACTTCTTAGTCTACCTCCAGACCTACCTTTTAGGCAAGCGCCAGAACTTTTACTCTAGGGCACTTTTCATTGTCTATAAACTTTTCTTTGGGAAAAGAAATTTGAGAGCTCTCTCTCATCCAGGGAATTCCTCTGTGGGAAAAGGCAGACATTTAACTTGTCCCTGTTTTCCTTCCAAAGTGTTTAAAGAACTCAACTGACTTGGTCTCCTTCACCAGCCAAGACTTCTTTTAAATATAAGAAAGTTATATGCAGTCAATAGAGTTAAAAGTAGATCACTCCACATACCTGTAAAATTTACATTATTTGAGTACCTAAGAATTTACATGGCTGGAAGTTAATATCATTTAATTTTTTTTTACATTTATTTATTTTTGAGAGATAGAGAGAGAGACAGAGCTTGAGCAGGGGAGGGGCAGAGAGAGAGGGAGACACAGAATCTGAAGCAGGCTCCAGGCTCTGAGCTGTCAGCACAGAGCCTGAAGCGGGGCTCGAACCCACAAACTGTGAGATCATGACCTGAGCTGAAGTCGGACGCTTAATTGACAGCCACTCAGGCGCCCCGGAAGTTAATATCATTTAAATGACCAAGGGGCATTGGCTCAAATGACCTCATTTTCTGTGATTACTCCTCCTCCAGTGATAAATAGAAGTAGAAATATATATGAAATAACATGTGTAGGAAATCTATAAAATGTTATATATTTCAATCAATATCTTTTTGGTGCGCATGTAACATTACAGTGCAAATCTAAAAGCTACATGTTATGGTATTTAATAAATCTATTCAGAAAACTATTACATTATGGGTATGGTGACATACCTTAAAATACATCACTAGGAATTATGCATCTGTAAATTCACTTTAATTCATACCTAAGGTGATTAGCATTTTAAGTTCCCAAATTAAAAATCCACAATTCAAAAATGGTTATGTAAGAATTTTACGTATCATTACCAACATCTACACTAGAGGTTTTATGAATTCAAAAAAGGCATGCTCAAAGTAATTATTCATTGATGAGATGAGTTCTAGATGTTCATTTGGCCCGATAGATGTTATGGGCCTTACCATGAATGAAGCATATGCACTCAGCAAAGCCAGGAGCCTAGTACCTTCAGACAAGTGCATGAGATCTAGGTCTAAACTGTCTCTGGTCTGTTCTCTATTCTTTTTTTTTATTATTTATTTATTATTTAAAAATATTTATTTATTTATTAATGGTTTTTTTATTTTGAGGAGAGGGAGTACAAGCAGGGGAGGGCCAGAGAGAGAGGGAGAGAGAATCCAAACAGGCTCTACACTGTCAGCATGGGGCCTGACATGGGGCTCAAACTTGGAAACCATGAGTTCATGACCTGAGCTGAAACCAAGAGTCGGATGCTTAAGTGACTGAGCCACCCAGGCACCCCTGGTCTGCCCTCTATTCTATTTCATGGAAGATGTACTGCCCTTTAATCTGACTAGAAGTCTGGCTAATATTTCTCAAAATGAACCCATCTTGTAAGGAGACTTAGTGGAAGTTCCCACAGACTGAGAGTGAGAATGTTTTTTTGTGCCTATATGCTACTAAATTTGGTACATTTGACAGAATTTGGGCTATTTTGTCTATGACTTGTTTTAATTTTAGCATAGCACCTGGTAGGTTGCCATGGATCATTCCACCTGTCTCTAACTGTAGGCTTCTAAGTTTGCTCTAAGAACCTGAAAAGTACTAAATGGTCAGATGAGCCTAGGTTAGTTTTTATAGCAGAAGTTTAAAACATTTAAAGCAACTGCACAGAGAAATAACAGACTGAGTTAAGTATGTTTTTAGATTAATTTTTGAACACTTAATATTAAAGTTCTGATGATTTATTTATCCTCACCTTTCAAAAATAATGCCTTGTTTCACCTTCATGTGAAGTTCTGAATTTCACTTGTAAACTGGATGAATTTACTCCAATTCCACAAAAGATGGAACATGAATACAAAAAAGCATTCAAAAATGCTGTTCAAAAATGATATGACCTGAAGATATCATTCATAATGCACAGATGAACACATTAAAAATAAAGTCCCGGTGTTAAACTTATAATTACGTTTGTAAAAGCAGAATGCTAATCCCTATTATTTCTTTTCTTCAGTCATTTATATACACAGGCACAGACAAACATCAGCCCTCTCCTCCCCTCCTGCTAGCTAATCCACAGATTGGTGAAGAGAATCTCAATAGGACACAGCAGGTCCTCCAGGAGCAAAAGCTTCATATTATATGCATTTTAAGGAGGACAGGATCTCATGCTATGGGAAAATATCTAACCATTCCAGGGCACAGCCTCTGACCCCATGTTCCCCCGCCATGCTTTTTAATGAAGTGTTTTGTTGAAATGTCGAGGGTGTATTTTAATTCCAACATTGCATTTATTCATTCACTCACCAAATATTTATTGAGTGCGTCCTGAGAGTTGGAATCTGTGGGTCATTCTTTTGGCCATGACTATTGTAATAAATATAATAAGCAATAAGTATATTAAGTGTAATAATGTAGTAAGTATCATTGTGACCCTGATGGAGATTTTTAAAATATTAACAAAATACTAAGTCTTTTGTTAGTGCACAAGCAATCGTTAATTGTTATTGTGTTGCCAGGATCCCTACAATTGACCCCATGTTAACGAATTAATCAGGGGAGTTGGTGAAAGGAAGGAGATTAAATCAGAAAGAGACTCACCAAGAATGAATTCTCTGAAAAGAGGCTGAGTTGAAAAAAAGAAATAGATGATCTTCTGCTAACCTTCTCAGCCTGCTATGGCTTTGTGCATTCTGGCTCAACCTAATATTGATACATAAAATGCAATGTAATGAAGAAAATCAGAAAATGGAATGGCTTATTGGATACTGTGTAAAAGAGAAGTATCTTCCGTTTCACTCTTTGAGTCAGTGCCTCTGAATGGATAATGGTGTAATTTCTCAGTGAAGGGGGCAATGAGCATGTGAGAGCGCATAGGCACATGCGTTCATGTCTGTGAATATATGTGGAATGAAACACTGTAAATATATGTGGAATGAAATACATATACTAAAAATTGAATTCGAGGCACTGTTTTGTCCTGTGCTATTGTATTTGTATGTATAGAAACCATATTGGCTTTTAATGAAATCAGCTCTCTCCTATTTTCCATTACCTATGAGAAGAGGAGAGGGTTAAGTATGGGTAAAAGTATTGAGTATAGAGTCACCAACCTGGCATTGTTTTGAGGTCACTCAGTTCAGTCTCTTAATTAGTCACATCAAGAATGAATAGTGTGTCCAACTTTGCAGTTAATGGCAGAGCCAGGAAAAGGACATAACACCCCACTAAACCCCTACCCACCTACCTTACAAGCAGATCAAGATTTTTGAATGGCTTTCACCCTGTAGGGGCTTCTTTCTGACTGTATCGCAGCTTCCTGGTATTTTACTGTTTGCCTTTTTTCGTTCTCAAAATGTCCTTTTAGAGTCTCATAACATATACTTAAACAGATGAATGAGTTTACTATTAATCTTTCCAGGAGCATTTCTATCTTAACATGGGTCAAATGTCAACTAAAGAAATAAAACTCCAAACCTAAGATTTCAGGCGTAAGTGAGGTGAAGGTAGAAGGAAGTGATTTAATGCTTTCAGAAACTCTTGATTACCATCGTACATGGTCAGTCAGTTTACTGGTCTCCTTATGTGAAAGGCAGTTCCAGCATGATTTATGTAACTCAAGATCTGTTGAACATTTTACCAAAATTAAATTCTACTGGTAGAAAAAGTGTTTCTAACAAGCAGAGAAGCCTGAGAATACTGAGTCAGTTTTAGGGGAGGCAGATCATGTAAAGCGAGGTAAACTGAGCAGTTATACCAGAAGAAAATGTATGAGAACCAGTGCTTCAAAAAATAATTGCTTGATACATGCCCTGAATTTTGACACATTAGTATACAATACATTCAGCACATCTTTAGGAAGCATGAACTATATGCCAGATTCTAACCTAGGATCTTGGGTATTACAATGAGCAAGATTAGGGTCTTCCTCTCTTTAAACATCTAAAGGGGTTGGGAAGATGGGGATTTAGACAGCAAAGAAGCAACCAAATAAACTAACAAGTAATTTCAGATGGCGCTAACTGCAATGAAATAAACAGCACTGGGGGATATGAGAGAGAATGACTTGGGGCTTCTTTACACCGGATGGTCAGGGGCTTCTTTGGAAAGGTGATATCTGAGCTTAGATCTGAGGGATGAGAAGGGAGAATCCATGAGGCAAAGAAAGAGTTTGGGGCAACTTAGACCCATCGGCCTAAAGTGGAAAGGTGAGCTTGGTATGTGACCAGAAAGGGACACGACAGGAGATGAGATCAGAGAAGGAGGCAGGAGCCAGCTGATGTAGGGACTACCTGGCCAGGTTACGGAGCTGGCATTTGATTTCAGGAGGTCATTGAGCACTTCTAACTATGAAAGTGGTTCAATCTGATTTACCTTTAAGAAGTGGCTTTCAAGGGGAACCTTAGTGGCTCAGTCAGTTAAGCATCCAACTTCGGCTCAGGTCATAATCTCACGGTTCATGGATCCCAGCCCTGTGTTGGTCTCTGCTGGCAGCATGGAGCCTGCTTTGGATCCTCTGTCTCCTTCTCTCTTTGCCTGTTCCCTGCTCTTTCTCTCTCGAAAATAAATAAACATTAAAAAAATAATGGCGGGGTCCTGGGTGGCTCAGTAGGTCAAGCATCTGACTTCGGCTCAGGTCATGATCTCCCGGTTTGTGAGTGTGAACCCTGCGTTTGGCTCTGTGCTGATGGCTCAGAGCCTGGAGCCTGCTTCTGATTCTGTGTCTCCCTCTCTCTCTGCTCCTCCCCTGCTTGTGCTCTGTCTCTGTCTCTCTCCCCGAAATAAAATAAAAACATTAAAAAAATTTTTTAAAAAGAAGTGGCTTTCACTGCTGTGTGGAGAATGAATTAATGAGAGAACAGGGAAGAAGCTTGAAATAAGAGGATGACATAAGACTGTGGACAGGTACAGGGCCAATTCTGAGATATAACCAATAGGACTCGATGGATTAGATGTCAGACGTGAGAGAAAAGGAAAAGTGAAGGATGGCACCAGGGTTGTTGGCTTTAAACATATTCACTCTTTAAATTCTGGTTTGATTTTATTTGATACACATAATGGGCAAATAGAACTTAAAAAGCTACATAAAATAATTTTACAAAACAAGCGATGGAGCCATTGCTAAAAAGCTGTATCATTACATAATATTTTTAGTCATTTTGTTTTCCCAGAGTTCTGACAATTTACATATATTGGTAAATTTAGTTACAGGCAAGATGTGTGATTAAACTATAAGGATTCAAGACAATTTTTAGAAAGCATAATGGCATTAAGCACATATTTTATAGTTTATAATAAGAACCATGGATGTTCGAGGCCCAGGCTTTAAATAAGGAGAATTAAAGACACATTGAAAGGAAATAAACCTTCAAAAAAAAAAAAAAAAACGGAAAGGGATGAAATGTTTTCTGAATAGCACTAAGTATACTGCTGTAAATCATGGTAAATCCTAGTGGTAACTTTCCCAAAGAAATCATATAAATTCACTAAAACATTAAAGAACAACTTTATTTCCTTTAAAGAAACAGAAAGTCACCAAACATATGGCAGTAATAAAATGTTTATGCTGATTGGATACTGCTTTAGCCTCATGAGTTATATACCTGATAGAAAAATACCAGAACAGAGGGAAATTCATCAGGAGTATTAGACTTATAAATGTTTGTTTTTTAATTTTTTTTAACCTTTATTTATTTTTGAGACAGAGAGAGACAGAGCATGAATGGGGGAGGGTCAGAGAGGGAGGGAGACACAGAATCTGAAACAGGCTCCAGGCTCTGAGCCATCAGCACAGAGCCCGACGCGGGGCTTGAACTCACGAACCGCGAGATCATGACCTGAGCCGAAGTCGGGAGCTTAACCGACTGAGCCACCCAGGCGCCCCTAGACTTATAAATGTTAATTCAATGGCTGACAGATACAATCACTCTCTCCAAGTCACTATAGGTATTTTTTAAGATCAGAAAACCTTGTGTAACAATATTTTGGTCCTAAATACTGACTTTGAGCTTAGAAGCTCAAATGCTTAATGGTATGTTTTCTTTTAGATTCTTATAGGAGCTAGAAAGCCAACCCCCAATCTTCAAAAACACCTTGAGATTAAAAAAAAACACACAAAACAACTCATGAAGAAAGATGGAAAATAAATGACAGGGAATATTTTTCAATAGTTTGCTGAAAGCCTAGACAAATTAGAAGAATCACTTATCTGATGTCAAATGCAAACTCTATTAATCTGGAGGAAATAAGTTGTTTCAAGTTGTTGAAAAAGAAGTTTGTTTCACCTAGGACTATTGCCAGAAAGATACCAAAGAAATTCACTTTTTCCAAAGTTACCAATTACCCAAAACGAGATTATCCTTTTCTTCTATTTTCTAGTGTACCTTGAAATAAAAAGAGGGAGTCTAAATAGAATAAAGCTGGTTAAAAGGAAGACAAGTCTAATAGACACTAGTATCATATATAGATTTCTTAGTTGAGTGAGTTCAGGGTTCCTAACTGGGCACTTTGCCCATTGCCTAAAGGGATGATTGCCCTCGGTTCACTTTCTAACTGTTGTCATTTTGGGGAATTTTGCTTAGTGACTTGGCTTTATGAAACTTCAGCAATTTTCCATAAGCTTTAATAAAAAGGAAACTTTAAGGTGGATTAAACCTCATGGGAATATAGTTTCTTCAAAACCAACACGCACAAACACACCCAAGATAATTTCTCCTTTGCATTCAATACTAGAAAGAGACATCAATTAGATTAAAACTCATGTGAATAGAATCTCTTTCAAAACAAAGCCTAACACCTTTATGTTCCAGATTCACTGCTCTCAGCACATGCCTAAAAAGACAAATGATATACCAGTACACAGCTACAATAAACAGATCCTGAATTGATTGATTGATTACAAAATGAAATTCTCTAAATTATTGTCCATTTTGTTTTCTTTGTAGGAGCCAAAGGCAGGCCGCCCCAGGTTGGGCCACTTTGGCATGAACATTATTTTAAGGTAAAAGCAATCCAAACTCAGCAGATTCAGGAAACGCTCTTTATCTCCCCCTCAACTGCCTGCCTGTACCAGAAGAGAGCTATTAACAGAGATTCCTCTTTGCCTAAGAAATTTATTTCCATATGAGGGCAACCTTTGTTTTTTTTTTAATATGAAATTTATTGTCAAATTGGTTTCCATACAACACCCAGTGCTCATCCCAACAGGTGAAGGGCAACCTTCGTTTTCTAAACACCTCCCACCTTCCCAGTAATGGTCTTCCTCCTCTTTCTATCTTCAGACCGCTACCCCTCCCCTTAGCTCAGGAGGTCATATAAGCCTCATGTTGCCTGACTGTTTTTGGAATTTCCTGTCTGTGTGGATTCCCTATAAGCATGAAACTAAATTTGATTTTCTCCTGTTAATCTGACTCATGTCGATTTGATTCTTACTCCAGCTAGAAGGATCTTGAAGGACAGAGGAAATTCTTCCTCCCCAACATCATAAACATAGTTAATTATAGCAAGTTTATGAATGAAAATTGAAAGACTGATCTATTATTGTAAGTTAATTTAGGGATTCAAAATGTTAACATACATGTTAATATAAGCATGAATGTGTCAGGGATTTCTGATAAAGATTTTGGGTTGACTCTTTAAGAACTGATGCCTAAAAAGCTTCAATTCTGAATGTAAGGAGATCAGGAGATCAGATTAGAGTAGGGCTAAGGTTGTTTCATGACCCTGACAAATACTGAAGCAGCATCCAGGCATCCATCTTGTCCGTCCAGATGAAAGAATGAACACTAGAGGTCCTATCAACCCAGGCACGGCTGGACAGGCCAAGCAACCTGTCAAAATGCAACCCCACTAGCTTACAAGTAAAGATATTTTTCAGATTCTCAGTCTTGAGATGGAAAAGACCTCCAGGGGACCAGACAAAGCAACACCAGAGCAACTGCTAACATGACCTCATGGGCCTCCAAACAGTGGTGTCCACCTTCTCAGGAGACACCTGCCTCAAATTTTGCCTTTAAAGCCCTTACTTGCAAGCCATTGGGGAGTTTGGGACTTTTGAGCATTAGCTCCTCTTTCTCCTGGGTAGTGCCACACCAGGAAATAGCTTTCTTTCCTCACAGCAAAAGCTCAGTATTAGTTTTTATTGGCTTGCTGCTCATTGGGTAGATGAACCCTCTTTGGTTTGGTTAAATGTTGCTTTGTTTTGTACAAGCTCTAGTTTTTCCAGTACAGTGTATCCCCTTCTAATCTACTACGTAGTTTATTTTTTATTATATGTATTGCTTACTGTCTGTGTTCCCTCACCAGAATATCGTATCTACAGAAATAGAAATCTGGGTCTATTTTGTTAACTGATGTAGCCCAAGTGCCTAGAAGAGTGCTTGGCATATAGGAGGCACTCAGTAAATATTTGTGGAACCAATAAATGTTCTTAAGTTCTGAATAAATCCAAAACCGTTGCCTCACTGAATAATTTGTATGTGCATATGCATACACACATATCAAATTTAAATCCTATTTATTTCCAAAGGCCTTATTACCTGTTGGTGATCAATCAGTGCATGACCACACAGACTTAATAAAATATCACAGAGCAACAAATATCGGGAAAGCATTAATTGTCTGGTTTAAATGAGGGTTTCATTAAAAACTGATGTCAATACTTTGACAATCATGCCTTCTGACTAAATAAACTTTCAAAACCATTTATAGTAGTCAATGTGACCCTGGGATAACGTGTATTAGAAAACATAAAGATGCTGTCTTTGTAGACATTCCAGCAAAATGCAGAAATGGAATTACATGTGATACCTAAAAAGATTAACTGATACTGACAAACATAATAAAGACTCTGAGCATATGGAATAAAACCTGATTTTCTTATCCTAGCTCCAAATGTCACAAACACCTATGCAAGGTCTTACTGGTAAAAAACGGATGCATTCTTCACTTCCATCTGTCTAGTACTCTCAAGATCCTCTGTAATGCTAAAGTTGTCCTCAGGTTTTGAGCATCCCATAATTCCTAATACGCTTTGTTCCTTCTAAAAATGGTAAGGGAATAGCTCCCTCTAATCGGTATTAAAACAATAATACATGGCTAATACATAACTAGAAAAGTCTTCTAAGCCTTCTTAGGGACAGAAATTTCTATGTTGCCACAAAATATGTTGGCTGTAATTTAGATGTGGGAAATCAAATTAATTGGGAGGAAGTTTAATATACTTTTAAATTGTATGGAATTCAGTATATGGGCGTTATGCTAAGTATCTTGCTGTGCCTTTCCAGGTTCACTCTCTGCCCTCTGAGTCCCGGGTGACCGCCAAGGCCACACCCCTGCTCCCTACAACTCACCACCACCTATCCCCTCCCACCCCCTCGGGTCCAGGTTGGGTCGGGCTAGTGAGAGTGTTTTCCAGCCACAAGAAGAACAAAGGCCCTCCTGCCAGGTTTCTGTTGGTTTGCTGGATTCCTCTACTGAGGATCCCCACCTCCTGTCTAGAGGCTTCTCCATAAAGCCATCCTAACTGCTTGTTCCCCTTGTCCCTTGTACTGTAGGGATAGTAATGACTCCCTATCAGTACAAGCCCTAGGGTCCAACACTAACCCACTGTTCATACGCACTTCCCACAGCTTTGTAACTAGTCTCTCCCTTCATCTTACCAGGTTTGGAACTACCGTCTCTTCCCTGCTGAACCTCTCTCTGATTAGATACGCATCTATTTCTCACGCTTTCTCACATGACACCCTGCCTCATACACCTAGACTTCTCCGTCTCTGTAACTGGCACAGAGCTCCAGCAATAAGAACGATGAATCACCTTGGTTTCTCCAATTCACTCATTCTTCCACATCCAGTTTCTTAGTGAGTCCTGTCGGGTCTACCTCTAAAATACATTTTTTTTTAAATATTTTTTTAATGTTTATTTATTTTTGAGACAGAGAGAGGCAGAGCATGAACGGGGGAGGGTCAGAGAGAGAGGGAGACACAGAATCGGAAGCAGGCTCCAGGCTCTGAGCCATCAGCCCAGAGCCTGACTCGGGGCTCGAACTCACAGACCGTGAGATCGTGACCTGAGCTGAAGTCGGACGCTTAACCGACTGAGCCACCCAGGTGCCCCTAAAATACATTTTGAAATTGTCCTCTTCTCATTATCTCTATTGCCACCCCGCTGACCCCCTAATTCAGGCTACTCTCATTTCCTCTCTGGAGTATTACAATAAGTTCCTAACCAATCTTTCTACTTTCTTTTTATTACAATAGTCTTTACGAGCTTATTCCTTACTTCTTGCTCTCCTCCTACTTCAATCCACACATTAATATGAAACAAAAGCCATTTTTTAGAAACACAAATAAGTAATGCAACTCTAACTTAAAACTCCACAATGGCTTCCCATTTCGCTTCGGTGTCCACGCCTTACTGTGGCCTGCAAGGCTCAAAGGAAACATCTCTCTGCCTGGCTTTTCACATTCATCACACAAGTCGGCCCACCTTTTAGGCACACTGCGCTCCTTCTCCTTGCTCATCGAGCAAAATAAGCTGCTTTGCACCTTGGGGACTTTGCCCCTACCAGATACACTCTTCTCCAGGGATTCTCCAGAAATGGATCTGTGACAGTCTTCCTGTCTGTGGTGGTCTTATTTCCTTTAGAGCACTAATCTGTGATCATTCTCTTTGTCGCATACTTATGGTATGTCTCAGACCGCTCAAGTGTAAATCAGATGAGGCCAGAGACCTCACCTATATCCCCAGTGCCTCGAACGGTCTGGCTCGTCATTCGCACATTAATAACTATTTGGCTCTTGATTGAATGAATGAATGCCTCATCATTCAATCCTGCTTCCATTTTCACAGCCGGCTTCTACTCCTAAATGTACAACCTTCCCACTGTGCCTTTCTTTTCTATCTCTGTGGCCTGAATACTTAAATCATCTTAAAGCAATTTGAAATTGAAGATCTTCTCCATGCTCAGTTGTTGGGGTCGATGACACTTCTTCTATCATACAAAGTACAGAATATTCCCATTCCCTCAGCAGATTCCCCCATGACCAGGCAATAACAGGTAATTTCTATCACCACTGCTTAGTTTTCATGTTAATGCCTATGCACTCCTTCATGTCTGGCTTCTTTACTCAGCATAATGGCTTGAAATTCTTCCACATTCTGATGTGTATCAGTAGTTTGTTCCTTTTTACTGCTGAGCTGTTTTCCATTGTATGGTTGTATCACTATGCGTTCGTTCATTCACCTATTGACGGGCATTAGGTTTGTTTCCAGTTTAGGGGCATTATAAGTGAAAATCTGTGAATTTCCTCTCATTCCCAGCAGTGATGTTTAAGGATTCCACTCGCTACATATCTTTATGACACTTGGTATGATCAATCTTTTAGATTTTAGCCATTCTAATGGGTGTATACTCGTATCTCACTGTGGTTTTAATTTACATTTCTTTGATGACTAATGGGGCCAAGTATCTTCTCATGTGCTTATTATCCATTCCTGCATCTTCATTTGGGAAATATCTGTTTTTATAATGAAAATAATTTCATTGAAACTGGGCTGCAATTATCTGCAAAATGGCTGAACTCTCAAGTATACAGCATATTTATCAACAAATTTTAGCTTTGATGAACTGATTACTTGATTGAGTTGAAATCTAGTAGCATTCATAGTATAATGCATTCTATTACACATTTTATCCTGGGTATAGACATTTTTTCTGTTTTTTTTTTTTTTTTGAAAGGAACAAAGGCGGTCTGACTAGTGCAACCTATCAATATCCTCATATTGAACTATTTTCATTCTTTTAATTTAAAATTATAATCAAGATTAGAACATTTTATTCTCCCTAAGATACATGTAATTTGAAATTGGCACAGCAAGAGTTTGCCACAAATGCGAGAGGAGATAGAGATGGCTCATTTGCTTTTAAAATGGATACGATGAATATAGCACATGTAGGGAAAAATTAACTAACTGGAACAAAATGTTTTTTGCAACCATTCCTCTCAGCTGGAAACCTCACTATCACTTTTTTTAAGATAATAAGAAAGTCCATAAACTGAGAATGCCTCTATTTTTAATCACTTAAATCCTGTTTTAATTCTGAATTTGATAAAGTAGAGCAGCGACTCATCATACTTCATATCCACACATATTCTTCAAAAGTACAATCTGATTTTTTACTCATCCTCCAATGAAAAGACCACTGGATTGGTATGTCTTTAACACCCTAAAAATGCTGTCGCATTGTGAATATAAGATATATGCCTCTGTAGGAGTGGCCAGTGCAAAGTGGGTATGCATAATACTGTACTCAATACATTGCATTAGAGACTTACATAATGGGAAGTGTAGTGCAGGGTCAAAGGGCTAAATGAGCCCAAGGTACATTTCTATTTCAGCAATGGGACATCTAGTGAGATTAGACACGGGATATTTATCCATATAAAGGTGGAATTCCACAAAAGCTGAAATCATGAACCAGGGAGACAAAGGGTAGCAAGGTGATAAAAGAAAAAGAACCTATGTAAATAAAATTAAGTTTCTATGTTATGTGAAATGGCTACATAGATTTTAACCGAATTTGGATGGTACAACTGGGGTAGCAGGACTTAAAATACAACATATGTGATATATACAATTTGGGAGGCCCTCGAGCAGCACTTAAAAGAAATAGGCTGTTATCCTCCCGAGCAGCTGCAGACTTAAACTGTATTCTGTACAGGCGAACTGTATACTTAACATGTTCACCAGGATGGCAGCAGCTTGGACTTTTAAAACAAATACTGGTTCGTGATTCTTTAGAATAACTCAGAAAAAGCAAGCCTAAGTAAATGTGTGTTTTTCTCGCATGAAATCAAGGTTGTTGTTTTCATTTTACCGTTATTCCTAATGTGCGTGACAGCATTAGGTCACTCACATTTTCAAAATATTCCTTCTAATACCAACAACAACAACAACAACATTGGACACCAAATAATTTTTGGTTTAAATGCCCAATTAATATTTGTGGGCAAGAGACGTTGATGACAGAGTTTCTACATTTGTCAGGAACTGTTATGCATGCTGCAGAAAATACTTCCCTTCCTGGTCACCATCATTTTTTTTTAAAATGTTGATTCATTTTTGAGAGAGAGAGAGAGAGAGAGAGAGAGAGAGAGGCGGATAGAGAGGGGGACAGAGGATCCCAGGCAGAGTCCACACTGACAGCAAGAGAGCCCGATGCAGGGCTCGAACTCATAAACCATGAGATCGTGACCTGAGCCAAAGTTGGACGCTCAACCGAACGAGCCACCCAGGTGCCCCCATGATTTTGGTTTTGGTCTGAATTCTTTACTCTTTCTCAGGCTACATACCTCCGATTCACCTTCCCCCCTGAGTACCCACATCCAACTGGAAACATTTCTTCAAAGGCAGCTTTCGGTTATTTCACTTATTACCAGTTGCTTCACTTCTTGCTCACAGCCCCTCTCCTTGGCCAATCCCTGAAAGCTTCCTAAGGAATTTCTTGACTTCCAGGTTCCCAGGTTTTCTTCCCACGGCTAATCACAACTCCACACTGCCTTCAGAGTTGCCTTTCTAATCACACAGACCCTCCCTTCAAACCATTACTACTTCCTGTTGTCTCTCATAAAAGGCTCCTGCTCTGGGAGAAGGAATAAAAAGCCTCTTCTAAGGCTTTTTATCTATCTTGCACGTCTTTCTTCACTATCCCCCATTTCTGACAGTCAGAAACTTTATAAAATCAACTTTCACACGTCTGGGTCCTTGCTGTTACATTCGCCCTCGTTGGAACGCCTTTCCCTATTTCCACTGACAGATGAAACCATATTTATTTTCTAAGCATCAGCTCAATGACCACTTCTAGGGAATCTTCAGAGATCATCTCAAGCCGAATGCCTTCTGTCTACTTCCTCCTGCCTGTGGACCTGCCTGTACTATAGCCCTAATCACATGCGATGGTAATTATTGCTATATTTTTATTTTTTACCCACCAGACGATGCAATGGATGGAGGACCAGGGAACATATCCTACTTATATCCATAGCATGAATTAGAAGAGAGGACCTGTGTACTGCTGACAGAGAGTAGATTCTCAAATGACTCTTCACTTCAACATGAAATATTTCCAAAATTAGAACCACTAGGAGATATAAGAGCTATGTCTGTTTCTTCTTTTCTTTCTACTCTCCTACCTAGAAGACACGAAACTTTAAATGGGGAAATATGTTCTAAATTACCTTTTGTTTCGATGTAGGCTTTACAATTGTACAGTGTTAAACTGACCCATTTAAAAGTGTGACTTCTCCATGGTTCACATACTCAGTATATATAACAGAGCAAGCGACAAGTGAAAATGGTTCACTCAGCTCTTTACAAATAAGCAATCAACCAGTCATGGCATTGGTCGAATTTTAGGAAAGCCATTTCTACAATGAATGCCAATATGTGACAGAACAACCGTGCTCTCTAAAAGAAGTAGGTTTGCCAGGACTTGGGAAATTGGAGAGAGAAGTTCCCTTCCAGAGACAGCTATACTCAGCTCCAGCAGAACGTGAATCCAATATTGCTAGATCTTTAGTTTTTCAAGAAGACAGGTGATGCTTATGGGAGATCTCCCAATTTTTTAAAGTTTATTTATTTTATTTTGAGAGAGAGAGAGAGAGAGCACGCGTGCATATGTGAGAGTGGGGGAGGAGCAGATAGAGAGGGAGAGAGAGAGAGAATCCCAAGCAGGCTCTGCATTGCCAGTGCAGAGCCCGATGTGGGGGCCCGAACCCACAAACCCACGAGATCATGACTTGAGCCAAAATCAAGACGCTTAATCAACTGAGCCACCCAGGCGCCCTGGGAGATCTCCAAATTTTTAAATGTGGGCAACCAATTGACACAGAACAGGAGAAAGTGTGTGGTCTAAAAAAAATATGTATCTTCAAATAATATATATCAGCAGCACGATCAGTTTTCAAGTGATTTTAAGAAGGCTGAAGAAGTTGAAAATTAGTGATCTTTCAAGAACTCTGAGTCACTTCTCAAGACAGACTAGGATTCACTGGCATATCATATTACAGCAACTATTTCATTTGCAAGTACATTCGACAAGGAGCATAATAACTTTACAAGTTCAGGATTCTACCCACAAAAAAAGTTACTACCGTTGAACTGTCGTAAGACACTTTATCAGGAATTATGGGTTTTATTCAGGCATAAGGGAAAGAGCGGCCCACACAAATCTGGTTTGGGGGCGACCTTTCCATTTCTTGACACACGTTGAGGTTCCCCTCTCTGCACCTGGGCATTCATCACTCTTTTCGGTAGCTCTGACCTCTCTCCCAGTGAAGAAGATGCCTATTTTCCCTGCACCAACTTTGGTTCATACTTTGGACTAAAGCAAGCAAATTAAGCCAGTGACAACAAAATGAGAACTGTAAAGAAAATGTCTCAGTGAATTGTTATTTTCAAGTCTGTCAGAATCTTTAGGCTCTTTTAAAGACTGCTATTAGCTCACAGGCATAAATACCTAACAGTCAGAAGTTTCTGGTATGAGTGCCCTGCAAAGAACTAGAAAAGAGGTCTGTTTGGCCCTTTTGAAAACTTACAGGTACGAGAAAATTCTAGGCATCACCAAAGCATCGTTACGATTTTTTAAAAATTCCTAGTAACCATATCAATTTTTTGAGCATGCCATGGATTATTTAATTTACTTTGTTAAAATGCCAGCACCTGTTGTCAACTCTCAAAAGGAAATGCTGGTTGAGAATCTATCGCAATTAGTTCCTCATAATCACTATGGAAACAAGATGGCATCACTGAAAATCAAGAATTCATGCAAAAGTAAAATGATATTCTTTAATGTTATTATGATTTATATTGCTAGCATTTCATAGTTTGTGATATGAAACTAACATATGAGGAAGTGCTTTGTAATCTGGGAGACAATATTCAGGTGATACTAAGAACAACAACAATATGGATGTTAGAGGATCTTCGATGGTCTGAGCCTAATTAGCCCAGCAATTATGTTGCCTGATTTTCCCTTTATGCTCTCATACTAACATGCTCTTCCAACCTGTGTCAGAAGAAGCTTCCAGGGGCGCCTGGGTGGCACAGTCGGTTAAGCGTCCGACTTCAGCCAGGTCACGATCTCGCGGTCCGTGAGTTCGAGCCCCGCGTCAGGCTCTGGGCTGATGGCTCGGAGCCTGGAGCCTGTTTCCGATTCTGTGTCTCCCTCTCTCTCTGCCCCTCCCCCGTTCATGCTCTGTCTCTCTCTGTCCCAAAAATAAATAAAAAACGTTGAAAAAAAAATTAAAAAAAAAAAAAAAAAGAAGCAGCTTCCATTTGTTGCTCTCATAATGCTAATACATGTCAGGGAAATAAAAGGCTGAGCGTAGCATGGGGGAGAAGGGCTGGTGATGAGTCCTTCGACTTCCATATGAAAATATTTTCTTCTTGCCATGAAACCCCAAGAAGTTCCAGTAAATCCCTACTGATACATGTGACCTCTGATTTGGTGACATAATGTAATTAAATCTTTAGACCAACTAAATGTTTCAAGTGTGATAAAACTTCCAGTGAATGTTAAGTAGTATGATAAAACCTCCAATGAATATTAAGTGTCTAATTTATGCAGATTAGATAATTTCCCTTTTCATCTATTTTATACCACACTGGGGAAAAATCATTCTCTTCTACTTCCTTTTAAGAATTTGTAATACTCGGACTTACACACACACACACACACACACACACACACACACACACACAGTAAAAGGAAGATGGTTTCTGATTAGATGTGAAAGACTACAGAATAAAACAGATTAGAAATCTTTGACATGGGTGTTGAGGGGGATACGTGCAGATTTTTGAAAATTAAAAAAAATCGCTTTAGCGAAATATATATCCTTCATTTTAGTAATAATGAGTTTTGGTATTTTTGTTGCTTTCTTTTTCTAAGTTTTTATATTTTTAGTCATAAAATTAAACTTTCTCTTGGGGAAGAAACACATTAGTTCACCTAAGTTGTTCATCATCTGATACTCAGTAACGCTCAATAAAAGACATTCTAAATGGTTTCAGTACTGTTTTCAAAATTTAATAATTGTCAATTCAATAAATTTGCCCCAGGAGAAATCACTCCAAAACAGATGCACTATTTCCTTTCATTGTGACTGACCTTAATGAAGCCCTTTAATATTAAGTGAAATTAAGTATATTTTAAAGTTCAGTAAATTTTTAATGTTTTATATAAGGAATGCTACTATAATTTCAATAGCTAAGAGGGAACAGGATCTTTTTTAAGGAGCATGGATCTGAGAACAAAAAACCTGGGTTCCAGTTGGGTGCAACATCAAAGGGGTTGTGTGATTTATGTAAGTCACTGAATATCTTTGGGCTTCAGAATGCCATTGTGTAAAATGAGGCAACAGACTATATCTGAGGTCCCATCCAGGGTACCACTATGAAGTCCTTCCTCCAAGTATGTGTCCCATTTGGATATTTTCAGGAAACTAAGTTCTTCCAGCAAGTTGAAAAATGCCCATCAATTTTATCATGTATAGCTTCAAACCATGACTGTTTACAAAAGAATAAGCAGTTGCTTAGTATCTTCTTACTTAAAGTGTGGTCTGTGGACCAGCAGCATCAGCATCACCTGGAAGCTTATTACCGATGCAGATTCTCAGGATCCACTCCATCTAATCCAATAAAAATTTGTATTTTAACAAGATCCCCAACGTGATTCATATAAACATTCAAGTTTGGAAAGCAAGGCTTAATACTAGACTCCTTCTCCAAAATTATTCCTTCTATACAATTGAGATTTTTAATATCATCCTATAGCCTGTATTTGTTACTACAGCTACACTGAGCTTAATATACTTACTTTTAAATTTTAAATATTTCTGGCTGAACCACATCTTAGTGTGTGGACTTTTGGTTCTTTTGCTATTAGCACTAAAGGTATGAAAGTGAAGACGCTAAAAAAAAAAAAAAACCCGAAAAAAGTGAAGAGCATGGAATATTCCCATTGGGGGGTTTTCTGGCATTAAATAATAAAATGGTAACTTGGGGTAGCAGAGGACCGTAAGAGACACAACAGGATGAGGGTGATAGAAAGAGAAAAAGGACATTCATTCATTCATTCATTCAACAAAATCTTTGTTGAGCACAAATACATGCCAAGGACTCTGGCAGACTGGAAGACACAGCAGCACCCAATCCCTGCCCTCATGGAGTTTGCATTCTAGTCGGGGAGACTCCACGTCTGAAATGTTACCTCACAAATGCTCTCATTCAGGTAGAATACTTCACATTTTTTTAAAGTTTATTTATTCATTTTGAAAGAGAGGGAGAGAGTAGGTGCGAGCGGCGGAGGGACAGAGAGAGAGAGAGAGGGAGACAGAGAACCGCAAGCAGGCTCGATGCAGGGCTCAAACTCACAACCGTGAGATCATGACCTGAGCTGAAATGGAGAGTTGGACTCTGACTGAGCCACCCAGGTGCCCGGAATACTTTACACTGTTATTTTTTTTTAAGATTTTTAAAAAATATTTATTCATTTCTGAGAGAGAGAGACAGAGACAGAGACAGACACAGCAGGGGAGGGGCAGAGAGAGAGGGAGACACAGAATCTGAAGCAGGCTCCAGGTCCTGAGCTGTCAGCACAGAGCGTGACACGGGGCTTGAACTCATGAACTGAGAGATCATGACCTGAGCAGAAGATGGACGCTTAACCGACGGAGCCACCCGGGCGCCCCTACTTTACATTTTTAAATCATGACCACAGAGAGCACAGACGTCTCAAAAGAACAATACATTTTTTCCCCTGACACTCTGTATTTCAGGTATTCTGAGATTGTGATCTACATCACGGTCTGGATGTGCAGTGTTTGCTTCTCATACTTTATAAAAGAAGACAAAAATCAGGATTTTTATGTTGGCATAAAACATGCTAGCATGTTTTCCAACTACAGTGCAGATTAAGCAAAATATATATCTGAGCAACACGTGCTTGCTGGACATCGCTTATTACCCTCTGTGTAAAAAAAAAAAAAAAAAAGAAAAAGAAAAAACTTCTCCAATAGTGATACTAATACCTTCTTCAAAAAATACATACCTCACATACATTTGCATTCACATAAAGCATAATGGTACAAATGAAAACCTTTTACAAGATTACGTATGTAAAACCTCTAGTTAACATTGAAAATGTGCCAAAAATGAAAAAATGTACAAGATTTTCATCGAAGTCATTTTTAACGTAAAAAAGATGAATGTTAATAATACAATTTAACAGTATCAATTTTATTGAATATCTGAAAGAATACTTTTCAGTAAAAACCTAACATGCATTAGTATATGCTTCAATGAAAACTTAAAAATTTTTTTCTCTAATTTTTATTTATTTTTGAGAAAGAGGCAGGAGAGAGGCAGAGAGAGAGAGATGGAGAGAGAAAATCCCAAGCAGGCTCCAGGCTGTCAGCGCAGAGCCAAACGCAGGGCTCAAAGTCGCAAACCTTGAGATCATGACTCGAGCCGAAAGCAAGAGCGAGATACTTACTGACTGAGCCACCCAGGCGCCCCTCAGAGAAAACTTTTTGCAAATATTCTAATCGCTATTTCTATCATGATTTATATGTTTCAAATCTTTGGGGGAAAATGAGAAAAAGTTCAGTCTCTGCTAGTGATTTCCATTATCACTGAATTCTTATGGATTTACTACGCCAATATGTCAGGATTTCAAGCCGCTCAAAATGGGAAAAAAATCAGTATTGTCCAATTTGACAGCAGTGTGGTTCATGAATAATAAAATAAAAGGGCAATTTTCTCAACCAATCTTGTCTATTAATAAATATGAGTAAGTGTATTTGGTTAATAAAAGTTATCCAATCTCATTCTAGCCTAGATGAACAAAAACAAAGTAAAACACAAAAGCTTCCCTCATTTAGATAAACACAAACAATTTTGCCCTTGCTTTCAAGGCACAGACCTGCAGAGTAATTAGGCTTAAATATAGTTCTGTTGTTCTTAAACAACAGATGGCCACCATCTTGTACACTTCGATTTTTATAGAAATATTTTATTGTTGGCTGAAAAGCCCAAAAGGATTTTCATTTGGTATTCTGCCTGCATGTCTTTTGATTTGCACAAAGGATTAGTTCAGGGAACAACAAGAGCTTGAATGTGACACAGGTGAAAACTTGGTGGTTCTCCATCCTCGGATTCATGTGTGTTATTAGTGTCAGGGTGAGGGAAGGAGCCAACAGCAGAGGTCAGGCAATTTATAGGCCTGCTGTGAGTCTTGAGACTCAGTTAGCAATGGAGTGAAACAAGCATGACCAAAGCCGAGAGCGAATTTTGGGTTTCATTATACCTGATCCCCCGTGAGTAATTAATCAGTATTTGTTACATGAATGAACCATATTCAATAACATCGTTTCTGAAATCATAAATGTTCACTTTTTGTACCGCAAGTCTTTAAAAGCAAGCATTTAAAGACCTTTGCTCTAATACCAGATATCCAGCCATCAAGGAGCTTAAATATGATTGCTAAAAATGTTCATTTTTTCAAAAGGTGAATGTTTGATCTCATACAAAGTTGAAGTCTCCTTATTTGATGACTTTTCTTAGATCATTATTCACAGCCAATATGCTGAGGATACCCACAGCTGATCAAGAAGAGAATATGAACCAGAAAATAATCTAAATTACTGTCCCCAAGTACCCTTTAACTATCTCCTCCTTCCCCAGCCCCCTTTTCTCAGTTCCAGGAAGTTGCTAAAAGCCTGGAATATAGAGTTTTGCCTCCAACTTTGGAAAATTAGAAAAACAAGGCATAAAAGGAATGTAAACATGATGAAGACAAATCTGTTGACCTAGTGGAATTTAAAATCTAGTTGGGGGTGCCTGAGTGGCTCAGCCGGTTAAGCATCTGACTCTTGATTTCAGCTCAGGTCATGATCTCAGGGTTGAGAGTTCAAGCCCTGCGTTGGGCTCTGCACTGACAGTGTGGAGCTTATTTGGGTATTTCTCTCTCTCTTCCTCCCTCTCTCAAAATAAATAAATACACTTAAAAAAATTAAAATCTAGTTGGAGAGCCACTAAAGGACACATTACAGTGTCAGGCAGAGGATAGAAATGCTGAAAAGCGGGAGGAGGGGGTAAAAGTCATAGGATTACAAGGAGGAAGGCAAGATGGATTCCGAGTATGTTGACCAGAAAGCAAAGGATCTGGACAGACCTGTGACTGCTAATGCACAGTTAATACCAAGGAGGTGCATGTGGCCAGAGTGTGAAGCCAGTGGCAGGAGATGAGAAACTATCTGGATTACAATGGAGAGAGCATATAGAGATGATGCTCTTTATTCTGTAGGGAGGGCTATGTTATTAAAGAGGTTTGTGCTGAGAGTGTCATCACCAAGTAACACCGAAAGTCAATTCTGCTGAAACTGAGAAGGCGATTGGTTGAACAGTAAGTGACCAGGCCCTCAATTAAGTTAAGGATGAAGTGCAGGAGAGGGACCCAGAGAGATCTGGAGATAGAAAGAATTGTAATTAAATGGATATGGTGACTAGAATAAGGGTAAAGGGTGTGAAGGCAGAAACAGTAGGGTCCCAAATTACTGGCTTTGTAACTGGGAGAAAGCTGATTTCATCCCATTAGTCAGGGAAGATAAAGAGAAAAAGTAGCTCTTAGTTTGTTTATACACACACACACATATATATAAATATATAAATATATAAATATATAAATATATATATATTATATATATAAATATATAGATATATATATTTCTCAGTTCCAGGAAGTTGCTAAAAGCCTGGAATATAGAGTTTTGCCTCCAACTTTGGAAAATTAGAAAAACAAGGCATAAAAGGAATGTAAACATGATGAAGACAAATCTCTTGACCTCGTGGAATATATATTTATATATATATTTATATATATATATATAAATATATTATATATATATAAATATAATATATATATAATTATTATATATATAAATATATAAATATATATATTATATATATAAATATATAAATATACATAAAATGTTCAATGTCCTCTCCTCTTCTTATTACTTGCTATTCCCTCTATTGGGAACACTGTTCCCTTCCCTCAACACATAAATTAACTCTCACACATCATTCAGGTCTCAACTTAAACATGATGTCCTCAGAGAAGTCTTTTCTCAGCACAGAGACGATAATAGGTTCCCTTATCAAATGTTCTCATTTTACACTCTACTTCTTTTTAGCACTTAATGGTATTTGCTTCTTTGTTCTATGCCTGTTATCCCAATAGACTGAAAGCTATAGGCAGGTCTTGTTCGTCATGAATGCCTTTCGCCTAGGACACTGTATTCATATAAACCTGTTCATTAAATATTCAGTAAGTGAATGAATACCTGATAAGTTGCTTCGTAAAAGGGATGATCCATGGCATATGACCTGTCTGTGTCTCCCTTTTGCTTCTTACAGGTAACTATTTCCATCTCAATCACATCAGCACACAAAAGCACACCATTCTCCAAACTTCTTCCTTTCCCTCTTTGCTTGTCTAATCATCACAGGAGACTTCTCTCCCCCAGTTCTTTAACTGACTTACAAGTTCCCAAACAACCCCCATGATGAATAAATGTAGGAATAATGAAAGTAACAGCCAAGAAATGGAAAGTGAATTAGGATGTAATGACTGTTTCGAGCTCAAAGCCCTTGAAAAGCCCTAATTCTCTCTTTACAATTCTCACCAAAGTCTTCATCTGCCTCCTGTCTTTTCCCAATTAGATCTGCTTTCCTTAAGCATCACGCCCGAGACATGGAATAAAAATCCTACTCAGTGACTTTGTTTAGGTTTTCAATTACTTCTTTTTTATGGCACTCTTTCTATTATTTTCTTTTTTTCTAGTTCATTCATTCCTTTAAAAAAATTTTTACTTTATTGTGGTAAGAAAACTTCAGTTGAAATCTACCCGGTTAAATTCTCAAGTGTATAATATAGTATTGTTGACTACAGGTTCAATGTTGCACAACAGGTCTTGAAAGCTTAATCATCTTGCATAACTGAACCTTTATGCCCTTTGATTACCGACTCCTCACTCTCCCCTCTCTCCAGTCCCTGGCAACTAGCATTCCACTCTTTGAACAACAGAAATTTATTTTCTTACAGTTCTAGGGGCTGGAAGTCCAAAATCAAGGTGCTGTCAGGATCGATTTTTGGTGAGGAGCCTCTTCCTGGCTTCCTGCCTTCTCTCTGTGTCTTCACATAGCCTTTCTTCTGTGTGTGTGCACGAAGAGGGTCTCTGGTGTCTCTTCCTCTTCTTCAAGGATACCTTTTCTATCAGATGAGGGCTCCACGCTTCTCACCTTATTCCACTTGACCTCCTTAAAGGTCCCGTCTCTAAGTGCAGTCACATTGGGGGTCCGTTCCATTCTGTGATTATATGAAGTTGACTACAGATATCTCCTATGAGTAGAACCATGTAATATTTGTCTTTCTGTGACTGACTATCATTTTCATTGCAAAGGCACATTGTTGTCATGCAACAAGAAAAAGTATGCTTCAGCTTGAAATTTAATCATGAATTACAATATTGATTTTCAAACATTGTAAAATAAGAGAAATAGGTTATCTCAAAGGAAACTGTTACTGAAGATCCAATTTGAAAACACACCAAAGTGTGAAGGCAGGCTGTTGACTTCCACCACGGCCTCCATGGCTTCCCAAATTAGACGTCTCACTAGTACTTGGTGGGGAAGGCTGAACTACGTCATTTCTGTAGGAGTGCATTTCTAGTTCAAGATTACTGACATCAAAATGTATGACCAATGATTCTTCGCCGAGTAAGGAATTTTGACATATAAAAAATTACACCCACTAAAATCTTATACATTAAAATTGTACCTAGGAGAAAAAAAAGCAGTTGATACCTTAGCATGAGTCTCACGTATAGTTTTAACTATTTATTACTGTTTAAAGCTGTTTATGAAAGAGACTTATTCAAGTCTTTCACTGCCAATCGCTTCTTTTTTTCAGCTTTATTGAGATATAATTAACATAATATTTTGTGAGTTTAAGTTGTACAACCTACTGATGTGATACACTTCTGTCACAGTACGTAGCAAACACTTCTATGTCTAACTCCATACAAAATTTACCAAGCCCACTAAACTGCTGTTTGAGACACTGTATATATGTTCTTGTTTCTGATCTCGTGAGCATAATGACAAATGGAAACTTTCCACTGAAAATGAAAAGTTATTTTATACGCACAGACCAGTCTCTAGTAGCCCGTGAGTACAGTTCTTTCTAAGATTACATCTTCTTTACAAAGTCCATTTTTCCTAAAAAGGATAGGTTAGCAATTATTTACCCGACTAAACCATTCTTTTGGTTTTATTACAGAAAGAAAGGGAGGAAGGGAGAGAAGAAGAGACAAAGAAGCAGAAATGGAGGGAGAGGAGGAAGTAGAAGGATGAAAGGAAGGAAGGACTCCCATAAACAGTGGGTTCTCACATGTGAACACTCATATTACTTGACTGCTAAAAGTAACATATATGTATCTGTGTGTGTGTTGTGTTCTGTACGTGTTCACGGTATTGTGTGTTCATGGGGTGTAAAGTTAGGAGACCACAATTGTGTTCTCTTATACTCCATCTACTATATCATTTTAGCTCAGGCCCTGTAGGTATATTTTTCAGTAAGTGATTTGTCCAGGCCCTAGCATAGGAAGACATATACGTGTGCACCTGTGCATGTCTGTGCATGCACACACATGCAGATGAACTGCAAAGACGTCTGTGTCATCAGTAGCGTGTAACACTTTATGAAGATTAGCTCTGACACAAGTCAGGTCTGCACTGTTACGTTGCTACAGCCTGCAACTCTGAAAAAGTGCTGATGTCCAAGGTAATGACAAGGATGAATTCAATGAAAGACCATTTAACAAGAACACATATGACCGAGCTGTGAGGAATCGAAATATTAAATTTAAATTAAACCCTTTCTTATGTACTTGGTTTCATAATTAAGTTATAAGCGTTAATCTCTAAATCTAAATGCAATTATGCTAAAGCTACCACACAGTGACAGATAAAAGATCCTCACTACATACACTCAAAGGCAAATTTCTGAGCTACAGAAATATGTGGGTAGAGACAGAGCGACGCAGTGGGAGTTCGGCACACCCAGTTCTTGAACAAGTAATGAAAGCCCATAATACTGCTGGAAACCAGGAGAAAGAAAGTGGTGCAAAAAAGGTTGAAGAATCTTTCTCCATAGTGCCATCTCTGCTGGCATATGGACAATGAACTCAGAAAGGAAACAATTCCTGAGGGACAAACATTTGGGATGAAACTCATCGCCTTCAGTAGCCTTGGAATATTTCATTACAATTTCATTGAGGTTGTAGGTTAAGAGTTAATTGTATATTTACTAATATTTCCCTCCACTAGGATTACTTCAAATTCTTACATTCTGAGCGGGGGAAAAAAAAAAAACCGAAACAGTTTTCCCCTTGGAATATTATCAACTCTCTTTTCTACTCAATTTTTTTTTTTAAACTAGAAATGACATTAAATAGGTAGCAAGGGGTAAAGCTACTCTGAGATTATGTGTTTACTGCAGGATCCTTTAAAGGAATTGATGAGGAAATGATAATAACAATGACCCACAGGGATTCCCAACAAATGGAGAAGAGCTCTGCCTTTTCTCTGTGACAGTGCTGGAAATGGAAGTGGAAGGTGCCTACTTACCAGGGGCTAAAGCAAGAGGAGAGAAAACTCATTAGCACTTGTTTTTACTGCCAACCCCTTTCTTTCCACCCTTCGCTCCAGTGAACAATAGAAATTAACTGCCACCCATTGCCTTGTACAAAAAGCATTTGAAATCTAAACCCAAAATAAAACACATAAACTAATACTGTTTGAATTTAGCATAAAGCACAGTAATAAAGTGAAGGGCTTTCCTTAACATTGACTCTCACAGAGACCTCAGAACCTCAAATAAAAAAGGCAAGAAGAAGGAAAGCCTGGCACATAGGGAAACACAAGGACAAGTCATAAGTGGTTTGTAATGGTGATACAATCATTAATATATAATATGAATAGGTATACCCTTTCTAAATGAACAGATACTGTTTCATCAGATTCTGTCACACTGTAACTACCTCACCATAATTATATAATAAAATTGACAATGAATTAATTTTACATCTTCAAAGGCAGGGTTGAAATTTCTTCTCAAGGACAGAGCAAAATAGTACCTTCCACGTGGTCTGAGTCAGAAGTTGTGTGCTGTACTTTTCTATTGAAGATAGAGTTAGAATTGATGGTAGAAGCAAATAGATAAATAGCACAGGTTAAAGTGGTTGGCTCTCTACTATTTATTTCAGCCATTACTGTTTCTATGATTTTCCAAATATGAACCCAAACTCTTGAGGAGCAGGTGTGAAAAGGGACATTTGTTTTATTTTTCTTACACTTTCTTTCCTGTAATAGGAATTCAAACAACAGGGAAGCCCTACCAAATATCTTATCTATCGCAAAGCCTTGGCTGATTTCATGTGCAGATACGTTGTCAATGACAGGGTTTAGATCTACAAACGTGAAGAATGACTTTTTCCTCCCTGTAATTTAAGAACACATCATTCAGTGCAACCTTTTTAATCTGAAATGATATAGCAACATTTGCCTTTGAAAAACATGGGGCAATGTTGTTGGAAGGACAGAAAACTATAATCTGTGATACACAGTCATACCCACGTCCATCGAAGGTGGGCATATATATATTTTTGGATACAATTTATCTCTGAAAATGCACATACTCTTTTGCTTCAAATATTTCAGTCTTGGAGGTGACACTCCTGGTAGCATAGAACTTTAGAAACCACAAGGTAATCATTTTTTTCCCCCCAGGGAAAAGCCACAGCAGCCTTATGTACTAACAGCCTGAATAACATTCTCAGCAAATAATTACTTGCTGAAACTGTGGACGTTGAAATAGAATTATCACTTCCATAGGGCACTCAATCCTGATTCCATCCTGTGGAAATTCTCTCTGAATGCTACTTTCCCACAAAACAAGATACAAACCAATCGTTTGCTAATGGATCAAAATGCCCTTGAGATACCCCAAGTAGATCTGCAAATCTGATCAGAAAGTTGGGTATTAGACACATTTAGTTCATTTTGCATTTAAACGCTATTATAGTGTGTGAAGCTACAATTTGTTACATAAATGCATTGAAAGTTCCCGGTGAGATAATGGTGGTAATAGACACCATTTAACAGGACAGGATAGTAGTTAAAGTACAGACTCTGAGGCCAGCCTGCTTAGATTTGACTTCTAGCTCTGTCACTTACTTTTTTGTATTTCAGATCCAGTGTACTTAACATACAGTGTTATATTAGTTTCAGGTGTACAATATGCTCACTCAACAGTTTCATGCATTACTCAGGGCTCATCAAGATAAGGGTACTCTTAATCCCCTTCACCAATTTCAGCCATCCACTCACCCACCTCCCCTCTGATAACCAACAGTGTTCGTTCTCTATAGTTAAGAGTCTGTCTTTTCTTTTCTTTTGATGATTTTCTTTGTTTCTTAAATTCCAAATGGGAGTGAAATCATGGTATTTGTCTTTCTCTGACTGAGTTATTTTGCATAGCATGATACTCTTTAGCTCCATCCGTGTCGCTGCAAAGGGCAAGACTGCATTCTTTTTTATGGATCAGTAATATTCCATTGTGTATGTATATACTGCATCTTTTTTATCCACTCATTTATCAATGGGCACTTATGCTACTGCCCTAGTCTGGCTATTATAAATAATGCAGCAATAAACATAGGGGTGCATGTGCCCCTTCAAATTAGCGTTTTCATATTCTTTGGGTAAAAACCCAGTAGCACGACTACTGGATCAGAGAGTGGTTCTAGTTTTAATTCTTTTAGGAACCTCCATACTACCATTCCCACCAACAGTGCACACGGCTTCCTTTTTGTCCACATCCTGACCAACATTTGTTGTTTCTTGAGTTTTTGATTTTTAGCTCTCTCACTTACTAACTCATTAACACTTACGTGCCTCCACTTCCTCATCTGCACTATTTGGAGAACAATACGTATGTCACAGGCACATGCTAATCAGGTAAAGGACTTACGATGGTGTCCAACATACAGTGAGCATTCAATAAATGTAATCTACTGTACGCTTTTATATTTGACAAGAGGTGTCTCATATCTGGTTTCCTTAACCCGGTATGTACTTTAGCTTTCTCATTATATCAGTTGTTCCTTACAATGAAAAACAAAATGGAAGGAAGCATTTTGTTTGTTTTATTTTGATATGGGAATGGAGGAAGGCAGGAAGAAAGGGAGATGCACCAAATTTCAGTTGCGGCCTCAGTATTGGACCAACGTTCGCTATTTGGTCACATACTGGGCTTTGGAAGACTGAACGGCCAAAGGCCTCCATCATTTTTATATCTGGAATCCTTCAAACTGTCAAACTCCACCAATGATTGTGGAGTTGCCATGCAGCATTGCAGCATAATAATCTCAGTCATACAAACGGGCGTGTTAAGTTTTATTGTTAAATACTAGATATCCCCTTTAAAATATAGTCAAACATTTCAGTTGTAACTTGAAGTGAACACCTCTTTATGTGCTTTTTTATGTTTGAATTTGATAAGTCAACTGAAATATCAAAGTACACTTATTGGAAGGTGAAATGTAGAACCACTGTGAAAAATACTTTTACAGCGCCTCAAAACTATGATCCAGCAATTCCCTCACAGTGTATCACCAAGAAAATCCAAAACAAGTGTCCACATCAAAAGGTGGACATGAATGTTCATGGCAGCATTATTCGTAGTAGCCAAAAAGAAGAACACAATCTGAGTACCTATCAATTAAAGAAAATGTGTGATAGCCACACAATGGAATATTATTCCGCGATAAAAAAGGAATAAAATACTTATACATATTGCCACATGGATGGATGAGCCGTGCAAATATTATCTTGAATGAAAGAAGGTAAACACAGAAGGCCAAATATTGAATGATTCCATTTAAATGAAATGTCCAGAATGGGCAAAGTCATAGACACAGGAAGCAGATTAGTGACTGTAGAACACGGGGGAATGCTGAGTGGCTGCTAAAGTACAGTGGGTTTCTTTTCACTGAGCTGGCAGACAGATCAGCAGGAGGCCATATTGGACACCATACTATAATAGATGGTGAGGGTGTGAGCAGCTGTGGTCCTGTGAAGTGGTCTATAAAACAAGAAACATCTACTAAAATTCAAACTAACTACTGCATTCGAAACAGAAATGTGTCTGAGATCTTGCTCATGTTGTCCATCAGATTAACTAGTGTTTATAAAGCACTTAAAGCAGTGCCTTCAACACACTAACCACTCTACACAAGTGCTGGTTAAATAACACAAATAAAAAGTATAGACTCTACAGATAAACTGTAAAAAAGAGAGAGAATGAAACACAATATAACTTTTCCCTTGAGTCCAGGAGAAAACATAAAATTAACGTTTTTCACTGGGAAAACACAATCACTAAGCAAAAGGAGACACAGGAAGACAGACCACATTTTACATTCTACATATAGTTCGTTGAAAAATCACCATTTGGGGGCGCCTGAGTGGCTCAGTTGGTTCAGCATCCGACTCTTGGTTTTGGCTCAGGTCATGATCTCACAGTTCATGAGTTTGAGCCCCGCTTCCAGCTCTGTGCTGACAGTTCAGACCCTGCTTGGGATTCTCTCTCTCTCCTTCTCTCTCTGCCCCTCCCCTGCTTGTGCTCTTTCTATCTCTCTCTCTCTCTCTCTCTCTCTCTCTCTCTCTCTCTCTATCTCTTTCTATCTCTCTCAAAAGCTTATTAAGCAGAAAATTCATGAAGTGACAATCACCAAATCTAAAGTAATCTTTCATTCCTTGGTTATTGAATTCTAAAAGAAGATATATTATAAAACATGTCATAAGAATATCAAGAAATAAGTATAATTTGTAAAGAGTTATAGTTAAACATTGTATACTATTTGGCTGGGGTCATGAAATGGAAAAATATAATTGTTTAACATGGTGAATAAAGGCTTGGAAGGCTTGATAAGTAGAATGCAGGCTTTTAAAATTTAGAACTATTAAACAGAATAAACTTAGCAGACAGATTTGTCACATTTGTGATGATCTAATTCAAGCTGAAGCACTATGCAAAGACATGTTTCATAAGCAGTCTTATCTGTTTCAATTCCCTTCTTAATTATTTTAATGTTGCATAATAGTTTAAAAGATTAGACACCAAAAGTTTATGGGTATAGTTTTGATCAATGAAAAATACACATCTTTATGAGCCATCATTACCTTACTGTCCTTGAAATCACACATACACTTATGTAAATGATTATTCCTAGAGTCAACATTAAGTCCTGTCCATTTTGGACAAGTGGTAGTACATTATCCTTATAAAAGTCAATAATTATATGAATTTCAGATAATGACTTATTTCCTGTACCATTTAGTTAGCAATTAATGCTAAACTGTCTTGTAACATATGCTGCCTCTTTACTTTAAATTTTATTCAATTGTTACATTGATTTCCTCTACATTTTCATTTCCTTTCACCATTTAGATCATAATTTCCTTTGGAATAATAATAACATTTCATACTTCTCTTCATACTACGATACCTTAATTAGCAGTATTATTAAGAGGTAAGAGAATAGCTTGCCACATAGGAATTGAAACATCTTCCAAATGAGGAGGGAAAATGTCTTCTGGCATTATGGCCAAAAGGACAAAAAGCTTGACCATGGAGCTTGCTAATGTCCAATCCTTAACAGTGATAATTCCTTGCTCAAGATTAGTTGTGTGTGAATTTATACCATTTCGTGAAGTTGGCTTAAAAAACAAACATCAGAAGCTATTTAAAATGGGAACCAGTTGTTCAAGAACATTAAGGATATAAATATCAACATAGGCTGGGAACTGTTTTTCAATTTAAGAAGAGCAAATGCATATGCCATCTGAATGTCTTGCATGGGTTCTTGATTAAATCCTGGAGGGGAGCAGTGAGGATCAACAAAAGGAGGTTAGTGGAACTCTTGGTGAAATTTGCATATGGTATGTATATTGGATAACAGTAGCATAATTTTCCTGAATGGGATGATTGTATTCTGGCCATGTATTAGAAGACACGTGGTAAAGTGTTGAGAAGTGAAGTATCATGACATCTGCAAGGAACTCCCAAATAGCTTAGTAAAAATTGTGTATATATAAATTATATATATAATATTTAGAGGTATATCTATTATATTGTATCATTATATTATATCATATTATACTATATTATATTATACTATATTAGAGAGAGAGAGAGTGGGAGAGAGAGAGACAGAGAGAGAAAGAGAGTGCAAATGTTAGCAAGTGATTCTGGGTGGAGGGCATACAGATGTTCTTTGTACCAGTTTTGCAATTTTTGTAGGCCTGAAATTTTTCAAAAAAACTTGGTGGAAAAATGGGAATATTTCAAAGCTCGCATTAACGTTTTTCACAAGGGTACATCCTAGCTCAAGAAATAAATGGCAAAAGGGAATGGAAAGTGAAAAAGGGACATTTGAGGCCTAACAGACAAAATGCAGCACTCAATGGGTTCCAAATGTGGTTTCTTAAAAATCACTTATGAGGGGCGCCTGGGTGGCGCAGTCGGTTAAGCGTCCGACTTCAGCCAGGTCACGATCTCGCGGTCCGTGAGTTCGAGCCCCGCGTCAGGCTCTGGGCTGATGGCTCAGAGCCTGGAGCCTGTTTCTGATTCTGTGTCTCCCTCTCTCTGACCCTCCCCCGTTCATGCTCTGTCTCTCTCTGTCCCAAAAATAAATAAAAAAAAAAAAAAAAAAATCACTTATGAATATGACTGCAATAAGCAAAATAAAGTCATTCTGATCTTAGCTGGCCCTGTGTGTCTGTTATTAAACGGCCAGGTCTCAATGACAGTGCATATGCTAAGCCCATTCAGAAGGATGCCTTTGGACACTAGTAAGCACAAAAAAAGCCCCATTATGCTGAGCCTAAGCAATTTTCAGAATACTTTTATATTAGCCAAAAGGGTATTAAACACGTAATTAAAAATGTATGATTATTATTACTTTCCATTCAAGTTTACTGTTGCAGTACTGAATATTTTAATAACTTCTTCCCCACAAATAGCACATGGAATATTACTGCAAGCAAATTCATTCTAATTAGTCATGTTATAAATTATACCAGTGGCAATACCCTAGTGGCCTAGCAGCTGGGAGAATATAGCCTCCATATTCACATGTAAATAACTGGGGATGACAATTAAGGAGCTATTGATAGAAAAGCATAGAACCACTGCTAGTAACTTCGCACTGAAAAGCAACCGAAAGCGGTGTTATATTGTTAAAAAAGGAAAACCACTAAGAAGCTAAGGGAGAAAACTCCTCTTTTACTTGCCTCTTTTATCCCACTTAAGAACAAAGAATACAATGAATGTAGCACACAACTCATCGCATGAAACAAAGGAAACACAAAGGATGATTTTTTTTCCCTTTGCTGTCACTTGAATGAGTGGAGGCCTCGTTTATTGTAATGGTAATTTTCATCAGTTTCTACCTGAAACCTGCCGTGAGCTTTTCAGCAGAAGCTCGGGTCGTACTTCAGGATCTCATTCTCCAGTAGGCTGGTGAGCTCTGCTCACAGGCTGGAGCTGCTGGCCAGGAAAAGCAAATCCACATACTGATGGCAGAACGACCATAAAATGGGCTCCCTCATGGTGACAGGCCTAACTTTGTGCTCTTACCATCAGGTCCAGGCCAGAGCAGGGGCCTACCTGCCCACGCGCAGTTGTGTTTTTGTTTTCCTATGGAACACCATGTGACTTGGACAAAGCAAATGCATTAAAAAAAAATATCTAGGGGAGCCTGGGTGGCGCAGTCGGTTAAGCGTCCGACTTCAGCCAGGTCACGATCTCGCGGTCCGTGAGTTCGAGCCCCGCGTCAGGCTCTGGGCTGATGGCTCGGAGCCTGGAGCCTGTTTCCGATTCTGTGTCTCCCTCTCTCTCTGCCCCTCCCCCGTTCATGCTCTGTCTCTCTCTGTCCCAAAAATAAAATAAAAAACGTTGAAAAAAAAAAATTTAAAAAAATAAAAAAAATATCTAGTCAGAATTATTAAAGACGACACCAGAAACCCACAGTGTAGGTCTGGTGCTTGTAACCCCACTCCTGCTTTGGGTCCTCCAGCTGTAGCTCATGCTGAAGACTGGGAAAGCCTCCACCTTATTGATGGCTTTTCCCATAGAGAGATGGGATCAAGGGACTCTGAATATCAACAGTTCATATTAAGTTCAGAAAACTGGCATGTCATCAGCATCACTGAATTTTACAATTTCCAGCTTATTGCAAACTGGAAATTCTCTTTCCTAGGAAAAGCAAGACAGACCATACCCGGGGCGGGGGGGGGGGGGCTTCTTCCTTAGAACCACTTGGGTGCCTGCTACTCCGAGGTCAAGATAAAGCTAGGCTCTGCATATCCACTTTTCTCTCCTAGCTACCTTCATGTCTTATCTTTCACCAGATAGACAAACGCAAGCAACACTTGAGGATGTTAAGCCTTTTTAGACATCGCCTTGGTGCTTTATGTCTATGGCACATTCCATGCAGGTGCAAGATGCTCTCCAAAATTGGGAGTGTCAGTGAAAATCCCTGAATCTTCAAATGTGAAAAAAAAAAAAAATCACGAAAGGAGTTTTTGATACTACCACAGGTTAAATTTTAATCTGTTTTGTACCTCTTCGTAACATGCATCGAGGGCCTCTATATTTTATAACTATAATTTACATAATCCAGTCGTGTTAATTGTAATGACAGAGTGAGACATTAGCTCCATAGGAGCAGGGACCGGGGACTATCAGACTGTTGAAACACCAACCACCTCTAAAATGCAAACAGCCTGGGTTTTCCCAGGGGAATGCACATGCACAGCAGCCCTCCCCTAGAACCTTTGCTCTAAAGTAACCTAGAGCTTCATTGTAATACATTTACATTGTGGTTTTGCTTTTCCCCGCCCCCCATGATGAGAGGAAAAGATGCGATTCAGTGGGCAGAGAGGGAAAGATTAGGACCTGAGGTCCCTGGGTGGGGGGCAAATCACCTATTTTGGAACAATGCCGGGAGTATCTGACCACAGGAAGCCCCCTCAGGGATAAGATGATTCCTCTTAAGAATGTAACAGACTCCACCTACTCCCCCTCAGGTCCCTCAGGTGACCAAACTTAGGTTACCCCTCATACAATAGAAATGAGCCAATCAGAAATGGACCAACCAGCACCCAGAGCTATCAGGCCAATAAGGCTGGGACCTGAGAGGGAAGGGGAGGGGGGTGAAGGAGGGGAGGGCTAACCAAAACCTTATGAAACAAGGAACCTGGCCTATTGTCCGGGGTAAGTCCCTTCTCTGTAATGAGAGCTTTCATACTATTCTTCTTTTCTGGTCTTACACTCTCATAAACTTTTGCTTGTTGCTCATTTTGTGTCCACCTCTTCATTCTCCGAGGTGGCAAGACGATGAACCCTGGGTTTTCATGGGGGATGGCTTCCATGACAGTTCCTACAAGGACCTTGTAAGGCTAAAAACTGCCCTCCCACCCCACCCCCCCCACCGGTCGGAGTAGACCGTCAGATGACCAGAGGTGACCTCAGTCAGAGACCACCGGAGCCATGCAAGTAGAAAACACAAGGCAACCCTGACCCCCGCCGCAGTTGCCACCCATGGGCTTGCCTGCTGTCCCAATGGTTACCTGCTTAAGAGTTTGGCTCTAAATTCTTTCTTGGCCAAACTCAAGAGCTGAGGCCAGGAAACAGGACTCACTGCTAATGGTAGGGCTAATTTTCTCATGTATTCATTAAGGACACAGATTAAGAAACTTCTGCATTTACAAACTGATTATAAGAAGGGAGGTGGGCGGGGTGATGCGTTAAATGGGTGATGGGGATTCGGGAGGGCACATGTGATGAGCACCGGATGTTGTATGGAAGTGATGAATCGCCAAGTTGTACAACTGAAACCATATTACACAGTATGTTAACTGACTGGAATTAAATAAAAATGCAGAGAAATTTATGTATTTCCAGTGAGAATTAATATATGTGGTAGTAAACTTACCATTTTTACTATTTCTCCATTTCCATTCCAGAGTTTGTGCAAAGTTTATAGTACATAGTATTACGTACTATTACTCTGAAGAAATGAAACTGGTGGCTTCATTACGACTGCTTTCATTTGACAAGGTAAGGGACTATCTTGATATCATGTACTGAGACAGAAATGCGGCACACATTACTAGTTTAGTTCCCAGTCTAGGCTGAATAGCCTAGAGAAGCTCATGACTGTCCTTTTGGCTCTCAAATCAGTGGAGAGAAGTCAGAAATCATCGGTGGTGTTAGAAAGAAAACCAAAATGGCGTCACTTAGACCGAGGCCCCAAACCTGGGTCTAATATCTAATATAGTTACAGCTTCAATCTCCCCCAGCAATGTCTTAACAGGTCAGCCAGGAATTTTCCCATCTACTAATCTGTCACATGGGCTGTCTCCATCCCCCCCCCCCCCCAGAGGAAGATGAGGTAATCTGCATGATAAACCCCCTGCTCTTCCCACCCCTCCCCAAGGACGTGGGATGATGCCTGCCTGGAACAAACCTTTTCTTTTGCTAATAACTTCCTTGCCCCACCCTCCTTTCTAAAAACACCTTTCCCTCTACCTGCTAGATGGGATGCTGCCTGATTCCTGAATGGTTTAATAAACCCAATTAGATATTCACATTTACTCAGGTGAATATTGTTTTTTAACAGTGGCAATTAAAATTTAACAGTATCGATTCAAGCAATATTTAATGTTAATTATTATAAATCATATGAATTTCTTATATATATAGACCCGTTTTTATGAGTGTTTTTATTTTGATGACATTAGACTTATCTGAGCTCAGTCATCTTTTATTTCAAAAAATATAAATTCTACCCCAATTAATCTTCAATTTTCTGCGTCTCTCTATTTCAATGAGAAAAATCACAGTAAAGATGGATTTGTGCAATAAAAATAAGACACAGTACCACAGTCCTTAAAACAATATTTATATCTTTTATGTGCATAATTCATGATATTGTGCAAGCGATATTCAAAACTAATAGAATATTCTTCAATGCCAAGAGAGGGTAAGAGGGCCATCTGAAACCATCATGCAAAAGCTCAAAGCTCAACAAAGATCACTGACCTCTCCGAAATAATTTATTTGATGAAAATGTTCTCTTATATTACCATGATGGACCAATTAAATCAGTTCAGAGAAGAGAGGCTTTTGCTTTTTAAAAAATCTTTTTCTCTCGTCACTTTAGGGGTTGGTCTGGAAGCTGAGCAATGACATACAGGTTATTTTTCTCAGTGAGATGCACTCCCTCGTGACAGTTTTTGACAAACAACGTCAGGATAACTAGGCGTGCAGGAGTGACACTGAAGGATGATAATGCGTTCAGTGTAGCCTTCTGAGCAATTACCTGATCTCAATTAAATTGTGCTGGCACTGAATACCCAAAAAGGCAGGTCCGACATTGACCTTCATTGTCCATCTTTATCTGTAAGTGAAACCGCTGCTCACTCTGTTTCATAATTACCATCAAAGCTGAGTGTCATGTATGCTTCAATTTCCTAGACAGTGGGAAAGCCAGACTAAGCTCTTCCTTTGTTTTGTTTACCACTCTATTACACTACAAACAAATAACAAACGGCTACTAATTTCCAAACTTAAATCATCTTAGACGTTAATTATAGATTTCTCTCTCCTCTTTTTTTGGCCATTTGAGGCTTCTTTGTAAAAATCATCTTTGCTTTTCAATGACATCTTCAAATATGCTTATGAATAGTATTTTTCTTTCGTGCAGATGAATCATGTCAACAGTTTGGCTTCTAAAGAATTCTTTTACTCAAACTCAAGGAGTAATTTTTCAAAAGAGATACATTTCATGGAAATGTTTTTGATAAGTTTTTCTTTCCGTTTATAAAATACCAAACTATTTGTCCTAGAAGACAGCTACTGACAACAGAAAAAGACTTTAGCTTGCTTTAAGGAGCAGGGTTAGCGTTTCTAATATCATGGGAGCCTGGTTTCTCTTTTGTATCCCCACTGCATGCTGACTTGCATTTAAATGCGTGCCTAAATTCTAAGTAATTGTTTTGACCCTTTGAAAAGTCGTTGTTTGAAAGCTGTGAGAGATCTGAGCAGATTTGGTCAATTGCAATTTGTTCCTCTAATTAATTATATATTTAGATTGTTCATGGATTTGCCATCAGCAGTGTATTTTCTAATCAAGTGGAAGAAAAACAGAAACAAGTTTTCGTGAAAGCAATTTCGTTTGTGCTAAAATATAGACGGGGCAATGGTACTCTTTTCCACAGGCTACATTTAGTGCCTGGAAAACTTTCCAACTGAAACTGCTTGATACCTACGTTTGAGGATGTATTATAGTAATTTGGGGGGCAAATGATTATAATAAAAACAAATTTACATTGTTAGATATTGTGTTCACTACTGAACTAGAAGATTAACAATCAGTGAAACATACGAAAAAATTATGCGCATGGAATTAAACACATAAAATTACAACTGGGGAAATAGTAACTCTTGGCTCGGAGTGGGTGGGATGGGCGGTGAGCCTTTTGTGGTGCCAGGCAGTGTTCTAAGGGTCTCCCATGCATTAATCATTTAATCCTCAACATAAAATTTTCATTTGGCACCATCAGTATGCCTATTTCACAAATGAGAAGTAACTGGAGCACAAACAGGTTAAATTATTTACCCAGTGTTGCTCAGCTAACAAGTGGCCGCCTTGGCTTTCAAACTGGACAGCCTGGTTCTACAGCTGGCTTTTTGATCGATACGCAACAGTGCTGATAATTCCTTCTTTTAGATCCAATAAAAATGAAGCGAAAGTAAGGCTGGCCTGACACAGGGGCCTGTCTACATGGCATGATTTGGGGAATGCTGGCAAGGGGCTCATCTCCTGAATTTTCTTTACGTGCCACCTCAAATTCTACCTTTAGAGGCGTATTTAGGGAGGGAGCTGCCAAACACAAACAGCCTCTGATATTGTTTGATGGGCACAGACTTTCAGCCTGGGAAGTTGAAAAAGTTCTGAAGATGGATGGTGTTGATGGTGGCCCAACACTGTACGTGTACTTAATACTTAAAAAGGTTAAAGTGGTCAGTGTTTTGTGTATTTTACCACAAAAGGAGCCTCCCATTTCAGACAGTGAATTCTAAAATTCTCCTGCTAGAACCGTGACTTATTAGTGACGCATGTCCATAGGCACCTTAGTCTCTCTCCATTTCAGAGTTTTCTGTAAAGTGGGTGAATGAAGGAACCTACATGCCAGCGTTGTTATAAGGACTGACTAAGAAATCCATGTATAGTTCGTCACAATGCCGCAGGCCATTGGCTTACAAATGCTCTCCTTAAACGCAGTGCCTCGAGCTGTTTTTGGCACCTGGTAAGTGCTTCTGTGGAATGAATGGATAATTCATTATGTATTCTGTTTATATATTAGTTTAGTACGATCATAACACTTTGGTAAACCCCCCCCCCCCCCCCCCCCCGTCTAATACCCCTTATCTAGCACTGGCCAGGGGCCCAGTATTCCTCAAAATCTACACATGTAAGGACCTAAATCAGTGTTTTCTCAACCTCCGTAAAATCACCTGGAGAGCTTGTCAAAAATATAGATTCTAGTACCCAACGACAGATATTCTGCTTAGCTGGGGCCCAGTTTCTGCATTTTTGAGAGTCACAGGTGAGTTTAATGGAGTTCACTGGAGCCTTTTATGATTGTTTTAACATTTTATTTATTTTTGAGAGAGCACAAGCAGGGGAAGGGTGGCGGGGGGGGGGGGGGGGGCGGACACACAGGATCCAAAGTGTGTTCCGCACTGACAGCAGGGAGTCTGATGCAGGGCTCAAACTCATGAACCGTGAGATCAGGACCTGAGCTGAGCCCAAGTATGGACGTTCAACCGACTGACCCACCCAGATGCCCCCATTGGTGGCCTTTTAAAAACTTAAGTTAGCCTCTTTACTTTGACTTAATTGTAGGTTCGCAAACAGTTGTAAGAAATAATACAGAGAGGGGCGCCTGGGTGGCTCAGTCTGTTACGCATACGACTGTTGATTTAGGCTCAGGTCATGATCTCATGGTTCCTGGGATCAAGCCCTGAGCCACGCTCTGTGCCCAGAGCACAGAACCTCCTTGGGATTCTCTCTCCCCATTCTCTCTGCCCCTCCCCTGCTTACACACTGTCTCTCAAAATCAATAAATGAACGTTAAAAAAACGAAATAATACAGAGAGATTCCATTCCATGTACCCTTTACCTAGTTTCCCTCAATGGTAACCTCTTGCAAAACCATAACGCAGTAGCGTAACTAGGATACTGACAGTGACACAATTCGCCGAAATTAAGCAGACTGTATTCTGACAACTGATCTAACAATCACAAATGCCTTGGTTGCAACTTAGAATCACCTGGAGAGTTTTTTTTTTTTTTTTTCAAAGTCCAGGTCTCAGACCCAGACCAATTAAATCCGAACAACTGAGGGTGAGGCCTGAGCACCCTCTGGCCCGGTGATTCTAATGTGCGGTCTAGGTAAGGGCCACTGCTGTGCTGTGACCCTCTGGGCCTTCCTTGCTAATTTCAGAGGAGAAGCCAGGCTTGCGAGCTGAAAGTCACCCCAAGTACTAAGAGTGAATACAGCCTGGTAAGTCTTTGTCGTAAAAATTAATGCTTCGCCCATTTTCAAGATTTAGCAACCATGGCAAACTGGAAATGTAGAAACACAGGCATTTAAGCTGTTCCAGTGGTAAAAGAACTGGCCATTACCCCTCGGGAAATGATAGATTTCCCACTAAACATTATATAAAGACTATTGTGCTCAATATAAAGGATCTAGCTATAATTTTGGTATAGCCTCTTTTGTAATTACATATCAATTATTGTACTGCTGGGTGGAAAATAACCCTTTTTGAAAATATTTAAATGTCATAATTGGAAAACTATTCCTCACTCCTTTTGTATTTTGAGGAAATAAGCTTTTCAATTCATTGTGCTACATATTTTTCAAGCTGTGTGCCTAATATGGTACCTAACATTTGCAATCAAGAAAATCAAGACCTACAGTTAATAAAGTATTATTCCTGCCATAATTTGTAGTAACTATATTGTTTTCCAAGTAGAAACGACTGCAAGGGTTTTTTCCCTTCCTTTCAGTATTTTGCAATATCCCTCTCGTACATTACCTGCCAAATAAATATAGTGGTAACCTTGGATTAATTAGATAATCCTAGTGACCTCCAAAAAAACCCAAATGTGATGCAGTACAAGGCAGCTATGTGAACCATTTGAGCATGTGTCCTATCAATAATAACCATTTCAAAAGGCAATATTATCATTAACTGCAAGGAGCAATATTAAATCTATGAAATGTCACAATTATTTTTTCAGGTTATGTGTCAAATATTGAAATCCCCAACAGCTTAAACGACCTTACAACCACCACATACATTACCATTAAATTGCAGCACCGATGAAAATGATAATGACAACAATTATGCCTTTAGTGTCTGAATTACACCTTTAGTATGAAGCGAGCTAGGTGGCTTTCTGAAATGCCACATTCTCAAAATAAGTTATGACCCACTGAAGCCTAATTAACTCTTCATGACATTAGAGTCCAATGCAATTATATTTCTTTACTGTCCTTTAGCTTTATCTCTGGTCTCTAGGGCTAGTTGTTAAAATAACTCAAAGATGGACACTCTATGCCTGTTAACCCCAGAGTACATCCCCATTCTGCAGTGAATTCTCAGGCTGTTTAACCTTTGCATTAGCACCAGAGAAAAACACTGTTGGTTTGCTCTTTCAGTAAGTAATGGTAACAATGGTCATTAATATCGTAATAACTTTGTATAGTGACAGTTGATAACTAGAGGTACTTTGGTGAGCACTTCCTAAAGTATATAAATATTAAATCACTATGTTGTACACCTGAAATTAATATAATACTGTATGCCCCCTATACTACAATAAAAAAATAACTAATAATAACTACTTCAGAACAATGTGACAGTTTGTTTTTCTGTGCTGATAATAGTGAATGTTTCACACCTTTGCAAATGCATGAAAGATTTATATTTGCATTTTAAGTTTCCTTCTTTCCTTGCTTCCTCCCTCTTTCCCTCCCTTCCTCCCTTTCTCTTCCATTTTCAGCCATATTTTGTAATATAATTTTCATATATTCCTTATAATCTTTTATTTATTTATTTTTTTAACGTTTATTTTTGAGAGAGAAAAGAGAGAAGTGGGGGAGGGAAAGAGAGAGGGAGACACAGAGTCTGAAGCAGGCTCCAGGCTCTGAGCTGTTGGCACAGAACCCAACGCAGGGCTTGAACTCACAAAGCATGAGATCATGACCTGAACCAAAGTCGATGCTCAGCTGACTGAGTCACCCAAGCGCCCCTCTATATTCCTTATAATCTTTTAAATTGAAGTACAGGGAAGGCATTGGCCATTATAAACCTTAAACAATGTAATGTCTTAAGAACACAATTAATCTTGCCAGAGAAAAAGAAACCATGATAAAGTTAAATTTAAATTTTCAGCAATGTCTTGGTCCTCCGAGGGAGAGCCTACCTGATGAATAGCTAGATATTTGAGAAAGTGATAGGCAAAGAAAAGGCCTATAATATACACATAATATAATAATATAATATAATATAATATAATATAATATAATATAATATACAATCCACTATTTAGGGTTCTTGGTTCCAATGTTTCCACCATTTATTTTATTAATTAAAATGACTGCATGCTCTTCTCACTCCCTGCTGCCATCTTCCATGGTTACTCATGTTGAGAAAAGAAAAAAAACTCTATTTCTGACCCTATTCTTCCTCCTAATATAAGAAAATGAAATTACAATAAGAAAGTTCATCATTAAAGAAACATTTCTTCAGAAGGTAGGTCTAACTTTACTTACAAATATTTATGTTGAACAATGTGGTCATTTGATATGACTTACGGTATTTAAAAATTATGAACGTATATTTTTGCATATATTTTTATAATTGACTCTCCATTTTAATAACATTGGTGTAGTCAGGAAAAAAACTCTGTTCACCAATTTTATTGCTATAATATTTTAAACAGTTGAAAGACTGGCTAGAAACTAAATGACTTTAAAAAATTATATTTCTAAAATATTATCATTTTAGTTACATAATATAGGAAAATTACTTGCTATTTCTCTTTAGGATGTGGTATATACCATCTCAGGAGCCAATCAAATGTTGCTTAGCCTTTGGACCATCTATCCTCCTTTTTTAAAATGTTTGTTTATTTTTGAGAGAGAGACAGAGACAGAGCACGAACAGGAGAAAGGCAGAGAGAGAGGGAGACACAGAATCCGAAGCAGGCCTCAGGCTCTGAGCTGTCAGCACAGAGCCCGAGGCGGGGCTTGAACTCATGAACCACGAGATCATCACCTGAGCCAAAGTTGGACACGTAACCAACTGAGCCACCCAGGAGCCCCTGGACCGTCTATCCTCTTCATATGACTTGTAATATAGGAAATTGGATAAAAAAGTTTGAAGAAACAGAATGGAAAGAAATAGCTCCCAGATGTCTTAGTATTTCCCACCTGTATATGAACCACTTAACAAAGATTTGGTTGAGATTTCTGAGAAGAATCATTCTATTGCCACGGCTGGAGAGGGATGGAGTCAAACTGAACCTGTACCTTCAACTTCACTGCTTGTCTTTTAGCATTTTGCTTATACTTTAAAAAATATGACTTTACATTAGTTATATATTAGTTTCCTAATGCTGCTTATAACAGAGTACCACAAACTAGATGGTTTAAAAAAATAGAAAGGTATTGTCTCAGAGTTCTGGAGGCAAGATATCCGAAATCAAAGCATTGGTAAAGCCATGCTCCCTGTGAAACCTGGAGGAAAGTCTTTCTTGCCTCTTCCTAGCTTCTAGTGTCTCACCAACAATCCCTGGCATTTCTTGGCCTATATTCGTTTAACTCCAATCTCTGCCTCCATTGTCACATGGCATTTTCTCTGGGTGTCTGTTTTTTTAAGGATAATAGTAGTAGTGGATTAAGGGCCCATCTTACTCCAGTGTAACCTCACCTTAAGTAATCACCTCTGCAGGGATACTATTTCCAAATAAGGTCAGGCTCTGAGGTAGTGAGGACTAGGATCTCAACATATATTTTTGAAAGAAACAATTCAGCCCATACAGGTTATAGGAGTGATATATGCCTATTTAACACAGTTCAAACAATACAGAAGTCCACAAAATAACAAATAAAGGTAACCACACTCACCCTACCCCCAATCTCTGGAAATAATCATTGTTAAAAATCTAATACGTATACTTCCATGTTTTTCCTATAAATCACCATATAGATGAACTAAGTATATATATATATTTTTCAGAAAAAAACCCAAAAGGTAATTAAGGCCCAACATACTTTTCCCCAAGTTGCTTTTTTCACATGCCATGGACTTCTTTCCATCTTAGTATGGTAGGAAATAATAATGATTGCTATTCACTTAAGAGTCCAATATATGACAGATTTTTTAATAGCTTTCCCTGAATCGTTTTTATTTAATATTTGTAGCAGCCCTACGACCTAGGTATGATTACTACCCTAATTTTATAGACTACTAAGCCAGTGCACAGAGAGGTTAAGTAACTCGCCCAAGGCCATGCAGATAGTAAATAGCAGAGTTAGAATTCTATACCATGGTCTGATGCTAAAGCCTGTGATCTTAACCATTACACTGTAGTAGCAACATAGCATTTCATTTTATACTTGTCTCTCATTTGAAGGAGCTAAAAACTAATAAAGACAGACAAATTTGTCACTTTGCGATGTCACTTAACAGAAGGCTGCCTTTTGTATCCTAACTGAAGGGAATGCAATGCTCAGATGTTAGATTATTTGATGTTAAGTATCCCGAGGGGATACTATGTTTTCAGATAATTTCATGTATTTAATATTTGTAGTTTCATTTATTTTTTATACATTTATTATTTCACATTTAATGAGCACTTTCTTTAGACTGACAACCTACCAGACACTGGAAAAGAAAATCATGATTCTGCTCTCAAAGTCCTGATGAAGGAGAGAGCAATGGGAATGAATAATTAGAGAATAGTGTTAGTGGTACAGTGAGAGTAAAAAGAAGAGAGTAATCAACTTTGGGGTGGGTTGGTCAGGGAAATCTTCACCGAAGAACTGAAGTCTTCATAACTGAGATGAGTCTCCACAAATGATCAGGTGGATGGAGCTGGAGGAAACTGGGGCTGGAGGATGCAGTAGGTGGCTTCTGACACTTCTAGCTCCTAATAATCCCTGGTATTTGTAACTTTGTGCAATCTCCTTCCGTCAGTGTGGGCTGAGCCTAGGGACTTGTTTCTACCCAATGGAATATGGCAAAGGTGATGGGATGTCACTTTGGTCACTAGGTTACATAAAATTGTGACTCTCTACCTATTGGCTCTGATAAAGCAGCTGCCATATTTCTGAAGGAGTGGCCGACAAGCAGGCCTACAAGGCAAGGAACAGAAGGAGGTCTGCAGGCAACAGCCAGTTAGAATCTGAGCCTCAAGGAGTTAAATTCTGTTGTACCCACTGAATGGGCTTAGAAGTAGATCCTTCCCCACTTGACTCTTCAGATGAAACCTGCTCCTGACTGACACCTTGGATACCACTTTTAAGATACCCTGAAGCAGAGGACCCAGCAAGGCCTCATCTGGATTCCTAACCTACAGAAATTGTGAGATAATAAATGTGTGTTGTTTTAAGCCACAAATTGTTGTGTACCAATAGATAACTAATACAGTGAATTTTATAAGCAGAAACACACAACACACAGTGAGACTCAAGTGTGAACCATCTAGCTATGCGTCGGTCTTCTACTACAGGTGTTGAAACTTAGGGCACAAAGGTGTTCAAGGCTAAGAAGTGAGCCTTGAAAGGTAGACCAAGATCTGACCACGAAGGCTACTCATGGCACGCTAACGAGGTTGGACTTCAGGCAGGGTGGTATTATTGAAGGCTGGAAATAACAAAATCGGTTTTAGAAAACATACTGTGGAAGCCAGGATTAGAGATGTAAAAGAATGCAGGCAGGGAGTTTTTTAGGCTAGTGATGATGATAGACAGCTGATGGGAACACAAACCTGAGGAGGCGGGGAAACACCTAGAATACAGTTGAGCAGTATTTAAGAGGTGAGGTTTGCCAGGTTTTAATGAATGAGAATGTGAGTGAGGACAAGATGGTCTAGGATGATTCCTGGGAATTCTGCCACATGACTGCATGAATTTTGGAGCCACATATTAGGAAAAGCCAGTTTGAGTGGGAGATAATGAGATTACTTTATCCAGGTTGAATGTGAGTTAGCAGTGGGAGATGTCTCATGGTCTGTTGACGTGCAGGCCTGGAGGTCAAGAAAGGGATCTTTCCTGCAGAATATACAGGGAGCAGTGAACACACATAAAGGCATAAAATTTTCCAGGGTAGTCAGAAAAATGAAAGAGAATGTAAGACAAATCATGGGAATCAACAACATTTAACAGAGGAGCAGATTACAAGGGACCAGGTAGGAGACTAAGAAGGAATAAAGAAAAAGTTGGAGAACTAAGACAGTGTGAGAGGCAGGAAGCAGAACATTTTAAGAGGACTGTGGTCAACGGTGTTAAATGCTTTCAAGAAGCCATTAATGATAAGAACTGCATAGTGTCTGTTGATTGTAGTGAGTATAGTGAGAGTTTAGCTATCTTCTTATCCGTTTCCTTAAAGTTGCACAATTTTTTCAGCACTGTCAGAAATTTTCATGCCTTAGGATTGTGATAAGAGCGATCATTTTAAAGGATTCTTTCCACTCCTGGTCAAGGATATTATTATTAGGCATTGGTTCTGGTACCAATCATTGGGCCTAGAATAAATAGCATCATTCCATGCTGGGAAATGGCCTTATTCTTCTGATAGCTTGACAAGTTTTTAATCAGCGTGGCACCATGCAGCGCCGGAAATAATAATGTGATTTACATGTAATCTATAAGTGACATTAGATAACAAATAGTTCTCAGTGGGAGAGAAATATGGTAGTAGGTCTTTCAGTAGCTAAATATTATAGCTTGTCACACAAAAGGCTATCCTTTTTTGAAATAATACTACAAAAGTTGATTTTAGTAAATTATATCCCAAACCGGTTATTTGAATAGAAAGGCAAGTCACTGAGATGGATTAAGGTCATTAAATGTTGGGCACGCGCATGCCTAGATCAGTTTCCCATGTCTCTGTAGGGCATGCTAATTATTTGCAGATGACATAAATTCAAGTACATGTTTATTAGGAGTGATGACAAATAAACAATGAAGTGAGTGCCTCAGAAACACCTGCTTGAATGAGGTATTAATGGTGTCAAAATTATTCTATGTATTCCTTAAATTTTTTTAATGTTTATTTATTTTTGAAAGAGAGAGAGAGAGAGAGGAAGAGAGAGAGAGAATGTGAGTAGGGGAGGGGCAGAGAGAAAGGGAGACACAGAATCTGAAGCAGGCTCCAGGCTCCAAGCTATCAGCACAGAACCCAGCTCGGGGCTTGAACTCACGAACTGCAAGATGATGACCTGAGCTGGAGTCGGACGCTCAACCAACTGAGCCACCCAGGCACCCCTATTCTATGTGTTCTTGACTGAGACTTAAAATAACTTTCACGATCCCCATGATTTTTATTTACCAGTTATTTTTAATTGTTCAGAGAGTGTTAGGCAGGTTAAGTCAATCTACCCAGAATTACCTGATTTTCAATTAACTGTCCATCTACTCAACTATGTCACGAAACACACATTTCAATTTTAGACAACATACCCCTATCTTTATAGGGCCTCATTTTATAAATCCCCAACCTTACAGGCACTAGATCAGTGATGCTAGTTGTACCTGTTGAGAGATTTGATTGCATACCTTAACTAATATGTTTCAAGTCACTAGGTAAAGCTAACTGTTTGATTTTCAGTTGCTTTATTTAGAAACAGATAAAAGATGGCATCAATGATTCATATTTAAAGTGGCTAATTTTATTAACCGTCTTCTGTATTATTGCTAAACCAATTGGTGGAGAAATTGCAATTAATGTAAACTATCTAGAGATGTAAAACAATCTCTCGGGTGTGAATGGACCGTAAAGCCAAAGTTACTCAGGGAAAGGTTGATTCGCCATTCAAAGGAAACATAAACATTCATTCCCTTTCCTTCAAGTATTCCCAAAGGAATGGGTCCCACTGAGTAAGACTCTCATCTAGAGGGCGCCTGTGTGGCTCAGTCGGTTAAGCGTCTGACCTCAGGTCATGATCTCAAGGTTTGTGGGTTCGAGTCCCGCATCACACTCTGTGCTGACAGCTCATAGCCTGGAGCCTACTTTGGATTCTGTGTCTCCCTCTCTCTCTGCCCTTTCTGTGCTTACGCTCTGTCTCCATCTCTCAAAAATGAATAAACATTAAAAAAAAATTAAAAAAAAGAATCTTATCTAGAGAAGCAGATTTAATGACTTCCCTCAGTTGACCTTCTCATATTTAGCAAGTTTTAATATAACATTTTTGATACCCAATTCCAGTAATGCTTATTTATAATAAAAGCATACAAAAATATTTCAGATCTATGGAATAAGCTTATATACATATATACATTTAGCTTTACATCCCATACTTTTCAAGTTACATGATCAAAAATAAAATCACTTGTTAGAAGGTTTAGCCTTTATTTCAACACTATTATTTTTACATTATTTTAAAATATATTTTCATCCTCAATTATTACAGATTTCATTTTAGGTGGTGACCAAACTACCATATTCTGGAGCATATTTATCCTTAACGTTTTTCCAAATTGTTTTTGCAAGAACATGAGAAACTGAGTACTGATAACCATCTATTTATTTTGGTGAAAGCATGATAATTTACTTAATGCCCCTCTCCCAAAGAGACTGAATAGTTTAGAAGAGATTACGTCTAATTTGATTCTAATAGTCTCAGCAGTTTCCGACCACATAGTAGGTTTTTAATTAATATTTGTTGAAATATTAACTGGAATCCAGTTTTAAATTCCTGTTTGCTCTTATATAATCTACATATTTATCTCCTATTCCTAAAAAAATACACACACACACATAAGTTCTAGAATGAAGTAGGTATTTGACTTTGCATATAGCAATAAGCAGAGATTAAGTTGAGCAGTCAGATTATTTTACCCCTCAACAAACACTGGACTTCTGCTGATTCAAAGTCATAGTTTGAGAACTGAATCTAAGCATACCTATGATGCTTAGTGACCTATTTTGGACAGCTTTTCTCATGCTTTTTCCCGTTGAGTCACATGAGATAAATGGCATTCACACATGCTTCAGTTTCAAGGCCATCACTACCTAAGCTAGCCTGTGGCTCTAATTCCATCCTTCCTTGTGAACAATGGCACATAATCAGACTGCAAATGTTTTAGGGTGATATAATTATAGGAAGAAATTTAAATAGATCCTGTCTGGTTAAAAAAATACATTAAATGGTTCACAAAAATGAACTTCAGTTATTTGTAGTGAAAATATAAATGTCACAGGTCATTACAGATTTAGCTGTTTTCAATACCCAACGAGGAAAAGACAAGTGACCTAGTGAAATGTGGTATAGTCTTTTAATAGTGCAAAAAAAGTATCCTTTATGAGACTCGTAATCTTTTATCTCTTAGCATGACTACTGGTAATTATTTGTAATGACTGAGAAATGATGATGTGAATAATTTTTCTCAAAATTACACCCTAGGCATCTGTATTTATTTAGTTTTTTTTAAGTTTATTTATTTATTTTGGGGGGGGGGCAGTGAGAGGGAGAGAGAGAATCCTAAGCAGGCACAGAGCTGTCAGCACTGAGCCTGATGCGGGGCTCCATGTCACCAACTAGGAGATCATGACCTGAGCTGCCATCAAGAGTCAGACACTCAACCCACTGAGCCACCCAGGCATCCCCATCCATATTTTAATTTAACACATAAAATGCAAATATCTTTTGAGATGTAACCTATTATTATTACTTATTCTCAATTACGTATTTCCTAAACATTTGGGTACAAAGCCATAGACTTGATTTCTGGGGAAAGAAAGTGGGGAAAGGGGCAGATGATGCAACTGTGAAACACCTTATCTCTAATACACTGCCTATCTGCTTCTTGATGTGTCATATTCTCAAGTTACCCAGTTTTTCTTAGAGTAGAAACACGGAGAAGAGGTTTTCACCTTGGATGCAAAGTAGCACCATCTTCTCAAAGATAAAAAAGAATTTTTAAAGGAAAAGGACATGTACAGGGGGTCCTTTTTGCTGTTTCTTGCACTTCCCAAGAGAGAGGGAAAGCTGAACCAGAATGAGGGAATGGAGAATTGAGGGGCCATGAGGAAAGAATAGAGTGAATGCTTCTTCCAAGAAGATTCGGGATGTGCTCAGGTAAGATGTAGTTAACTGAAAACTAAACAAAGCCACCAAGGAAGGGCAAAAACGAGACAGCCCACAAATGCAAAGTTGAGAAAAGGGGCTCTCCTATGGGGTACCAGGGGATGAGGATGAGAACAGAAGCCCAGAGGCTCTCGAGGCAGGTAGATCCCCCATATTACCGTATGGATTATAAGGGAGTTAGATGGAGCATTGTTCATGCTAAGGAAGCCTCAAGAGACTGGGGCATTATAAGTTTCTTAGCCATCACATGCAACTTTCAAACTTAATATGAGCTGATGGTGCTTTTTGTTCACAACACTTTCTAAACATTGTATTGGATGCTTTTCACAAAGATCTGGCTATCTGAAAGTTGCATAAAGTTTCAAGCTAAGCGATCCCTTCCAAATGACATTTTCTTGTTATTGCTGTTTGTGGTTGTTATTCTGTCCTGGTCCTTCTATTTATTTATTTTTTTTAATTTTTGAGACAGAGAGAGAGGCAGAAAGAAAATCCCAAGCGGCTCCACGCTGTCAGCACGGATCCCGATATGAGGCCCGAGCTCACAAACCGCGAGATCATGACCTCAGCTGAAATCAAGAGTCAGATGCCCAGGGACGCCTGGTTGGCTCAGTCGGTTGAGCGTCCGACTTCGGCTCAGGTTATGATCTCGCTCGCGGTCTATGAGTTCGAGCCCTGCGTCAGGCTCTGTGCTGACAGCTCAGAGCCTGGAGCCTGCTTGGGATTCTGTGTCTCCCCCTCTCCGCCCCTCCCCCACTCACACTCTGTCTCTCAAAAATGAATAAACGTTAAAAAAAATTTTTTTTAAAGAGTTGGATGTCCAAATGAGCCACCCAGGTGCCTCCTGTTTCATTTTTATCATAGGCATTTCCAACACACAAAATGACATGCAGTATGTGTGATTTGGGGGCTTCAGGAAGAGTATTTTAATTTAAGAAGATACTGAAATTTTTAACATAAAAGTTTCTTAAGTAATACCTCATATTTCACAGAGAGTTTATATAGATTATGTGAAAGGAATACATTTAATGCATTTATTATTCAAACAGTTTTAAAATGTTGAGAATAAAATGTCTTTTTATGTCCACATCATGTGGCTAATTCTCTCAATACCATACAGCACTTTAAAAATGGTGACAAGGGGCGCCTGGGTGGCTCAGTCAGTTGAGCGTCCGACTTCAGCTCAGGTCATGATGTCACGGTTCATGGGTTCAAGCCCCAAGTCACGCTCTGTGCTGACAGCTTAGAGCCTGGAGCCTGCTTCCAGTTCTGTCTCTCTCTCTCTCTTTCTGCTCCTCCCCTGCTCACACACTGTCTCTCTCTCAAAAATAAAGATTAAAAAAAATTTTTTTAATGGTGACAAAAATTAAAGGCTATAATTTTCATTGATAGCTTAAATTGTATTTTGACCTGGCTAGGAAGTCAGCATAAATCTGAGAGTGAGCATAACACTATCCTCTAAGTGAGCCCCCGGGTTAAGGCCCAAATCCTTTCTCATGGCCTACTGGGCCACTCCCAGTCAGGGCTCCTTCTAACTTTACAACCTCATCCCACCTCCCTCAATGCTGCCTCCTCGTTGCCCTCCAGTCTAACAACTCAGACGTTGAGCAACTTCCCAACTGTGTCTCCCTTCTTTCATTTCTTCCTGGTTTGGCTCATTGTGTTTTCTTTGTTCAAAATTCTCTTTATCCACTTTCTATAATTGATAAAGCTATCATTAGATTTGGGCTTTTAACACGCATATGAACTTGCCCCCGAGTCTCTCCCAGATGACTCCAAAGGAAAAAGAAGCAGTGTGATCTGGGAATCAAGAGCATTGGCTTTGGAATCATACTGCCTAAGTTCAAATCCTAGCTTCACTGCCTATTAACTCCATGGCCATAGGCAAGATGCATTATCATTTAGAGTCTAAAAATATGGAGATATCCATTTCTTCTTAGTTCTGTTAGTGCGTGTAAATCACTTAAGAGAGGGGCGCCTGGATGGCTTCGTCGATTGAGCATCTGACTTTGGCTCAGGTCATGATCTCACGGTTTGTGAGTTCGAGTCTCGCGTTGGGCTCTGTGCTGACACATCAGAGCCTGGAGCCTGCTTCTGATTCTGTGTCTCCCTTTCTCTCTGCCCCGCCCCACTCACACTCTGTCTCTTTCTTTCTCTCAAAAATAAATAAACTTTAAAAATTAAAAAAAAAAAAGTAAAGCACTTGAGAGAGAATGTGACCCAGGGTAATTACACAGTTAATATTAGGTGTGATATTTATCACTTCCCAAAGAAAAATTAATGGCATCATCACCTGTGTTGCAATGCACTAAGTGCACAGTTCTCTTATTGCACACTTCAGTAGATTACAGTCGGATATGTTCATGTCTGGCCCTCTTACTGGATTTACACTTAGCTGTGCACTCCCAGAAAATTTTTGGTGCCTGGACTATATATGGTGATCGAATGTTTTCACTGAATGATCTATTCATTATGCTAGTTGCCATGGATGATACCTTTTTCAGAAAGAGAGAAAAAGATACCTTCGTGAACGTTGGAGGCACGCTCTAGTTAACAAATACTCTGGAACACGCCTGCTACTATGAGCAGTGAAGCTAGTGGCATCTAGTGCCCACATTCTATTCCAGTTGCCGTTTCTTGCTTTAAGAGTGTCCCAAGAGCGCATGGCCATCATGCAACTGGGAAGGTAGCAGACGCAAAGATTATCAGTCTTTAGTAATCATGTCTTGATATATTAAATTCGAAAATCTGACATTAAAATATACACGGATCTCTTAAGACTGGCAACAAACCCAAGCACTGCAGCACTAAAGTCTGAAATGGCCTCATTTCTTTTGTAAGGTGTCACCTTTGCCAGGGAAGTCAAATATGGGGATGAATGCTTACAGTAAGTAACTAGACACATTGACTCTGTAAATGTCTTCCACATCATACAAAATAGCTGGAGAATTAATTTAGTTTGCTAGTTTTTACTTACAGCTACTGTCTCCACTTTTAAGAAGTGATTTAAAAGTGATCACTTTTTAGAAGTGATTAAGAAATTATTTGGAAAACCAAAGTGTTCCTGTATTTTTTATCCATTCCTTTTTACTTCCTAAAAGATAACCTAAACTCCACGGGGAAAGACTGCGTACCAAAAACCTTTTTGCAAAGGATCTGTGTTGCAATGAAGTCATTTCACAGTGACTCCACTGTTACTTTGTGGAATCTTCCTAATGAGTTGGTACACTGCACAAGGGAGATAAATAATAGACAGCTCAGTGTGTTCAATAAGAGTCCTCTAGGTAAATAAATAAAGATGCATTACTTATGCCTTCGTGGGCAAGCCAATGGAATAATGGTAGTTTAAGTTTTATTGGCATAGTCTTTGGAATTTCCACTTAATTGGTATGAAACATTATCACTATAGGAAATGTTTGCATTCACCATAGCAACATATTTATAAGATCTGCTCTGTGTCTAATTAGACTGTCTCTGCTCCACAGATCCACAGTGGAATAAGAGCAAAAAGCCCGTGGCTATGCAAGTAGCCCAGTGGCCAGAGCATCAAGATGCTTCAGTCCCTTCGTCCCCTTTCAACTCTGGAACAGCCATATAATGAAGGCCAACGTTATGTGCTTGATTATTCAGCGGCTTCCATCCTGACTCACCTCAATCCATTTCAGCCTTTGTGGATGGAGCCTAATCCTGTGGTTATTTCAACAATTATTTATGAAGGGCCTACTATGTTCCATGCAGTGCTATGAGTGAAGAAACACAACCTAACGACTTACTGCCGTTTACTTGAAAAAGAGTATCATGAGTGATAAATAATAAGCTTTCTACTGCACTCCCTGCTATTAAATGTTTCACAAAGAGGCATTCAGTGTATTATCAAATATCGTATAAAACTTCAAAGAGGCTGGGGAACATTTTTAGTAACCCTTTAGCTTCTTCTCCTCACAGGTTTTGGATTCTTTTACAAGAACTTGCTCCATGAATGCACAGAGGGAAATTCTTTCTACTGCACAGAAATGATGACTCACTCCAGAATATTCATCAAATTATGCCTATTATCAAATTTCTAAGTTCTTTCCTCACAGTAAAATTATTTCTCTAATTGATATGTTTTGCTAATGTATTAATATTTCAAAGTTCTCTCTGTACTGAGCAAAAATTCTTTAAAAATACATTATTATTATTATTATTATAATTTCTTAGAAAATTATTAGTATTTCAAGAATAGGAACATTTTAACAGGAAGCAATTTGGAAATTTACATACTGCTCGTTAGTTCCACAAGGGCCAAAATAGGCTACGATTATTTTTTTTACCTGGGAAACACACATTCTAAAAAGAGGGAAAGTAAATTTGTCCTTTGACATCGAGTTAATGTCATATAAAATAATAGACTAGGAATTCTGATGTCCAAAAGTAATGTGTATCTTAATAACGACAGTGTGTTAGTAGGAAGCTATCATGGAGAATATGATCGTTTTATGCCCTGAGAACTAAAGGAACCTGATGGTGACCCAAACCCACGTTGACACGGCAAAAAGCAGAGACCTTTTCCTTATGCATACATTTTAAATAGGGTTTATACTTCCCGTGAGCAGTCAACTTTTAAGTATGACCATGTGGTAACACGAGTGAGGACAACGCTATTTTACAAATCCCAGAAGATAGAGAAAGTTCACTTCTGTCCCTGCTACTCATTCTCACAGAGACACTGTTGTCCAACTAATAAAATGCTTGCTTTCAGATGTCACATGTGGAATCCCCCTTCTGACAATGATCTTGAGAGAATGAGATGACTTTTAGGCAATGGAACTTGCAGAAAATAACTTATTCTTAGCATGTAGCATTAAAAAAAAAATGTTTCTTCATTTATTTTGAGAGAAAGAGAATCCTAAGTAGGTTCTGTGCTGTCAGTGCAGAGCTGGATGTGGGGTTGGATCTCACAAACTGCGAGATCATGACCTGAGCCTAAATCAAGAGTCAGATGCTTAACTGACTGAGCCACCCAGGCATCTTGGCAAGCAGCATTTTTGTTGTTTAGTGATAGCACCCTATCTGTCATCAGGAGTTTTGTTCAGCCAAGAATGCGTCTCCAAATACTTACCCTATGCTGTGAAGGTTTTCAAAAAGAAATGGATTCCAGACCATTACCTGTTTAGCTTTTTTAATATGAATGGTGGAGTCACGATGCTACCCTGTTTACATTACAGAAATAGAATTACATCTCATGGTAGTGCTAACGTGGTGATTTCTGGCTTCATTTTCCTACGAGAGATTTCTCTAACACCTTCTGATCTATATTTTTACAGGCACGTTGATATCTGGTCAGCAATTCCAAGTTGCATTTTACCTTTATTCTGTTGCAGCTGTTTGCACCCTGCTTGTCCTCATTTTCAATGTATTTATACCACCAATTATTTCATTCAAAGAATACTGTCAAATTTCAAAATTTAAGAAAAATGAGTCATTTTGAATCACTGTGCAGCAAAAATAGAGCACTGTGAATATGCTGAGGTAAAGCAGCTTTTATTATTATATACTCGAAATTACTTACATGATTAAGCTTTGCTGAGTGAAAAAAAAAAAAAAAAATCTGCATTGGCTAATTCAATCAGCCTGAGCAGAAACGGTGAAAACCTAAACAGCAAATCACACACACACCTTTTCTAGCTTCTTAGTTCAACATGCTTTCATAGTGATAATTACCTATGGAGTACAAATATGAATCAAAGAATATTTTCTAAATTGTGTGGTTACAACAAAGAAGATAATTAAGGGGTTTGCTTTCAGTGCGGACTAGAGTATAAAAACAACTGTAAAAGGCTTAGGAGGATAGGAGAGTAATGGCACAGATTTGTATTCTAAGATGCTAGTTTCACATCCATTCACAGCTGACCTTGGTAGGCCTTTTTTTTTTTTTTTTTTTTTTCTGGAATGGGCACAAGGTATTTAAAAGGTTTTCAGGCTTTTTTGCATCAGACTTAATAACACTGGTCCAAGGGAAAAAAGAAACAATAGTAATCAAACAAAACATCACCCTGAGTTTGCACTAGAAAACAGAAAACGAGTGTTATTGCTTCCTGAAGCTAATACCCATACAGTTTTTCTAATTAATGGAAGGGGTATGCTCTGGTTCAGCTTATTGCAAACAAACTCAATTGTTGGAAAAATCAATAACGCTGAACAGAAAAAAGTACTGAGCAAATGATGGGGCTGTTTGATGAGAGGATGTATGGAATGTCTGTTGTTCATTCATTCATGCATTTGCAGTAATGAGAAAAGCTCTATTACCTTCCAGAAAAAGAATTCAGGCACTGGCTCCATACCCCTCAGCGAACTATTTGTGTGCGTATGCTTGTTGGCAATCTGCTTCGGTGGAAAATTAATGCTTACCTAATATAACAGCATTAAGAGTCAAGCCAGGTATTGTAAACAAAGTTGAAAACAGAAAGAGAGATTATCTCATCAATGGCTTTTTCCAAAGTAAATTACATTAGAAGCCAGCAACATAAAGTTGCCTTTAGTCTAATAATACTGATTAAAGATCTTTCAATCATAAAGTTCTCAGTGGAAATAACAATAACTGGAGTACTCATCAAAGATCCCACATACATTATATATGTACATATACATAAATATATATATTCTACATACGCGCTTTGTAACGTGTATGGGATCGTAGAGGAGTACTGTAATGATATATATAATGCTACATAATATATACTGCTTATAAACTTTAACTAATATACATGTATTTATATTAATATATGATACATTATCTTAACATATAACATAGAAGTACTTTTATTATCTTAAATATTATATTACATATGTTATCAATATATGTCATATATATATTTGTAAAACGATTAGCTATAAAGCGCCATTTTTTCTACACTTTGAGGTGAAGGGATAGGACTCAGGGAGGTTAGTTGCTTTGACCAAGGGCACGCAGCTAGGAAAGGACAGAACAGAAACTGAAAACTAAATCTGACATTACCTAAGACCTCTGGTCTTCCCCTGTGCCACAACCACTTTTGCTGTCAAGTCCTCTTCCCAAATACATTTTAAAAATGCAGGTTGATTTTACATATTAGTAACCAAGACAGGATATTCATATTTGAAGTGTGATGACTGAATATTGACTACCACTGATCATCCAAAAACTAAAACTGTTGGGATTTTGATAAGATGACTTCTGGGGGCAATACTGAAATAATCTGTAGGATTGGTACAACGCATCATGTTGATTTTTCAAATTCTGCTTGTTTTTATGGAAAGCTTTCGCAACAAACAACCATTGTAAGTCATGTGTTTTGATATTTAGGGTTTTTATTTTATTATTTTTTTTAAGTAATCAGTCTTTTTTTCATCATATACCTTGTAACACGAAAGACTTGGTAACTTGGTTTTAGGAGTACAAACTACGGCCATAGCCAGGTTTTTCTTTGGCCCTACATAGAATCTAACTCTGACCTTAGCTCCATTTACACCATAGTCTGGCCGCCAAATTAGCTAATGTGTTCTCTGAGAGTCTAGAGGTAAATGACTTGAAAAGAAACTCAGTACTTACTCAATGGCATTCCTGTTTGATTTTCTGTAGCCATTACAAATTCATTTACCTGGGTTTTCATTATAACTTAGGTTTAGGAAACATCACGATAGCTTTTCCTCCTCCCCAAATACAGTTCACAGTCCTCGTAGGAGGCTGTCTTTCCTACCAGCTTCCTAATAATACACAAGCACCAGGGTATGAACACAGGAATCTGTTTCACCTTTCAGTCTCTCTAGGAAAGACAAAATGATTTCAGAATGATGGGCGTACAGTTTTGTAAGGTGGCTGAAATGCAACAACAGTGGTCTAATTAAAAGACTGTACGTGGTCAGCAAAGAGACATGGAGCTTTTCTCCTCGGACCTCTTACGGCACACGGTCCTGAAGACGTGAGAACCTTGCAGAGTGACTCTTAGTTAAGAATCCCTTGCCTGCAAGATTCATAGGCCAGACTCTAGGTCTGGGTTTTACTTTTATAATGGCTGAAGGAAAAAAAAATACTGAAAGAAACCGACCAATAATTGCTTAAAATGATGGGCACACGGCCAGCTGTATGCTCACGCAGTCTGTTGGCTGGACTGGCAATGTTAGTTGGATCTCTCTCTAATCTCTAAGGCAAGACTTTAAAAGTGATTGTTGACTTGAACATAACTAAAAAGGGTCTTCCGTGGGAATACGTGGAACTCTGATTTTAATTTTGGAAAACTACACACGCTCAAAAAGAATACTCCAAGTGATGTAAATGAGTTGAGATTGTCGAATTGTACAAATTAAAGCTAATATATAATCTACAGTTTATTTCAAGCAAAAGCTGCTCCAGTAGGACTATTACACAGATGTAAGAAGACTAATGTTTAGCATGTTTCTTTTTTTCCTTTAGACTATTTCTGTGTATTTGTTTTTCTCCAAAAGAGCCATAGAACTGCTTGGGATAGAGGGTTGACCTGTCATTATTCATTACCAACAACAGAAAATTTGGTGCCGTCATGATGCAGGTCATAAGTAAGGAGTCAGGATGCAGGTGAGAATGGCACGTGGGCAAGGAGTTGTGGTTCAGCTCCCATCAAGTTGAAGAGCAATGCACACGTTGTAGCAACAGTGGTTAGCTGTAAGTAGGAATTTTTAAATGGTGGTCTATCTGGGTTTAATTTTAGAAGACATGTGTATTTTTGAGGAGGTGAGGGGTATAGGCAAAATGTTGATTGAAAGAGATCAACCTTGGAGTAGTTAGGAAGCCAGGGAGAAGGAGAAGAGAGACAGGACAAAGAAGACTGAGGAAAGGCACTAGAGTGTAGTCCCAGCAAGGTAACGAGGGGAGGTATGGCAATGGAAACGTTACTATAGATAGGCTCAGAATGATTTATAGGACACAGGACACGAGAGAAGATGGGGAAAAAAATGGATACTGCATGATTGTGGTCCAAACCTGAGTAACAAAGAGAATGATCAGATTGGAGACTGAGATAAGGAAATTCTGAAAGGACTTTAACTTTGGGGGAAAGAAATGAGTTTGGTTTTGGTCAAATTGAAATGGATGGGCCAGTGGGACACTTAGTTGGATATTTCTACTAGGAAACTAGAGATGAGGTACTGAAGTTCTGGACAGTTGTCTGGGTCACAGTATGATTTAAGGGTAACTTTTACACAGGTGAAAGATTAAATTCTGAGATTATACCAGATCTTCAAAGTAGAAATTACTTACTATATCACATTGGGCTTTGGATGTGTGAAGTGAACTGGGACACGGGTATGATTTGATGCGTGGTGCATACAAACTGACTAAAAACATTTTGCTATGGAATTAATAAATATTTACAACTGGCTTGGAGCCAGGTGCTCTAAATTTCCAACACGTCAATCTGTTAATCCCATTTCTTGGCACTTTCTGTAGCCATGACCACAGAGCAATGAGATATTTTCAAAGTAAGCACAACTGCCTTATTTTATCAATTAAATATTCACATAAATACTCTCTGTATCAATTGATTGCAACTTGTAAGTAACTGCATTTAGAGAAGTAGGATGTGTTGTGTGAGTGTTTCCATGGTGACCGCTGGTTAAAAGAGAGAGTTAGGACTTCAGCAGAGAGAATCAATCCTGAAGATTGTTAGAGCCAAAGGGGGAACATATTTGATTAAAAAAATACTGAAGAAACAATATATAAAGTAAAGTTGTTTCACCAAAAATTATGATTATCAAGAACTTCTGAACATTTTCAGTTACAGATGATAATAAAATGGAGATGAATGCTAACATCCTAAATGTGTGATCTGTCTGTTATCCATTATTTGGGCAGAATTAATAATGGTAACATTATCGACCTAATAACCCATTCAGAAGGGACAGCATAATGTAGAAGAACTAAAAAGGAATTAGGAGCCAGATGTGGGACTGAGCCTGGCACTTTATTATGTGCCCCTTCAGCACATCAATTAACCTTTCAGGTATTTCCTTCCCTGGTCTCTGAAGTGGGGAAATACTACCTAATTGGGTTTCTCTCATCTGTGAGGATGAAATGAGATAACATGAAAGAACCCCATCAATGTTCAGGTCGGCTCTCATCATTCTTGCTAGGTTATCTGCCCAAATCCTTTGTTCTGTGGTCCAATCCAAAACATTATCCCTAAAGCAAGTACTAATGTGATACGTCCTGGAGGAAACACCTGGAACTTCTGCCAGGGCATCTTATCGGGCAGGAAGGGTTTCTCTCTCTGTCCCAGCACACAGACTGTGCAATTCTTCATGTGAGCTCTGTTCAAATCCCCACTATTCTCTGCAATGGGGGCAAGAGCTGAAGGAAAGTACTAATGGTAAAAAGTGACACGGACTTACGAGAATGGCCTGTAGGGCCACTCAGCCCCTGAATTCCCCCTTTAGAATGAACTCAGGCTTTCTGGATGGCTTTAATCAGGCATTAGGAGCCTTTCCCATGCTCCACTGAGCACCACAGAAGCTGCTGCTCTGGGTAGGTTGCCGGTCTTGGGTCAATGAATCTATTTAATGCAGACAAAAATCTTTGCTGGGAAGGTGAGCTTGGGGCAGGAGGAAGGAAAAAGGTTTTCTCTCCTCTGTGATCTGGAATTGATTCCCAAAGCAACTGGAAGAATGAAAAACATTAAACAAATGATGAGGCCATCAGAGAGCTTGCCTGGAAGTGAGAAAAATGAACAGAAAATGGATCATACTCACTTTGAAATTGAAATCTCTTAGCTTCCGTGATCTTAAAGATAACATTCTAAAGGATGTGTCGGTATTATGTTGGAACAGAAGCTATGGAAATCTTCTAAACTATAAAATAATCAACCTTTGTAGCTGAAATTCTCCAGTCATTTCCTATGAAACGCACATTGTTATGTTTTTAAAAAGAAGTTATTAAAAGAATAGCTGAATGTAAGATCACTGTGTCCAGAAGGGAGACTCACTGATTATAAGATGGACTCATTATACACTAACCACAGCTAAGTTACCAATTCATTCCATTTTGCATAAAATTTGATTATTTGATGGTCAAATTTTGAAATGAATCTGATTCTGAGATGCTTCATGGTTCCCAGTCATAGGAAAATAATTATTTTGCTGTAACCTTTGCAGCAGTTTATTTTCTAAGCATTGGAAACAAAGTAGAAATTTAACACTTTAAGGATTTTTCTGAGACCCCTATGGCTTCTTCTGTTTACCAAATATGTCACGGGCCCTATTATATAGGATAGAAGTACTACACAAAGGTCAGTATAAGACTTTGGTTCCTAGCAATGCCAGATCGGGACAATCTCATGACTGTCCTGTGACCTACACTGGGGTTCCTTCTACATTTCTTTTGATGACCTTTTACACTTCTCTCCAGGTCCAACCATTTCTTTGGTCTTTGCTGCCTCCCTCCACAAGTTCTGTCCCTTAGCACCTCAGTGTGCAATTTGATGACGCACACTTATCCGTAAAACAAATGTCAACATGTGTTCTCAGAATATGTGTGTGTATTTATTTATAAAGTACAAACATGGACTATTGTACTAGGATATACAAACATTATAAAATATGCACGAAATGGAAAATTAAACACAGCTAAGAGGAAATAAATATGAATGCAAAATGATTTTATTTTGTTATATTCATTTAAAACACACACAAAATATTTTTCTGCTCAAAATTTAATGTTTTGACCAAATCTGACCAGATTAGGGGTATTTTTTGTGACCGATAAAGATAGGACTGGAGGTTGGAAATACATCATTTCTTCCATTTGCATGGTGTTTACCTGTGTTCATCTTATTAGTAGTAGCTTCGTACATAGTCTCTTATGAGCGTCTTTAAACACTTGCCTATTTTTAGATCACTTGTCCATTGTATGAGCATTCATGTACTTAAAACTAGATAATCTAACAATCCACTTATCAGTTTCATAAGTATTGCAATTAGTCACATTAAGGTGACAGCATGTAAGTGAGGGTACCTTGGTCAACTTCCCTGCAGGGTGGGAATCCTACTCTTTTTCAAACAAATACTTTTTTTATATTTTTATTTTTTAAGTTTTATTTTATTTATTTTGAGAGAGAGGGAGGGAGGGAGGGAGAGAGAGAGAGAGAGAACGAGTGGGGAAGGGGCAGAGACAGAGAGAGAGAGGGAGAGAGAGAACCCCAAGCAGGCTCCACACTGTTAGCACAGAGCCCGACACGGGGCTCGATCTTACGAACCCAGGAGATCGTGACCTGAGCCAAGATCAAGACTCAGTCACTTAACCAACTGAGCCACCCGGGTGCCCCTCAAACAAATTCTTTAATTCAAGTGTGTGATGTATGAGTGGCCAAAATACAAAACAGGTGATCATGACAGTGTTAATCTGTGTTTTAAATGTTAGTAAAGTTGAAGTTCTTACTTAAAATAGAGATCTGGATATAGAGATGCTTACACTGTCTTCCTGCACTTCAGTAAGTGATCTTGAGTAATCTTGGGGATGCAGCCCCTCCACCTTAGAACCTATTCTTCATGGACACAGCGTCAAGTGTCAGTGTTCTCACAGGTTTCCTTTCTCCTTGCGATCTAGCTGGTTTCACTGGTTTTACAGCTAGAACTAGCACTACAATGTCTGTTATACCTTTATTTATTTAAAAAAAAATTTTTACATTTATTTATCTTTGAGAGACAGAGTGTGAACAGGGGAGGGGCAGAGAGAAAAGGAGACACAGAACTGAAAGCAGGCTCCAGGCTCTGAACAAGCATTCAGCAAAGAACCCCATGTGGGGCTCGAACCCACAAACTGTGAGATCATGACCTGAGCTGAAGTCGGACACTTAACCGACTGAGCCACCTAGGTGCCCCTGTTATATATTTAGAGTCATATACTGTTTGTTTATTTATTTTAATGTTTATTTATTTTTGAGAGAGAGACAGACAGAGCATGAGTGGGGAAGGGGCAGAGAGAGAGGGAGACACAGAATCGGAAGCAGGCTCCAGGCTCTGAGCTGTCAGCACAGAGCCCGACATGGGGCTCAAACTCACGAATTGTGAGATCATGAGCTGAGCCGAAGTCAGATGCTCAACCAAATGAGCCACCCAGGTGCCCCTGTATACTGGTTTTTAAAAATGCATCTGACCTGATGACTATTTTTTGGCAGTGTCTGTTTCTAGGAACTAAACTTCCACTGGTTGCAAATCTGTAGCTGACAGTGGTTCCAATAACTATTAAAAATAATGCCAAGAAAATGAAGACATCCTGGTGGAACTCAAAGAGACAAAGATCTCAAGTTCAAGGGGCCCTCACACACTCTACCTCTGTGTCTTGCAATGGCAGCAGCATCCTGGGCTCCTAATCCAGCTGCCTACTCCAGCTCCAGAGTGAATGAGTGAAGGTCTCCAACTGAAGAAATTCACAAATGGGGAGGAGAGATGTGGCCCCTAGATGGAGGTTAGTCCCTCTGAGTAGAAGGTAAGGAGTCCAGAAAGATGCCCTATTAGATACAATAATGGCACCCCAAAGATGTCCACTTCCTAACCGAAAATATCAGCTCTATGTATTCATATAAAACTCTGAATATATGATGTTACATGGCAAAGAGGAATTCAGGTAGCAGATGGAACTGAGCTTACAAATTGGCTAACTTTAAAATAGGGACATTATCCTGGGTTATCTGAGTGGACCAAGGGTCCTTATATGAGGAAGGAGGCAGGAGACTCAGTGTGAAAGGGATGCAACACGACAAACACTCAACTGGCCTTGGCTGGCTTTCAAGATAGAGGCAATGAGTCAAGGAATGTGGGCTGCCCCTAGAATCTAAAAAAAGCAAAGAAACCAGTCCTCCCCTGGACCCTATAGAAATGAACACAGCCATGTCGATACCCTGATTTTAGCTTAGTGAGATCTATTCAATACCTCTGACCTTCAGAACCTTGAAATAAGAAATCGGTATTATTTAAAATCACTACGTTTGTGGCAAATGTTACACCAGCAATAGAAACTGATACATACACCTTAGAAAAAAAAAATTCACCTTAGAAGAATGATTTAATTGTTAAGAATTTGAAACAAGAGAAAATAAGAATGTGACATTAAGGAGGCTCCTTGTGAAAGGTTTAAGATAGGTGCTTTCCCCCAGGCATCTGGGGGCCAAGAAGGCCACAGTCATCATACGACCTTACGTTTTCCCTTCTTACATTACAATATTCTCTACCCTGCCCTCCAATTTTGGGTGGTGCAAGACCAAGGAAGAAGGAAACCAAAAAGGAGCGTTGGCTTGCCTTGATCTGGCTGAAACCACTGTTATTTTGAGCGCACCAAACACTAAACTTAAAAGAGATGTTTCCAAATGGTTAAGTCACCGATGAGATATCTTATCAAGAAACCTATGCATCTTTGAAAGAACTACAGTTATTGACTAGATTAGGAAGCAAATTTCCAGACACCATCTGCTGCAGATACTGATTAATTTTCCTCCTCTTTTACCGAAACTCAGCACGGCGGCATGCCGGTAAGGTGGGGAGCCAGAGCTAACTGAGCAGATCGTTCTGTGTAACACTCTCCTGGTGTCTGGTCGCTTCTGGAAACTACTGTGACACCATTACAATATACCTAGAGGCAGCTCTGACCCACAAGTTTATGTGTTTATGCCTGTGAACGCATGTGTATGTAACACACATCTGTGTTAACGGTTAATTCACTTTTGGTCCTCCCTTTATTTAAATGATAATATGTCCCTGACTGTCTGAAGACACTGTCAAATCCTTCTATTCTCCTATCTTGAAAAACAATGTTTCTCCATTCTCCAGCTAACAATATCCTCTTTTTTCTTCCTATGCCTACAACTTCTGCAAATAACAGAGAGAAAATCAGAATCAGTAATAATTTCTTCAGACTATTTTATTTTTATTTTATGTTTCACATGACATTTCAGGCAATTGCCCTAGCAGTGACCTGGAAGACCTAAATGAACAAATGCTCTAGCGGTCAAACCTGTTTCAACTCGCAAAGAAAGTAAGTCTGTACCTGCCCTGTGCTCACTGGGATATCCATATTGCAGAATTTCATCACCTAGTAAAGAGAATGAACGTAATTAACTGTTATACTGATGTAACTGTTTTGCCATTAAATTCAAATAAATCCCTGGCATGTATCCATGCTGATGGTTCTGCTTAAAGAAATAATCCAGGATAGAGATACTACAATGGCTTCTTAATTCCCATTTGGTGTATGGCATTATTTATAGGACGGTATCAACTTTGAGAAAAGATTGTCAGAGTTTAATATTCACGAATGGATTTGCTTAAAAAGAGCATATGCCATGAAGGTATAATTGTGTTTTCTGGTGCCCCAATGGGATCTTATCCTATTTCATGGAGAGATTTTTAATTATATTTAATATGATCTGATTTGTATTAAATAAAGCTGCAGGTTATTGGCTAAAAGTCGGTTGGAGACAAGTACAATGAAAAATATGACTGTGACTAGTCACATATAAAGTTCTGAAGGTCAGAAGTCTGATTCAGAGAATGAGTCTAAATCTTGAACAGAACTCCAATTAGTAAAATCAACTTATGTAATTGGATTAAATCTTTGGAGCTACTTTTCAGCTACTGTTCACTCAATAAACATATATTGAGCAGTTACTGGAGTCAGGAACTGAGCCAGAAGCTGGGAATACCAAGAAAAGTAAGAAGTAGCCCCTGTTTTGAAAGAATTTGCAGTCATGTAGGAGAAAAAAAAAGACCAAGTAAAGAAAAATAAATTGATGTGTAATGATGTATGTGTTATAACTGAGAGTCCTTCGAAGTGCTAGGAGAGCTCAGAGGGAAAATTATTAATTTTTCCAGGTGATGGAATCATATATAAAGTACCTTTGGGGTTTGAATTCCCCTCTCTTTCCTTCCCTCCCATCTATCCCTGGCCACTTGGTTCCAGAAAGGAGTTCCACAAAATGATACAAAAAAATGAAAGTTATCACATGTAAAAGAAAAGCAAAGTGTGGTAAAATTAATACTCTTGATTGAACATGGGCTATAAATCTTCTCTGAGAATTCTGGCAAGCATTGTGAAAGGGAAAACCTGGTGGATGTCAGTACTGAGTATTGCTAAGACAAATACAAACCAATCGTTTGGGAGAAGTAAAACTGCTCTGAGCCAGAGACGGTCTCCAAAGCGTATTCATAAAGAAGAGGTGGCAGAAAGATAAGATAATGTCCATAACAAGATTTGCGCACAAGGAGAAATAAGTCAGATGGAACTTACAGGACAAGTAATAGTTTATTAGGTAGGAGCAAAGGAGATGCACATTATACTGAAGAACAAATACATGCTGTTTATTCAGTCCATAGCATTTGTCAGTTAGTTTGGTCGAATCAGGGCATAGAAGGGAAGGGCCGTTGAGTTGATGCGTGAGAGGAAGACTGAGGTCACATTTTGGAGGATATGAGGCTACTAATGGTGTTTGACCGTTAGGCCTCTAGCAAATTTTGAGATTAGGACTGAAAACCAGTGACATTATGACGAGATTAACCGTTTTACCCTATACTGTATGGTACCAGCTACCATGAGAGTTATGAATGGGAGAGGGGGTGAGTGGAGAAAAAGAAAAAATATTGACAATGAACAATATCCTCTCATATGTTATTCCCAAGAAACACTTCTCTGCCTTTCTATCACACAGTAGCACTCCATTAATGGTAGTTGTTATTTAGATGTAAATAGGCCGTTTCTTGCTCCATATCGTTCTAAGTTTGCCAGTCCTTTTGAGGGTAGTAAATATCTATTTTTTTTTTTTTTTTTTTGAGGAATATGCTGTTCAAATTTAGAAGAGTAGGAAGACAAAGTTCCCTGGTCTCAAGACTCAATAGTAAGCATACCTGCTTTTTTTGTGGTTCATTAGCTGGCTGAAGGAAGTAAAGGAGCCTCTGTTGACTAGAAGCAGAGAAGAAAGAATTTCCGCCTCAGTTCTAGTGTTTTGAGGTTCTGCTTTAAGACCCTTTGAGGAGGTTCTTTTCTAGACACACTTCGGTTCCCTCCTCAGCCCTTTCTCTGTAAATGGGCTGCAGGTGCAGGAAAATCAAGCTCTGGTAGTCAACATAATGTTCTTCAAGCATGCTAACAACTTGCAGAAGACAGGCTTCCCCTTGACCTCCCAGCTGGGGGATGAAATCCTCTTTCTGCTGTCAGAACACATGACCAGTCCCTTACCTGAGACCCTAGCTTCCAAAAACAAAAAGCTAACTCCAACCTCTTTTCCTGACAAAGGTAAGCATACTAGATGGAACTGGAAGGTCAAAGACAAGGGTATCTCCCTTTCACTCTGCACTGGTTTTGCAAGTTCTAAGCCTGCCACGAAGACACCAGGACTGGAGCTGCTGTCTCTCAGACTCTGAGCAGGAGAAGAGTGGATCTCCACATCAGATGTTTGGGACACAAGCCCTAATTATGAGATTCTGCCGTAGATTCTGCAGAGAGCTATAGCGTACTCAGCGGCCCTTCGATAATGGATGGGCCTCCTCACAACCTCGTATAGAGTGGGTGATACGATCCACTATTTGCCCGAGTTATAATGTTTGCTGAGGGGGCATATTTCCTCTATGAGCCAGGCCTGGTCACACTAAAGGGAGGGTGAAATGACGGCCAGCAGATCCGATCTCACTCTCTCCCATTTTATCTTTTGACCAAAGGGAAGTCAGTTTCCCTGGCAACATGGGCTCAACTGCTCAATAAGGACAGAGGGCAGGGACATACATATTGGTGGCCAATGAACCAAGAAAAAGGAAAGCTCCCTTGGCCAATACACCCACCCTTCCAGGAAGATGTAGAAAATTAAGGGTAGCTTTGTAGTCACAGGAGAAGAATTCACGGGGGTATGCAAGTGTAGTACAGAGGAAAACACTCACGATGTGTTGACAGACAAAGGCAGGAATTCTAATTCAAATACGGCATTGTGAAATGGTGGCTGAGCTAGGAGGGATCAGGAGGATTGGGTCACAGCCTCACTGTGTCATTGCAGGTCTCTGAGAAGATGGATTTATCTACCCAGGTCCCAATTTCCCAACAGGCAACATGAGGCATCTGGATGAGGAAATCCCAAAGGCCCCCTGCTATGTTGACATGTGACAACTGTACTACTGGGAACGCAGCAAACTCTCCCTTGGTGTTTGTAGCATAGCAACCGTGACCGTTGGACTTAACATACTTTCTTGGCCCCGAGGACTAGTACTGTCTCTTAGAAAATGTTCTCAGCTACTATAGCATCTTACCCTTAAAGAAGGGTAAGCCCTAAAAAGCTACATACACTCGATGTTTGTACCCTGTGCTAATGATGTAGAATTCAGGGATGTTCCAGGCAGTGAGATTCGCTTTTGCAAGAAAGAGCCATTTTTCATTTTCATTTGACAAGGAAACCTGGGAGGAGTCACAAAACCATGAAGTTTGTTTAAAAAACAAGAATTAAGTCCTGTAGTAATTGGGAGGGTAGGGGAAGACAGGGCAAGGAAGGCTGCTTTTGTGTTCAGCATCCAGGAGGTAAGGGTCCGGAGAGAAAGGAGGCAGAAGGCAAACACCAGATGTCTGAGGAAGGCTGCCTGATGGAGTGCTACTGTTCAGCTGGATTTTATCAGCGAAGCTGTCCCCTGGGGGTCTCACTCCCGAAAGCCCCCTGAAAGAGCTACGTCACTTTGACACATATGATAGGCCTGGCCAAATGAGGATAAAGTTCAAAATTATGACTGCCCGTTAGCTAAATCCCAGCGAAGCTTTGATTTTCTCTAGAGAGACCTCTAGTGCATAAACTCTCCTTCTGAACAGCACTGTGATTATTCTTCCATAAATCACTACGGGGCCTCAATTCTCAAGGTCCCCTCTGTTTGTCTTCAAGTTGACCAGACTGTGAACCTTAACTCACAAAGGCAAAAGCAGTGCAAGGTCTCATTATAGCTGAAACGAAAATCTTGTCAGCTAACAAGCAGAACCCAACTATTGTTTTCCTACTCTCTGGGTGGAAAGAGGGCATACCTAACCCAGGCCATAAGTGAGAAGTCTGGGAGGGATATCAGCTGGCCTGTGGAGCTCCATGCATGCATTTCTGCCACAGAAATGGGAACCAGTACGAGCAAGTCACTGTGCTAGGAGCTGCGAGAAAGATTTACAAAACTACATATGAAATGTGTTACATTTTAGCAGTAGGGATCCATTAGAGGTTTGGGGTAGAGGGGAGGTGGAAGGAGGTGTATAGGTCCTCAATGTAATTGGAATGCTCCAGAATACATGGCCTTCCTTTTTTCTCCTGTCTAATCCTCATATTAACTCATCTTTGAATCTCTCCTCCTTGTTTACTTATAAATTCTCCACTACTGAGGTGGGGATTTTAAAAATGAGATGAAGTCAGGATCACTGAGGTAAGAGCAGGATGAGGAGAGGAGAAGGAATTCTCACCATGCATCCCCTTAAATATGCCAAAGGTCTCTGTTTTGACATCCTCAGAGCATTCTTCTCAAATCTACCTGGAAGAGGTAGATTATAGGAAAATGGAGGGAAAAGTGGACTATTAAGCAGCAGAATATAAGGTGGCTGGCATTCGGAGGGAGGAATGGGTGAGAGGTGGGCTTTACTCTCCTGTGGATAAATCTAGGCACTAGGTAGACCTAAATTCAAGTACCAGATGTTCCTTGAAAAGCCGAGCAGCCTCCATTCCTACATAGAGAGTTGGAGTCTATGTCCCCTTCGGGTGATCTCTCTGTTTCCACCCAGGCAGAAAGAGAAATGACACTGTGCCATTTTCTGAGCCCAGCATTTAACATACTGGCAAATTCCATTTCTTGTGAAGATGCCTGCAGATGATTCCATCCCTAGCTTCTAAGTGATAGCAGCTATAATGTGGGAACAACTCCGTTGAGTCCAGTCAAACCACCAAGCTTTGGTTTTAATCACTACATTTCAGGGATGCTTAGTATGCAAAAATACACAACAGGAAGAGTGGTCTTAAGTAGCTTATTCCACGTCTCCTATCCTTAGTTTCCTCACCTAGAAAGTGGAGATCACAGTGATGTCTAGCTTTCAGGGAAGTTGTGAGGCTTCAGTGATAGCAAGTGTGTAAAGAGCAGCTAGCATGACTTCGCACAGAGCAATAAGAAAAGCGTCGATATTCAGAATTTTCTGTTCCCAAATTAAACATCTTTCATATTTATGAAAAGTGACATCATACCTATTATACAGGATCCTTGGCAGGGTCTGCAATAGCCCTGTGATCAAGTACACTAATATTTCTGCTATGAAGCATATGAATAGTTCCATCGAGACAGGTAAAGACAAATAATTCACAGTAGGTCAGCTAAGGTTTGGTGACCGAAACCATGCAAGTCAGGTTGAATGGGTTACCACAAACACATTTGATTTTTCAGGTTTTTTTTTGAGGTAAAATTCCCATGTAAAATGATATAAGTTTCAGGTGTACATTATAATTCAATATCGGCATGTGTTACAAAGTGATCGCCATCAAAAGTCTAGTTATTGTTGATTGTGTATATGGGATAGTAGACTCATTTTTACCACATGCTTCTGCCTTCGTTTATCTTTTTATTCCCGTAACATGATAGACGTTAGCTTTTAATACTAATTTAAAAATAAACAAAATCATCAATATATTTAGCATTTGAGAGCACACTTGATAATTGCTTGTACAGATCCTTCGCAACAGTCTTTTGGCTCTGGCAGCTGAAATTCACAGGCAGCTCTTTGTTTTTTTCAGATGAGTGTGTCAGAGAGAAATTTAGCACCAAGGGAAAGGTAGGGCCGGTCACAGGAAATGCTATTAAGCAAGACATACTGTCTGCAAGTCAAGATTCATCTGGTTTTTCTCTTCTGGAGAATCTGTCTCACATTTTAATGACCCTATGGCATCCCAAAGCAGGGTAGTATCCCAGGTAACCGGGAAAAGGCTTGCAAGACCATCAAATAGATGTGTTAGGGGACTCTGTCATAGTTAATTCACTTTTGCTAAATCCTCCCAGTGCCAATTTACCCAAAGGGCTTTTTCCCTCCACATTTAAATGAAACACAATAGGAAGACACCTCCTTTTCCATATTCTTCACAATTATGACCATTTGAAGCATCTGGTACTGTCTATTTCATATGCGGAATATGCTGAAGGTAACATTTCCCCCTGATGGAAAGCTAGACAAGAATTGCTATATGGAGAAAGGAGTAAAACTTTTTAAAGTTTATTTTCTTCCTCGATGTGAACAGAGATAAATCCTTAAATACATTTTTTTTTTTTTTCCTGGAGGAAGAGCAGACTCACACAAAACCCCATTATTATGAGACATTTTCTTTTGTCTGAAAGTAACCAGATATCTCATGGCCAAATTATAGAGCAGTGACAACAGTTATTCAGTTCTAAATAACAGAGCACTGGAAGCAATGTGAACCCGAAGCAGGAGAGAACGCAGTCATTGTCAATGACCGTGTACCTCCTTCGACAGACGTCCAAAGCCCTCATTGCAATGAAGGCGTCGGTTCAGTTTAACCTCAAAATGGCAACCCACCTCTGAATTCCTTCTTGTTGTTTTCTCCCCCCCACCCCCCCCCCACCCCCCGCCGCACACTCCCTTTTCAATTGAGGTTTTTCTTTCTTTCTTTTTTTTAAGGAAAACTAAAAAAAAAAAATGTTTAAAGCCTCTCTTGGTAAGTATTTGAGATCAGTGACTTGATCCCTTCCTTGTACTTTATAAAGTACCACTTATATCTTCAGCACTACATAAAAATGACTAGAGAAAAAGGAGAAGAGACTCTGCTAGTCTGTGTTCTTTGAGTTTTGATCCAGAATCACTACAAGAGTTCTACAGACCAAAGGAATTGATTAAGTACAAATGCCATTTTTACATTATAAATTCAGAAGCCAGATCAAAAGCTAAAGAACCCTCCAAAATGTATTATCCAAACACATCCCTCAAAGATTTTTTTTCCCATCCGTACTGTTGCTTCAATATTTTGTGCATTTGCACCAATACCATGTTCGTGTATAGTGGTCACAAACCTGCCATCACTGAGAATGGAGAAATTTTCCCAATCATGAAGAGAGTACATATTGATTATTTCGATTTATTCCAGGTATCTGGTGAGGGGCTAGAGAATCCAAAATGAGTGAGACATAATCTCTTCTTTGTAATATTTCACAACCTACCCTATATAAATTTTGTGAGACAGTCTAGTGTATAGATATAGATATGGATAAAGGTGGATATACACACTTGTGCGCGCACACACACACACACACACACACATCAACAGGAGTAATGAATTCTAGCCAGATGCTGCCAAAGAGCTTGTTGTGGGCCTGCAGTGGCAGAACTTGTTGGCCCAATGGAGAAGGCTGGGGCTGGACCACTTGCCAGAAGACTGCACAGGAAACAGCAGAGGCGTGGGGGTCTGGAGACGTTCCAGTCTAAGGGGAATCCAGGAGAATCGGAAAGCGACGTTGGACTCTTAACCAATCCAGCTAGCAGAATGACTATGGGTTCTGCCAGCTAACAAGTTCATCAATGGCTAGAGTACAAGGGATCCTATCTCAGAAATCAAGGGGCACAATGCCCAAGGGCACCAATTCTTCCTTGCAACTGTGCAAGCTTGGGAAGCCTCCCCTTTACCCCATATATCTGAGCAACATCTTATTTGCAGCAGGCAGAGGCTGAGGAAGGCGAAATGAGAGAATGAGTCTTCCCGCCTATGAGAGATGGTACTCTAAATAATAAGCTTAAACCAGAAGGAGAATTTAGTTTTCCTCTAGTATATAAAAGATGAGGGCTCATAAAGGAGACCAAATCAGTTTCCGATAAAATAAAGGAACAACATTTTTTCAGCACCTCTTATAATACCACAAGAATGAATGGTGTTTCCAGACATACTCTTTCTATAGTATGTATGTATATATACATATATATGTATGTAGTATATGTATTCTATATGTATGTATATGTATGTAGTATATGTATGTATATGTATATATATGTATGTAGTATGTATGTGTATATACATACATATATATACATATATATATATAATTTTTAAAAAAAATTTTTTAACTTTTTTTTTTATTTATTTTTGAGACAGAGACAGAGCATGAACGGGGGAGGGGCAGAGAGAGAGGGAAACAGAATCGGAAGCAGGCTCCAGGCTCTGAGCCATCAGCCCAGAGCCTGACGCGGGGCTCGAACTCACGGACCGCGAGATCGTGACCTGAGCTGAAGTCCACCGCTTAACCGACTGAGCCACCCAGGCGCCCCTATATATAATTTTTTATAGTTGACTGTTTACTACACTTTAAATGTAATATGTTCATCAAAATCCTTTCAAAATTAATTTCCGGGAAAAAATTTCTTGAGAATTTCACTTCTTTCTGCATAAGTCTGTATTCTTTAAAAATAAATGATATTCTTCTATGTTTTAAAAGAAGTTAGATATTAGCAAAGACAAAAATAGCAATATATAATATTAGGGCATGCTTACTATGTGTCATGCATTAGGACAAAACCTGCATTTATTTATAATCTCATTTATCATCAAAACAACTCTATTCAGTAGGTTCTATAATTATCCTAATTTTTCTGACAGGAAGTGGGAGCATAAAGAATTAAAGAAATTGGTTCAATGGTGAGCTGTTAAGAAGTGATAGAGTCAGGATTTGAACCGAGGTCTGGCTCTACAGTCTAAATAATTACATGTTACATGGGCCGCCTTACAGTGTGTTTATCTGCATTTTCTTCTGTAAAACCGGCGGACAAGCATGTGAAACAGGGAAACAAGATATTCTTTTCCCCATCTGATACTCCGAAGAGGCAGAGGAAGGTTCAGTTTTCCTCCCAGGAGCATGCTGCTTTTGTGCTTGTCAGTGGATTGCTTTGTACTGATTCTAAAGTCTGCGCATCTGGGTAAATTTGATCTCCCTTGATTTCATGTCCTGCAATGAGGCTGGAAAGTCTAATTAGAGAGCTAGAAGAATAGCTTACAATTCATTTCTATCGATGCCTGGTGCGTATGTAGCTTCAGAGATTTCCTGAGGGAGTGGTCAGTGGCCCTCAGACATCTGTCGGAGGAGAATGTGAACAAAGGTACGGTGAAAAGAATCAGGCAGCACAAGGAGTCATGTTTGACTTGTAACCCCTATCAATCCCAGGGAGGGGGTCATTCAAGCGTATCGATATTTTCATATTAATTAATAGTAAAGACATAGTACACCACTGTTTGACTGAGAAAACCTCAAGTATCAACTTCATGAAAATGAAGTTTATTTACTTCATTATTTCTCACTCGGTAGCGAAATTATCTGGAAAACATGAATTATCTCATTTTGAAGCACTAGAGCTTTCTAAAAACCGATGGCCAACCCTAGCATTAACCACATTGCTTTTCACTTTTCCTTTGTTCTATCAGCCACAGATGGGAGGTAAAGTATTCACAAAAAGAAATGAAAAGTTACAGGTAAAGCTCTCAGGAATAACTCATTATCAAAGGGATTATTGTTTAAAAATCTTTGAGAAGGTACAAGTGTACTAATGTTCTATTTACAGCTACATCAAAATCGGCAAGATCCTCATTCCATCCAATTTGAGGAAACACTTGTGAAAAAATAGGTGTATAAAGCTATGGTTTCCTTATATAGCTAGGAATAAGAGTTAGAAATATGATTAGAAAAGTAATCACCTATAATAGTAACAAAGTTATAAGATGAATGGGAATAAATGCAGTTTATTCTAAGTGTAGTTTAAGAAAACTATAACAATTTACAGTGAGAAAATTTTTTTAAAGACTTGGAAAAATAGGGGTGCCTGGCTGGCTCTGTCAGTAGAGCAAATGACTCTTGATCTTGGGGTTGTGAGTTTGAGCCCCGCGTTGGCGGTAGAGTTTACTTTAAAACAAAGTAACACTTGGGGCGCCTGGGTGGCACAGTCGGTTAAGCGTCCGACTTCAGCCAGGTCACGATCTCACGGTCCGTGAGTTTGAGCCCCGCGTCGGGCTCTGGGCTGATGGCTCGGAGCCTGGAGTCTGTTTCCGATTCTGTGTCTCCCTCTCTCTCTGTCCCTCCCCCGTTCATGCTCTGTCTCTCTCTGTCCCAAAAATAAAAAAATAAACGTTGAAAAAAAAAAAAATTTAAAAACACTTGGAAAAATAGAGAAAGCATATGTCCTGGATGGAAAGTTAATATGGTAAAACTGCTGATTGTTCCTAAATTAATCAAAATATTTGAATGCAATTTCAACAAAAATCCCAATGGCACTTTAAAGTGCTTGCTAAAACAGTCTGTACAAATTAAATGTGCAAGTATAGGCATGAAAGCTTGACAGGCTTAAAGCAGGAGACTTCAAAATGTAAATCAAAGCTATAATAATTAAAAGAATGTTCCTGATGTGCTGTTGAATTAAGAACAGAGATGTCAAGCATAAGAGAAAAATCTAGAACCAGGCCAAGCATAGGTAAGAACTTATTATACATTACAGATAGCATCTCATAGCAGTGGGGAAAGGATTTACCACTCAAATAATGGGTTGAAAAAAATGTGTCACTCATTTGGAAGAAATAAAGAAAAAAGATAATCTGGTCACAAAAGAGAATTTTAAGAGTTCATTTTAAAAGCACTGGAAGAAAATATTAAAAACAAGCTTTCTAAACAGATACTCAGAGGTAGGGTACAATTTATCTGAAAAATATATATTTCAATTAAGTTTTAAAGTACATTTTAAGGCATAAGACAAATCAAAAGAAATGTTTGTAATGGGTTGCTGATATCAGTGACATATAAAATATTTATACAAATCAATAAGAAAAGAATGAGCACACAAACATAAAAGTGGGCAAAAAGATAGTAAAAGACAATTTACAAATTAAATACAAATAAACATGAAAACATTAATCACTATAATGTATAAAAATTAAAACTTTTATCAGAAGGAAATGAAATCACTATCTTTTTTTTTTTGATGTTTATTTTTGAGAGAGAGCACAAGCAGGGGAGGAGCAGAAAGAGAGGGGGGTAAAGGAACCACAATGGGCTCTGTGCTGACAGTTGATAGCCCGACACGGGCTTGAACTCACAAACCATGAGATCATGACCCGGGCCAAAGTCGGATGCTTAACCAACAGAGCCACCCAGGCACCCCTGAAATCACTATTTTAAAAAGATACCTGCACCCATATGTTCACGGCAGCATTATATACAATAGCCAAGACATGGATGCAACCTAAGTGTCCAATGACAGATGAATGGATAAAGAAAATGTGACTGATACAGTTCAGTCATAAAGAGAAGGAACTATTGCCATTTGCTACAACATGAACTCTCAAAGTATCATGCTAAGTGAAATAAGTCAAAGAAAGGCAAATACTGTATGATCTTACTTATATGTGGAATATGAAAAAAAACTCTGAACTCATAGTGTAAAAAAAGAACAGATTGGTGGTTGCCAGAGAAGGGGAATTGGGGGTGGGTGGGTGAAATGGGTGAAGATGATTCAATTTAAAAAAGACACATAAAATGGGAAAGACCACATTGGCTTTAAAAACACAAAAGGAAGAAAAAAAAACAAATGTTCATTTTGAACATGAAGTTCTCCAGTGATGGTGATGGGGGTGATGGTGGGGGTGAGGGTGTCCATTGCTGCCATTCGTCTTCAGTTCTTTAATTCTTTCTTACCTGTGAACATTTCTGGAAGCATGTGTATTAAAAGGTTTTACACTGTCAGTTGGCCAAGAAATACTCAATGACAATTTAAAGAAAAGAGAACTCAGCATGTCATCGAGTATATTTAAAGGTCCCAAATGGTGCAGAGCCCTCTAATCTAGGCTATAGTTTGTCAGGATAGAGGTGCCCAGTCTTGGATGCTGGAGAGACAAGTGGGATGCATCTTCTTATCATAATTTTCCTCACCTAGCTTTTTGCTATGTAGGAATTGCCTAGATTCCGAACCTCGGTTGATGTTGCCCCAAGAAGTCAGTTATTTGATATGATAGTGGCAGCAGGAGTTATACAAGATGTCCAGGGCAGTTGGGTCTTATCTCACGTTCATCAGTTGTGGCTGCCTTCTCCTTGTCTACTTGATGAGACTCATGGCATGGTTTTGAACCCTCAGCTTCCAGGAATGTGTGCTTACGCTTTATCTGATCCATTATTCAAATCCATTATCTGGCTTCTTTAGGCACTTCTTAGATGGACAAGTTAATTAGTTACTTTATTAATTCATTAAATATTAGTGATCCTGTTAAAACTGAAAGTTCATATAATTCTTTTGCTCAAAACCCTCCAATGGTTTCTAAACTTATTTAAAGACCAAGAAAAAGTTATGATTGTGCTTTCCAAGGCCACATGTGATCTCTGCCCTCATCCTGTCCTTTCTTTCAGGTCTCATTTCCCATTATTCTTCCCTTCGTGTACTCTATTCTAGACCTAAAAAGCTTCCTTACTGTTTCTTGACAACAGTGCTAATGCTCCCTATTTCCAGGTCTTTATCTTTATCCTTCTTCTTGGACTTCTCTTCTTCCAAATTTCTGCAGACTGCTTCTCTCATTTCCTTCAGGGTTTAATCAAACGTTATCTTCTCTGTGAGGCTTTCCCTTATCCTGTCTAAAATGTCAACTCTGCCCCACACATTCAAGTCTCCTTTTCTAGCTTAATTTTTAGACCTCAGCACTTATCTGTGGAGAATCTACAATATATCGTCTCCATCACTAAAGTGTAAGCTCCTTAAATAAAATACATTTTTGTTGAGAGAGAGAGAGAGAGAGAGAGAGAGAGAGAGAAGGAGGGGCAGAGAGAGAGGGGGACAAAGGATCCGAAGCAGGCTCTGCAGTGAGAGCTGAGAGCCCAATGTGGGGCTCAAACTCACAAACCATGAGATTATGACCTGAGCTGAAGTTGGCTGCTCAATTGAGTGAGCCACCCAGAAGCCCCTAAAATAATTTTGGTCTGTTTCATTCACTATCCTATCTGCAACACCTAAAATAATACCTGTCACATAGTAAACAGTTGATGAATAGCATTTGAATGACTGAATGAATTCATGGAGCACCACATACAAAATTGAACACAACATGAAACCTCCTTTTGGTGGGCTCCTAATCTAGCACATTGAAAAAAGAGGCTTAGAAGAGGTATATCCATGTGCCAGGTTCTAAAATAGAGGAACATGCAAGCACTACAATTATATAGAAAGAGAACACTCACCTACATTTACTAGAGACAAAGGAAAGGCTTCACGGACGAGGTGACCCAGAAGCCCATGCTGGGCCTTGTTTTCAACCCCCCGTGGTGGTTCACTGGTCCCCATACTAGCTCCTTACCAAGAAGCAATTTCAGGGATGCCTCTCCCGGTCCTAGCCTAAGGAGAGTTGTAAGAAATTGGCACGGCAAATTGGAAAGAACACTGACTTTCAAATCATCTGGGTTTGGTTTGGAATTTCAAGCTCACAGAAGAATCTTGGGAAAACCCTAGACCCTGCCAGTTTTCTCTTTTCTTCACTGACCATCACATTTTTGCTTTCTTTCTAAAATACGTTACGTAAAATCAAAGTTCTATTTTTGTGACCAACTTACAGTTACTCTGAGTAACTGTATCCTGTTAGCTCTTTTTCTGTTTACAAGTTGTCGAAAATGTCCTTAAGTTGTTTGGAGAAATATTCTTATTTCACAGTGTTCACTTTAAGAAAAGGTTAAGTCAACTTTGCCTCAAGGAGACAGAAAAGAGAATAAAGTGAGATAAGACTCTAGGTGCTCTTTTTAAGTTGATTCTGCCAGGTCTATAAAATAGTATAATACTGTCTGCCTTCTTTGCCTGAGCTGCCCCCACAGTCTTCACAGGGGGAAAGCTGTGCAAAGGATCCTGGGAGGTGCTCAGGTCAAACAACCTCTTGTGAGGTCACAGATTTTTTTCTCTGTTCCTCTTTCAGAGAGAAAGGGAGAATTGGGCTTAGCATGGGAAGAGAATAACTCTTGCCATATTATATTTCCCCTTTCCTCCCCTCACCAACTTCTCTTGAGAGTTTAAAGGGTATGCTACACAACCCAAGAAATGATTTGGAAATGTCTTCATTCTAGGCTTGTAAATCCTAGGGTTATTCAAACAGTTTGGGTTAAAGAAGAGAGACAACTTTTTTTTTAAGTTTATTTATTTATTTTGAAAGACAGCGAGAGCGAGAGAGCAAGGGGCAGAAGGGGAGAGAGGGAGAGATAGAGTCCCAAGCAGGCTCCACACAATGAGTGCATAGCCTGATGTAGGGCTTGATCTCATGAACCATGAGATCATGACCTGAGCAGAAACCAAGATCTGGAGGCTCAACTGAGCCACCCAGCTGCCCTGAGAGACAGCTTGTTAACAGGGTATGTAGAATCCTGTCTTCAGAACTTTCAACACTACCACTTACTGGCTATGTGACTCTGGATAAGGACGAGAGAATTGATGGCTACCCTGCTGGTTGGGGGAATTAGCAAGTAGGGTTGGCTACAATGATCCCTTGGAAGGTAAAACATAATTATGGAGGGTTGAACTTCATTTTACATTCCCATGATGTACCTTTGTCGCACGAGTCTTCTAAGACGCTAGTGGATCTACTATGCAATGTTGGGGACTAGCAAAAATACTTGCTCGGACAACAGTCCTATTCCAAGTGGGCCTCTGCAATGTTTGCATGCATTCAAGTTCATAAGAACCTCACGTCATCCTAACTGAGGTAATCATAACCAGCAGATCTTACCAAGCATCTGGGCAAAGAAAGGGGTCAACAAAACTGATTATTTACTGGAAAAGTCACTTCTCTCTGACATATTTTCCTTTTCCTTTTCACAGATAGTAGAAGGCTGAAGGTCTCAATTCTAGCAAATGTACTTATTCTTTCCAAAGATTTGATAATTTAAAAACATACTGCAAATTGTCTTTTAAAGACTATCACAGATATGACTTTCTGGAAGGCACATTCCAAATCTACTTAAATTTCATTCATTTGGGGGGTGTGACTCCCTTACTAGATGCTGTACATCTGTCTGCATCCTCCGTTGTCCCCGTTACTGCTGTTAATGGCTCTCGGCTGTCCCCTGTTCGAGAGCCCCCTACACCCAAATGACTGACTGATGGAACTGAGGGAGAGTATACAAAGGGCTGGCCATCCTTGCCTCCCAGTGGGATCACTGGGTGCAATTCTTGCTGCAGAGGTTCCTGGGGGATCAGACTGAAGTATATCCCCATCTGAGACCACATCCTTGCTTAGCTTTTTCTCCTATCCTATCTTGCTTCCCTAACTTCTTTGCTCCTGTGAATGCTCCCTTGATAAACACCATGCACCCAAATCTGTGTCATTAGCTCTGCTTCTGGCAAACCCCACCCATGACAACGTCACACAGTACACTGGTCTGTAACTTGCACTTATGTGGGGAGATGAGGAGGAATCTAAAGAAAAGAATGTGGACTTGATGAACATAAAAATGGTATGCAACAGAACCAGAGAGTAAAATGACTAGACTGATGTTTCTCAAAAGTTTGGTACTCGTTAAAGATACATATTCCTGTGTCTCATTCAGAATTACTGAATCAGAATCTCCAAAGGAGGGGCTTGAGAAGCTGTAGGTTTTTAACATGTACTCCAGGTTATTCTTATCATCAGTAAATCCAGAACACGCTGAACTCTAACAGACTAGAGCAGGGGGTCAGCAACCTTTCCCTGTAAAGGGCTACACAGTAAGTATTTTAGGCTAGGTGAGCCATATGGTCTCTTTTGCACTGCTCAACCCTGCCACCGTGGTGCAAAAATAGCCATAGTACACAGAAAATGAGCATAGCTGTGTTCCACTACAACCATATTTACAAAAATGAGTGGTAGGCTGGATGTGGCCCAAGGGTCCCTTTGCAGACCCTTGGACTAGAGCATAGGGGGCATACAAGGAGTCTGTTGCTCTCTAATAATCTGGCTGCTCAAGTTTGGTGCTACTCTTTCTTTGGAAAGTTGTTTACATAATGTTCATCAGGCAAGAGACCGTCTGTGAAGTGGAGAAACACTTCCATTTTTCTAACCTCATTCTCAATCCTTGAATGTCACTGGCCTTGCCATGAGGTAATTTAAACACACATTTCAGAGGGGAGAGAGTTTTGAGAGGCTAGGTCTGCTATTCTTTCATGCTGATTCATAATATTGCCAGAGGCCATTCCATCAGGACAGATTTCAGTTAATGCAAGGAGAGATGGAGACCTATTTCATTCTTCTGTGTGTGTGTGTGCCTGGGCTGCATCTCTGGCCCTAATTATGCAAAATGAAACTTGTGAATTTCTGTAACATTTACTCTGCCCAGGTAGGAGGTTACTTGTGTCTTCCCTCTGTTGTCTTAACACTGTGTAATTCTCTTCACAAAGACTTATTAATAGGCTGCCCGTGATTCGTGAAGACTTTATATTCCTCTTTACAAATTATGTGCTGTTTTTATCTCAATGGAAAATTTCAATGTTTGGCATAGATGTACTGCAAAATAAACAATTTTACATTCAAATCAGTTCTCTCTAATTAGGTCTGTGAATTTTATCACCACACATAGAACACACTGGATAGAATTCTGTTCAATCTAGGTAACTCACATTCATCTTTAGGTGACCCCGAGGAACAGCATAAAACAAATGCTCAGCTCTGCAGCCACACTATTTACCGTGAGGCTGTGACTCTGGCTACTTGGAATACATTTAATTCACATAAAAAATAATAGCGACAGCTTTCTCATTAAATTGACTTTAGCCTCTGAACTGTGGTCCTACATATGTTTATTCTGAAGATTGCTGCTTGTCAGCAGATTTGTTACCTGCTGCATTGCTCCTCAGAGGCATTTCAACAAGGCTTGCAACTCTTTCAGGTCTGTCTACATGATGGATTTTCAGCAAACCTCAGGTTTACCTTATATTTGGCACTTGTGATATTTGAGAAATTTAGTGCTTAAAAAACTCAATTAAAATTCCCATTGGGTGGAGCAGGATTGATGGTTGTCTGGTGGGAAGCCACTATATATGACTGAGATGATCACAATCACGTGTCTCCAGGAACTGTGTGTGTGTGTGTGTGTGTGTGTGTGTGTGTGTGTGTATTCATGCTGGATCCCCAAACTTTTTCTTATGAGGTCCAACCTCCTTTCTGTGGTCCTGGGTTTAAATGGCTGAAGACTATCTTCCCTTGATTCTATCATTTCCCTGTATGGGATGCTGTGGCTCATCATCCTGATCTCTACCACAGGACTGAAGCATCTACTTTCTGAGCAGCTGAGAGAACTGGCTAATGATACCTCACAGCGGAGTCCCTCTTTGAGCATCCCTTAGCTGAAGAGAGTTGCTTCTCCCAAAGTTAATGCCCCTCGGTGGGAAGTCTGCATCTTGTGAATTCTGGACATCTCCAGAGCTTCCCATGGGTTAGCCTGCAGCCTCATCCAACCTCTCCATTTGCACAACTATGCTTCCCTCACTTCCTCATTGGTGTTTTCAAGAATATGCCCCAATAAACCTCCTACCTAAAAAAATCTCCATCTCAGTCTCTTTCCCCAAGGAACCCAGCTTATGCTATCTTCCAAGGTTGAGATAAAAGCACCTCTGGCTTCAAATTCTCAGGATTAATGTAGCATAGCATCAACCATATTGTTTTGTAATTGTACATTTACTTATCCCCTCTTTGACTAAATGGTGGGCTATTTGAGAGAAAGACCGGGCCTTCCTTCGCATATATCATGTACTGCCTGGTACATGCAAAGGCACTAGATACGAATTTGTTGAATAAATTGAACTAAAGAGACTAGAAACCAGAAATCCACAGGTATAAGGCTCTGGTTGTGTCCCTCAGAGACGATGGTCTGAGATGGAGATTTGTTCAGGGAATTTATTGACAGAGTACTTTTAGGAGAAGAGTGAAAGAAGCAGGACACATAGGGGGGAAGAAAAAAACTAAGTGAAATCGTGGTGTCTAATGGTGACTATTTGATTCTGATCCTACCAGGAAGTTCTGGAGCATGGATAAAACACCGACAGATTCCCACCTTGAGACAAGAGGGCCTGCCCTTTACAAGCTGGTGGCAATGAGTCACTGATAATGGTCCGCCCTGAGAAGGGAAGATGGGACAGATGGCCTCCAGAGACAAAGAAACTGTTATTTAGACTAGACCAGTTACCCTCAAAGTTTGTTATCCAGAACAACAGCATCAGCAACATTGGGAAGTTGTTAAAAATACAAATTTGCAGGCCCCGTTACAGACCTACTCAATTATAAACTCGGAGCTGAGCTCAGCCATCTGTGTTGACAAGTCTTCTATGTGATTTAGAAGCAAGTTAAGTTTGGGAACCACTAGCGTAAAGCAGTTGTCCAGAGAAGGGTGGTGGTGGTGGTGGTGATGATAGCTATGACTGATAACTCAAAATTCCCACCAGATGGAGAACGGGTGCACTTGCAGGTTAAGAGCATCTAGGTGGGGTACCAACAGCATCCACAAAGGTTGACACTCAAGGAGTTTTCTAATATAACAGACAACAAAAAATATATTCACATAAATCCTTTAGATCACAAAGCAGGATGACACAGCATTAGTGTGAATCAAGTTGCGGTACTCAGAATGATCTCATACCTGTTTGCGTGAACAGGTAGTCAGTGTCTGGGGAGACAGTGAGATTGGAGATAAAGGAAAGAATTCCCTAGAATTTTTTTAGGGAACAGAGGGCAAGACTGAGAATCAAGGCAGAGCTCTAGACCATTAATGAGTAAAGAGGAACAGTTCTGATCATAAATGGCATGGCAAGAGTCCAATTATGAGACAAGCAACAAGGTTGAGTTAATGGCAACTCTTCCATTTCCAGACATGGTGCTTCTTATATTTCACTTGACCTAAAACAGAAATAATCCTTGAATATGAAGCACGTGAACCTAAAATGGGTCTCTAACTAGCTTCAGCAACTAAGGTTAGAGAAAAACAGAATCAGAAAGCCCAGCAGAGTTAGAGCACACTCTAAGAAACGTGCCTACATAAAAGGATTATTCCATCTTTGCTACAGGATTTACAGACTACTTTTCTGTTATTTAGGTCCAAAGTGATAAGCTGTTACAATATAATAATTTACTGTTCGGTTTATATGAAAATGAGATTGAACTGGCTGTGATTTCTAACTCCCCAAACCTTCATAAGCTCTTACAGCTTTGCCAAGCCTATTGAATAGAAGAGGAAGACAGGAGGCGAAGGAACAATTTGTTAAAAGTATGCAGCCCTGTCATTCTATTAGGCAACAGAAGAAAAGAAAATATACACCGAAGAAAATGAAAACAGTGGGAGAACATGTTCAGTCACTGAGATACAGATTCTACCCTTAATGGAGTCCCTGTCCCATATTAAGTCAAAAAATAGGCCTGTTCTCTAGCTGATTAATCAGCAGTGGCAGACATATAGCTGTTTCTATCTGGCACTCTACTGTCTCAGCATATATTTACTAACTGGCCTGTAATTACTTTTTTGGAACATTACCCAATACTGTTTTAGAGGAAGAAAGAATTCATTATCTGTGAAACAAAATATATAGGCCTTGTTTCTGGCAGACAACAATACCCAGCTCTAACACTGGAAATGCTAGATGAAAAATTAAAAAAAAAAAAAACCTATCGATAATTTTTTCCAAAGCAAGAATTTCAACAGTGGCTATTTTAAGTGCTCTCTGGGTTACACATTACACAAGTTAGCCAATACATCACCTTCCCACGACAAGCCATGGGATCTCTGCGTCTTTTATTTCTACTGAGATGCAGTGACCATGAATTGCTTTCTGAATCATATTTTAGCTCTACGTCACGCCAGCCGGCTACACGAGTGGTTCTCAAATTGAGCATGAATTATAATCACCTGGAGGGCTTGTTAAACTATGGCTTGCTGGACCCCACCCCAGAGTTTGTGATTTAGTAGGTCTTGAGTGGGATACAGGAATGTGCATTTTTAAAAAGTTCCCAGGTGATCCTTAGGCTGCTGGTCTAGGTGCTACACTTTGGGACCCCGGCTCTGTCTTTTCCATTCTTTGCTTTTCTTCAACCACCACTTTATCAGATCACTTTTGTCATTCCTCCTAAGAAAAACCTCTGCTCTAGACAAATGCAACCACTGAATCCATCCTTAAATTTAATCGAATGCTATCCTCCAGTGTCAGTATTTACATATTACTCACCGCACTTGGTGCAGAACTGTAGACCTTGTATACAGTCAACACTATGTAATATATGCAATAATGTAATAAGTATCACAAGTTTGTTAAAAATTTATATGTGGTAAATGGCTGCAAATACATCTTTATAGATTAAAATGTAGAATCATATACCATTAATGATCAGTGATTTAAAAAAAATTTAACGTTTATTTATTTTTTTGAGAGAGAGAGAGAAAGAGAGAGAGAGACAGAGTCTGAACAGGGGAGGGGCAGAGAGAGAGGGAGACACAGAATCCGAAGCAGGCTCCAGGCTCTGAGCTGTCAGCACAGAGCTCGACGTGGGGCTCAAACCCACGAACTGTGAGATCATGACTTGAGCCAAAGTCAGATGCTCAACTAAGTGAGCCACCCAGGCACCTCTCTATCAGTGATTTTTTTTTTTTTTTTAATTTCAACACCTAGCACATTGTCAGGACTTCATGCATATTTCTTAAATAAATGGCTGATGGAGTATTCTAGTTCAGCCTTCCACTCAAATCAGGAAGTTTCTCCACTAATTACAATCGAGGCTTTATCATGTTAAGATAATTTATTGGCTCAAAAAAAATAACTGAGGTTGAACTGAAATTGCCTTTTAATTTAATTGAAACTGCTGATTTATGGAGTATATTAAACTTAATCTGGTTCCATGTAATAATAGATATTAAAATATTTGAACTCATGTGTCCATGCACAAACCTTCCTCTTTCAGTGTAATATCTTCTAGACCTGGGGTGCTTGGGTGGCTCAGTCAGTTAAGCATCTGATCTAGGCTCAGATCATGATCTCATCATTAGTGAGTTTGAGCCCTACATCAGACTCTGCTGTCAGCATAGAGCCCGCTTCAGATCCTGTCTCCCTCTCTCTCTACCCCACTGCTATCTCAAAAACAAATAAACACATGTAAAAAAATCTAGACCTCCAATCCATTCTCATATAAGAGTTCATCAGATCTTTTTCAATCTAATTACTTATATCAGAATACAGTTTGATTTTTTAATACCCCTCTAAAAATTGGTTCCATATTTTAACATAGCATGCCAGTACAGAATTTACAAAGAATACTCCCTTCTTTGATTGGAACTGTCTTCTATCCATACGGGCTAAGTATCCATGAAATGTTTAAATTTACAAAGCTCACTTATATATGGTCTCTCTCCATCAATTAGCTCCTAACATCATTAATACATTTGACTCTGCATTTATATAACAGTTACTGAAGTTGAGTGCACAATTTCATATTTAGACCTGACAAATGCTCCCTTTTAGATTTAACTCTATTCTATTTATTTTATTTATGTTATGTTATTTTTAAACGTTTGTTTTATTATTTTGAGAGAGAGAGAGAGAGAGAATATGAGTGGGGGAAGGGTGGAGAGAGAGGGAGAAAGAGAATCCCAAGCAGTCTTCATGCTCAGAGCACAGCGCGGCACAGGGCTCAATCCCACAATCGCAAGATCACCACATGAGTCGGTATCTAGTTGCATACCCAATTGACTGAGCCACCTCAGGGCCCCAGATTTAACTCCTTATTTTAATCTATTAAAATATTTTTGCATCTTGATACGATTCTCTAATGTATAAGGTTTCTTGTCCTATTTAAAAAATATTTATAATTCACAAATGATCCTAAAATTTGCATGGAACCACAAAAGAACCTGAATAGGCAAAGCTATTTTGAAAAATAAGAACAAAACTGGAGGGGTCGCAATCCCAGATTTCAAGATATACTACAAAGCTGTAGTAATTAAGACAGTATGGTAGTGGCACAAACACAGATACATAGATCAAAAGAACAGAATTGACAGCCCAGAAATAAACCCATGATTATATGGTCAACTAATCTTTGAGAAAGCAGGAAAAACATCCAATGGGAAAAAGACTGTCTTCAACAAATGATGCTGGGAAAATTGGACAAGTACATGTAAGAGAATGAAACTGGGCCACTTTCTTACACCATACACAAAAATAAAATCAAAATGGATCAAAGACCTAAATGTGAGACCTGAAACCATATAAATCCTAGAAGAGAACGTAGGCAGCAACTTCTCTGACATCAGCCATAGCAACACTTTTCTAGACATATCTCTTAAGGCAAGGGAAATAAAAGCACAAATAAATTATTATGACTACATCAAAATAAAAAGCTTCTGCATAGTGACAAAAACAATCAACAAACCTAAACGGTAACCCACAGAATGGGAGAAGATATTTGCAAATGATATATCTGATAAAGGGTTAGCATCTAAAATGTATAAAGCACTTACATAACTCAACACCCCAAAAAACAAATGATTGAATTAAAAATGGGGAGAAGACATAAACAGACATTTCTCCAAAGAAGAAATACAGATGGCTAAAAGACACAGGGACGGATCCTTGACATCACTCATTATCAGGGAAATGCAAATCAAAACTTTACCTCACAACTGTCAGAATGGCTAAAATCAACAACATAAGAAACAAGTGTTGGTGAGGATGTGGAGACAATGGAACCCTCATGCACTGTTGGTGAGAATGCAAACTGGGGCAGCCACTGTGGAAAACAGTATTGAGGTTCCCCAAAAAAATTAAAAATAGAATTATCGGAGGATCCAATAACTCCACAACTGGGTATTTACCCAAAGAATATGAAAGCACTAATTTGAAAAGATATAGACACCCCTACGTTTATTGCAGCATTTTTTATAATACTCAAATTATGGAAGGAACTCGTGTCCATTCATAGATGCATAAAGAAGATGTGGTATGCATACACACACACACACACACACACACACACACACACACACACAAGAATATTACACAGCCATAAAAAATGAAATCTTGCCATTTGCAACATCGTAGATGGATCTAGAGGGTATACTGCTAAGTGAATAAGTCAGTCAGAGATAGAAAAATACCATATGATTTCACTCATATGTGTAATATAAGAAAGAAAAAAAATGAGCAAAGGGGGAAAAAAAAGAGAAACCAAAAAACTATCTCTAAACTGTAGAAAACAAACAGATGGCTACCAGAGGGAAGGTGGATTGGAGGGATGGGTGAAATAGGTGAAGGGGATTAAGAGGAAATTTATCATGATGAGCCCTGAATAACCCATGAAGTTGTGAATCACTATATTGTACACCTGAAACTAACATAACACTGTATGTTAATTTTACTGGAATTAAAAAATAAAAAGCATTTATTAATATGCTAACTTCATATGCCTTAATTCTTTGGAATCTTGTATTTTCTTTATAAATTCTCTATTAAAATATATGTATATTTTGAAATGTATATATTTTTAAGTCATGGTCATTCATTTGTTAATATTTTCTGATATTATTTTAGTTTTCAGATAATATATTGATAAAAATAGAAAGAAGAAATGATTACATAGTTGATTTGGCAGGTATAGGTTTTATATGTTATTAAAATGATTAATTAAAAGGAGGCAAAAGAAATATAAACTTTATATTTTGCTTCACTTACTACCACCCTCTCCCGAAAAAAGTTACAAGAAAATTTGGAGTCATCTTTCTCCTAAAAATAGCAATAATAAAAATAGTGCTTACAACTTCCATATTTATTAGAAACTCTTAGACTGATGATCCTCAAAAACATTTATTGGTAACAAGCTCCTAAAACTTCTTATTGCATTTCATTTTTTTTTCCTAAAAACAAAAATAATTATCTCAAAATGGATTCATTGCTAGCAATATATGTGATACAATAAATACGTGATGAAATGAACTTTCATATTCCTCATTAATCAAAGACTTATAGAATTAATAAAAAGTCACAGTTCACTGAACATTGTAGAAATCGTTAAATAGAACAATGGCTTTATTTAGTGTTGAGGAATAACAACTACTTTAAATAATTATAGGATCCAAACTTTCACCCTTGGAGGAAAAGAGAATAATTAAATAGAGTCTCAGAAAATCATGGCATATCACCAAGCATATAATATACCCATACCTTTGGTTAAAAATAATAAAAAAACACAAAGTCTTATGATTTATTTATTTGTTTCATAAGCATCATTCCATTTTATCTTCAAAATAGCCCTGAAATATAAGCAAGAAAAACAATTATTTTGAATTTACAAATAAGAAAGCTTGGACCTGATGAAGTGAACAAAAAAGGTCTAAAATGTTTCCAAACAAAACAATATTATTAAGAGATATACCTAAGACTTAAATTTATACATAAATGGTAATGAATGGGAACACTCAAAATTGTAAAGATGGTGATTCTCCAAATTTCTAAGTTGGATTAAAATTAAAAATTTTTTTTGATAGGAATTGTTCAAGAATTTGATAAACTGGCCTTAAAATTCACATTTAATAGAAAGAGTCAAGAAATTAGGAAGACTAACAAGGAGTAATTCTTTTGATATCTATCAGATATCAAGTTTTACTGTAAACTTTTTACATGCAACTGTGGCAGTTAAGGCAGTAAGATATGCACACATGAACAGACAAATAGACCAATGATATAAAAATAGTTAAACCAGGATCAGATCCACATCTATATGGAAACTTATTAAGGGATGAAGGTGCCACAAAAAATAAGAAAAGAAAAACTATTCAATAAAGGGTTTTAAGACAATTATCTAAGTACAAAATACAAAAGATACTTCTAGCTCATCAATAAGTACAAAAATAAGTCTAACAGTGAAAAGGCTCAGAGTGAAAGAAAAAGTTTTTCAGTTTTGAAATACATGTGAATATACTTATTCTGAGAAAGGAAAGTATTCCTTAAAGGAAAAAAACTTAAACAAAAAGAAAGATCAATTTTGATTATATTAGCATTAATGATAGCAAAAGCCATCAGAATCCAAGCGAAAAACAAAGCCAAAGAGTGGAATAATGATATATGCAACTCATATAACCAGTTAAGGCTTGTCCAGGATATTAAAGCACAGGTGGCCATGATTATTACTCTACAATCTTATCATCCCTTACTCCTGTATCTTCTATGATTAGTGCTTCCAATACTGATTTACAAAATCATAACAAATTTATTAAAACTGAATCATTTAATATTCGAAGGGTAGAATACTTTGCTCACTGAGTTGTAATAATGTTACAATGCAATTATAGTTATAAAAAGAGCTGGAGCAAAACATTTTTAGACAAGGCAATATATAATCCAATAGAATTCAATATTTTTGAACGAAATTTCTGACATCTAATCTCTCTTATAGTACATTGAAGAAAAGTAAGCCTGACTTAGTTCAACCTTGTGGAACTTTCTGTACTTCTATTTTTTAATTTTTTTTTAACGTTTATTTATTTTTGAGACAGAGAGAGACAGAGCATGAACAGGGGAGGGTCAGAGAGAGGGAGACACAGAATCTGAAACAGGCTCCAGGCTCTGAGCTGTCAGCACAGAGCCCGACGCGGGGCTCGAACTCACGGACCGCGAGATCATGACCTGAGCCGAAGTCGGCCGCTTCACCGACTGAGCCACCCAGGCGCCCCAAACTTTCTGTACTTCTAAAGTATGTTTTCTATTTATATCTTTTAACATGGTAGTAGACTTTCTGACAGACAATGTCAGTATCTTACCCTTTAAGCACTAATTAATATAAAATACATTTTATTAAAATATAAGAAGAAACTTTTAAGATAACTACAATTAAAATTAAAAAGACAAAACTTGACATCACAAGCACCAGTATGGTAAGATTTTTTTAAAAGTCTGATGTTTATTGGGTCTTGGATGGCTCAGTGGGTTAAGTGTCCAACTCTTGGTTTTGACTCTGGTCATGATCTCACAGTTTGTGAGTTCGAGCTCTGCTTTGGGCTCCATGTTGACAGTGTGGAGCCTGCCTGAGATCATCTCTCTCCCTCTCTCTCTCTCTGCCCCTCCCCTGCTCACTCTCCCTGTCTCTTAAAATAAATAAATAAATCTCAAATAAAAAATTAAAAGTCTGATGGTTAGAGTTCCTGGAGATATTTTTTATGACAAAAATACTCATGACTCTTTAAAGATTTAGGCCTCTAGTTTCAACACTTGAAATATCTACTGCAAAGGAAAGTACAGTAAATTTTATTGCATGTTTTTGAAGTGAAAAATCCTTTATCCGTAAGCAAATATATGAATTCTATATTTCTATCACACTTAAAATCAAACTAAAATAAATTAAAACTTAGTAGTAACATATATCTTCCATGTGCAGAACTCTGTGCTAAGCATCATCAGTTAATATATATAGTTTTCACTAGGACTTATCTAAATCAATAGCCCATTCTGGGATCTAACCTTCAAAAAGTGGAGGAAAAATATTCATTAAAATATTTAATGCAGTGTTACATATGTAAAATCTAGGAGAAAGTTTACAAATTATACTTACAATTTATACACTATATTTTCAACACATTCTAATAATCTGGAAGCCATGTCAGGTCTTACTGACCTCTTTTCTATTCATTTAAAGTAGGGAGATGTTAAGGTTCCCCCCCCTTCCTTCTATTTATGTTGGAAATTAACTCATTACATATGACAATTTTTAATTCATGTGGTAGCCCACACACTGAATCATTTACGTATTTAGTTTATCGATGCTGTATCAAGCCACAACTCTGGCTATTTATTCATGTGCTCTGTATATATAGTTTATGGCTGCTTTCTATTTTGTTTTAAGAAACCGCCAGAATAGCATAAGCATTTCAAACTTAGGGTAACTTTTGATTTCTTTTCTTTTAAGGACTATTCCTTAATTTCTCCTACTACTGATTGAAAACTTAGAAATTCCCATGATTCCATGCTCTTAGGAAATGTATGGTCATATAGTCACTCTCAATTACAAGTGTTGCCTCAGTATGTCATCTAAGATCACAGTAATCATTCAATCTTCAGTCAAAGCTAAGAGCTCTCCTTCCATCCTTCTGGACATGCCTTATGGGAGGTGACGTATGTGACTAGCTTTACCTGCCTTTATGATCATGTCCACACCCAGAAACAAAGAGGCAGGGAGGAATAAAAAGACATAGGGATAGAAATATTTTTATTTGGTTGATGACTGGCAAATGTGTAAAGCTGAATCTTCAGTGTATGTCTGTGCATCTGTCATTGGTCTCCAGCTTGGACTAAGCTTCTGAGATGGTGAGAGGCCTTCTCTTTGGTTGATCACTGTTACCTCAGACCAAGTATCTCCGAGGACTTATCTCTTCCTGGGTAGGGCTTAAAACCTCTCCAAACAGGCTTTCTTTTCCATGAGGACCAACTCTGTTTCATGGAAAGGAAAACACGCATGGCTTCTTACCCCCACCCCCACCCCCCTGCCCCATAGGAGTATCATTTTCTACTCTCCTACTCTCTCTCTCACCTCTCACACATACGAGCATACATGCTTTAATTTTCACAGGCATGGATAAGACATAAGTACACTGCTTCTCTCAACTTTAAGAAACTCACATTAACTTCTTTGAGTAGTCTCACTAAAGCTTCTGCTCTTTAGAATTGTGGTAAAGAAGGTAGCCCACTCATTCCACCAGAAGTGGATGAGACAGCCTAGCAGCTCTCTAAAGAAACCTTGCACCCCACAAACAAGAAATCTTGCAAGATATGGCAGAAACTCAAGGGTCAGTCCATAGATGAATGGATAAAGCAGATGTAGTATGTATGCATATATACACACGTATCTAGCTATCTACACACACACACACACACACACACACACACACACACACACTGGAATATTACCTAGCCATAAAAAAGAATGAAATCTTGCCATTTGCAGCAATATGGATGAATCTAGAGGGTATAATGCTAAGTGAAATATACCATTCAGAGAAAGACAAATCCCATATGATTTCATTCATAAGAAACAAAACAAATAAACAAAAAAGAGACAAATAGCAATAACAAAAAAATCCTAGTCTCTTAAATATAGAGAACATACTGGTGGTTGCCAGAGGGGTAGTGGGTAGGGGGATGGGTGAAATAGGGGAAGGGGGTTAATAGTACACTTGTTATGATGAGCACTGAGTAATGTACAGGATTGTTGAATCACTATACTGTACACTTGAAACTAATATAACACTGTATGTTAATTATACTGGAATTTTAAAAAATAAATAAAAATTAAAAAAATCTTGCCAGCCGTGGGTGAAGGTTTTAAGAGTCATGCAACATCTTTTGACTTATCTACTTTGAACATTCCTCCTGTGTATTCTGTTTCACATTCAACTGGGTATCTGATAATTACCATATATAGGCACTTGCAGCAAAACTTCAATTTTCACATCCTATTAAATACTACTACTAATAACAACAACAGTAACAAAAACAGTAACATTTCTTGAAATGTTACTTTGTGCCTATCATGGTTCTCCCATCTTTATTCATATTAGCCTATGTTGTCCTCTCAACAATCCTATGAACTAAACACCAATGTTACCACATTTTCAAGATGGCTGAATTGAATCCCAGCAAGGTGTTACAAAACATTGCCAGATTTTGAAACCAGTCTGGCTTGAGAGCCCGTCTTCTGAACCACTCTGATAATCCACTTCTAGATGAATCAGTGAATAGTTATTTTAAGTGTAAGATATAAAAATGACCCTGTTTGACTTATTCTAACAATGGATTGAATGTGTTGGCAGAACAATTTTATCACATGAAATTTCAGTTCTCCTTTCTTTGGTTTTATTTATAATCAATATTCCTGAAAGGGTTTTTGATTCAGCACACTACACCGAGTCCTTGATTATATCAAAGTGTCATACTCTTTATGGATAAATTTATATTTATGGCCAATCATGAAGCTTTCCATTTTGCTAAAAGTTCAGCTGTTTTTTAGACTAAAATACAATGTCTTCTGATATGTATCTACAAATTAATTTTCTTTAATATTTTTAAGTGAACACTTTTCAAATGGTAATTTTATGCAGTCAAACAATAATTGCATATGGCTCAGTCCCTTGCAACTCCCAATGTGTCACAAAAAGAAAAATTGTCAACGTATTCTTCCTTTACAAATAAACGATGTGAGGATTTATGTCATTTATCTTTCAATATAAACTTTTTGCAAAGCTGTAATACTATTACACTGATGAGAGTGAACAAATAAATACAATTTTAGTAAAATGCCTGTTAAAAACTTCTTCAATGAAACAACAGTTAACAATTTTAAAGATTATTCAAAGATTGCAACATTCCATGACACTTTCATTTTTCACATCAATTGATCATATAATGAGACAGGGAAAAAAACCCAAAGAGACTAATAATATCAAGAAAAGGTATTTAGTATCTGCAAAAAGAAGTGAAGCAAATAGGTTATAATGGGAGAAACTTTTGGACTGAAAAGTAAATCTATAATGTGAACCCCCTTTGTGTAAATAAATGGCCTCCGATATGAAATACTTAGTGGGCCACTCACATGTACAAATATACAAAATGTTCTATAATTTCTGAATTAGTGTCAAACCAAGATTTCATGTTTTACATGATGTGATACTACAATTTCTAATAGACCCTAGTGAGATCAAAGTGCAAATTGTGTGATGTGCATTTCATATCAAATAACAAGAAAGCAAAGTGGTCTTTGCCATCTAAGTCACTACATTTTTTGCCTTTATTTCATTCATCCCCCTTTCGTTCCCTTTGGGAATTTCTAGAGATAATCTAGTCCCTGCCTCTCCTTTTATTTTTTTAATTTTTTAATTTTTTTTATATTTTCTTTTTTTTTTTTTTTTCAACGTTTTTTTATTTATTTTTGGGACAGAGAGAGACAGAGCATGAACGGGGGAGGGGCAGAGAGAGAGGGAGACACAGAATCGGAAACAGGCTCCAGGCTCCGAGCCATCAGCCCAGAGCCTGACGCGGGGCTCGAACTCACGGACCGCGAGATGGTGACCTGGCTGAAGTCGGACGCTTAACCGACTGCGCCACCCAGGCGCCCCGCCCTGCCTCTCCTTTTAAAGAAGAGAAAAAAGAGGTACCAACTGGTTAACCCGATAACACAAAATCACACAGAGAGAAACCAAGGAGGGACAAGAAGCTTATTTCTTGATTCTTCCATCTTGAATATTCTTTACCATGTCCACAGCCCCCGGTAGAAAGAGGCAATGCAGCAAATAGTGGCACCATATTTCTATTTTAAAATTTCAGCTTATGAAGAAAAAGGCTGTCAGTATTCTGCTTTCATAAAGGGTGAAGTCATCCCTTCCTTTTGGGCCAGTCGAGATGTGGCCAATCACAAGGAATCTGTTGAAAGCTATTTTAAAAATCACTAACATTTAGTCAACTTGAAAAGGTCAGACCAATCAAAACACGAGAAAAATGTCTTGATTAGGGAGTTAGTCACTTTTTACAGGGAACAGAAAGTTAAGACCTAATTTGCTGTGACAAGACTTATGAAGTAGAATTTCTGGCTGGGGTTTCTAAAGAATAGAGTCTTTGGAATAAAACCTTGAAAAATTTTCTGCAAAGAACTTCAGCAATCATTTTAATAATGTTTTTGAAGTCCAATAACTATCTCCCTGTATGATTGTAAAAGCAAGGTCATTTGATAAATGACTGTTTTACAAGACAGAAAAATATTTGAAAATGAAATGACTGTATAATAGAATCCAGCATACTGGAAGATATTTATATCCATACATGTTACACTCACATGAGTTATGTAATAGTAATTACCATTAAAGCAACTATTTCAGTGCTGACAAAAGCCAAGGCTGAGAATAACAAAGCAAAACAAAAGGAAACCAAACAGTGAACCAATTCAGAAATCATTAAATCAAAATCAAATTATGGCATGCAATTGGAGACCCGGTTGCTTTTGGAGAGAAATGGGTAGTTCAGGTTAGGACATAAACTTTTGATTATATATATCCTTCCATAACTTTTGAATTACATTCTATCAAAAGAATTACCATTCATAAAGATGAATTAAATCCTGCAAAATAAAATAAAAACAGAAATTCTATACTTCATAATAAATTTGACTATTTTTATAGGTCCTACATGTACATATAATATTTTCTTTAAGTCTATATTCAAAAGTTAAAATTATTGGCCTATTTCTGAAAGTTATTTCAGTTATCAAGTTAGGAATGTTCATTGCATACAGGACTGCTATCTGCATGGAGAAAGTAATAGAAATTAAAGAAGTTTAGAGTTAGAATACTAAAGGCAGGAGCTTCCCACTTATAAATTCCTTCCCTTCCCTCCCCTCCCTCTTTCCATCCTTCCTTCCTCCTTCCTTATTTCTTTCTTTCTTTCCTTCCTTCTTTCTTTTTTCTGGATCCATCCAACAATCTCTTATGGCATGCCTACTATATGTTGAGCACTGTGCTAGCTACTAGTAATGTACTGTGGGAAAAACAGACTTAGAACTTTGCCATCTTGAAGCTTACTGAGAAAGACAGACATTTAACAAATGATTCCAGAGTTACATGGGATTTTTGTTGCAATAAGGAGGAACATGATACTAAGAGAGTGAATACCCAGGATTCTGGGACAATCTGGGAGATTCTAGGATACTCTGGGATAGTCTTGGAAAATTCCTAGAGGCTGTGGTATTTAAGCTTAGACTTGAATAATGAGTCAAAATGGGCCAAATGAAGGCATGAAAAAGGAAAATTTCAGGAATAGGAAAGAGCAAGTATGAAGGCTCTAGTTGAGAGGAATCTGATCCATGGTGGGGTGTGCATGGAGAATAGTGACGAGGGAAGAACTGGCCAAAGAAGACACTGGGGACAGCAAGGGTATATGACTTTATGATCTGTATTAAGAATTTTATTCCGAGTTCAAAGGAAAGCCATGGAAGGGATTTAAGAAGAATGATGCCATGATCCATTTTACATTTTAGAAACCTCATGGTGGTTGCTTTGGGCCAAATTAGAAGAGGGCAAGAGTAGATGTGAAAGAACAATTAAAAAGCAAGTGGAATACTCCTAATGAGATGCTGACAGGCTGATGTGCTCATGTCCGCTGTGAAGGAGAGGAGTGAGCAGGTTTGTGATATATTGAGGAAATGTGGTCAACAGAACCTAGTGATTCATTGTATGTGAGGAGTCAGATGCGCATCCTTTTCTAGCGGCTTCAGAATTGATCACTGCAGGGAGGAGTTTTAAAACCCTTTTATTTTGAAAACAAACAAATAAATCCTTTCATTTGAATTTCCTATTCTGAAATTTTCTGGAGTATGTACAGAACATTTTTTCATTTATTCCAGATATTTACAGATACTAATTTTATTTTCTTACACCGATTTTAGTTTTAGGTAATATATTTATTTATTTATTTTTTTAAATTTTTTTTATTTTTTAATATATGAAATTTACTGTCAATATGATGCACACACACACACACACACACACAAACACATACATATTTTGCCCAGACATGGCAATATGTAATTTACAAACACAGTGGACAGGTCTTGTGTTAGCTTAGGGCCGTTAAAAATTTAAACATTACTATGCATATATAAAAACCTTGTTATTGGTGTTTTCTTTTACTCATTTGTATAGTTTCACGTAAGCCACCACACAAACTAAATGGAATTTAAACTTTGAGACTAAATTTGTTTTTAATAGAGAAATAGCCTTGTGTGCTCAGTTATAGCTGGGAGGCCTGTTCAGAACTGCTTACTCTTGACTTCTCAGAAAGGGTTGACACTTTACCATGTTGACCTGCTAGGATTTGACCAAAGAGAGATTATCTCCATAGAGGCCTTTCATTTGGGAGCCCAGTGATGGATGGAAAGAGGTAGGTAGTTAAATATTTAGATTGCATATCACTACATGACAGAGACCTATTATACAATTCAAGACAGCAAAAGCTTTGAAATATGACTTCATTCACACTCTTCTCTAAGTCTTCGGAAATCACTAGCATTTAGGTCCGTATAGTTGAGGCATCCATACTATGAAATAATTTAAATAATTTTTATGTTTTTGAGGTGATTTGTTCTTAATCATTCAGGTATAAGAGAAAATTATAGCTAGACACAAGCTAGTAAATAGCAAATATCCATGTCGGTATTATGACTCACTTCTCCTCACTAATTAAAATATGCTACTGCTATTATTCTGCTGCAAAAAAAATTTCAGAATCAGAGTGCTGGAAATAAAAAAACATTATGCAGAAATGTCCCTCAAGAGTTTTTCTGTTGTTCCTTTCTCAAATCAAGCCCATGCTGACCAAGGGGGACAAGCATCAATTTTGGAAAGAGCAACGGAATTGTTATCTGAAATCTTTGGTCCAGGTTCTTTTCCCCACTAGATATGTGACCTTGGAGACATCATAACCTTTTCTGTTATGCATTTGCACTGATAAAATTGGGTTTATACCACCTATCTTACTGAGTTGTTATGGATGGTGTAGGAACTCTTTTTAAACCATACTTTCTGGAGGTATTGTTTTAAATTGAAGACACAGCCTTAGGCACCTTGTATGTGAAATATGGATTTGGGATTAGGAGTCCTGAGATCTATCAAAATTCGGCCCATGTTGAGTGTGTGACCTTCATTACAGCACTTCAATTCTCTTCTTGTGTAAAGCTAAGGGGATCACAAGGATTTTTCTAAGGCAGTGGTTTCTCAACCTGAGTGGTAGGAGCTTTTTCAGCCTACAGGGGATATTTGGCTATGTCTGGAGGCATTTTTGGTTATTGCAATTGTTTGAGTGTTACTGGCATCTAGTGGGTAGAGGCCGTGAATATTCCTAATTATCCTTTTTTAAAATATAATTTAGTGTCAAGTTGGCTAACATACAGTGTACACAATGTGCCCTTGGTTTTGGGGGGTAGATTCCTGTGATTGATCGCTTACATACAACACCCAGTGCCCCTAGTAGACACCCCCCTACCTCCACAACAGATAATTATTTTCCCTAAAATGTCAATAGTGCTGAGGTTGAGAAACTGTGTTCTAAGGTCTCTCCTTGCTTTAAATTTTTATTCACAGGGAAAAGCATTTCATAAATCACCCACTTGATTAGGAGGTATTCAAATTTACCAAAAGAGATGCTATTTATTTCTATTATGAAAAGCTACATTGCTATCTATAGTGAAGCTGTCCACTAACATATCAAGAGTGCTTATTAGTTAGCCCAAACAGAAAAAGAGGTTAAGCATCTTTGACACCATCACCAACTACAATCCCACATGGGATGTGTTCCTGGGTGCCCCATATACTCAAATTACATAATTGGAGGCCAAAGAATAATTATAGTTGACAGAGGTAAGTATTTCTGTCAGTTGCTGTTAGCACAGCAATGAAGAACATGATTCTTAGCATCAGACTACTTGGGTTCAAGTCTCATTTTCACCAGTAACTATGTGAACTTGGGAAACTTATCTGTGCCTCGAGCTCCTCATCTGTAAAATGTAGTTGATGATACAGTTTATGTTTTATATGAGGTTACTCAGGAAAAGTTCATGTTTTATATGAGGTTACTCTTAGCATGGGGTCTGACACAGAAGAAATACTCAGTGTGAGTTCCTGTTACAGTTAGACCTAATGGTGAATTTTTATTAATTATATGCCAGGGTATTTCTTTATTGCAGCCACTCAGATTTATTGCCACTCACAAGCCTTTGCTGATACTATTTTTTGGTCTAGGGTGTGTTTCTCTACCTGGAGAAATTATACTCAACTCCTGAGTCCCAAAGCCAACACTATCTCCCTGAAAGGGCCTTGTGTAGCCTCCCTGAGCAGACACAGCTTTCTCATCTATGCTGTCCTTAAAGATCTTTACCCACACCAAGACCTAAAGATCTCTATTCACATCCTTCACACTGAATTATTATTCACATATACATATACACACAGACACCAGCCTCCCTGGCTGGAGTGACATGCTCCCTGATTGACACCTGTACACACATGGCAGGCATACTGGGCCCTCCATAAATGTGGAACCTGAATCAGTACTGGGACATCTCTTGCTCCAGGAATAAAGGATAAAATTGGATGGGCAAGCTGAAGTTAAATTCTTATGGTTGAGAAACTGAAGAAGAGGAAAGTTTCATGTTTGACAGGATAAGATCATGGAGAAAAAAGCAGAATTCAGCAGGATCCATTTATAGCTAGTTCGAGGACACACTTTCTGCAAGTGTATACAAAGTGCCTGGGTTCTTCTAAACAGATGATACAACAGGTTCTGGTTTGATTCGACTGTCCACAACATGTATTAAAAATTTAACAAGAAGAAACACTGCTTGTTAAATCTGGTATATGGGTTTTCCTGAAATGAGGATAAACCACTCATGTGGTGGATTTTAGATATGACTAGTGCTGCTTAACAAATCTTATATGACCGTAATAAGCTTAGTCTCACGGTGGACAGTTAAGCTAAAAAGATACGAAAATGCTAAGCCAAATAAAAGCACCGTCTCAATAATTCCGACCCACAAAGCATGGTTGACCTTCTCCACCACAGTAAAAAACAAACAAACAAACAAACAAAAAACAAAACAACAACAAAAAAAACAAACTCAAAGAGAAAACAGTGGTTTCAGTACTTCCATGTTATAGATGTTAAAAAGCGACCACTAATGGGATTTAGGTACATGACTGTAACTATCCACAGACTAATTAAAATGACTGCCACTCACAATGTTCAGACCATATCAACAATAGCAAACATTACTAGGTTCACTTTAATTTAGAGTTGTGTCAGATTAGCTAATACAGAGTATCACCATTATTGCTCAAGTTCATAAATCCTCTATGAAGACTTGTTGACAATTTACTTTTATGCCATCATCTTATAAAATGTCAAGAACCAATTTCCTAAAGTCACATGCAAATTATCAGGTAATGATGGTGGAACGAACACAGAAATAGAGTCGTTTTTCCTTTTGTGAAAAAAAAAGAAATATAAAGGGAGTTTTAGTTAGGCACAAACCCATAATGACAAAGGAAACAGGAGAGGACTCAAAGCAGAATTTTAAAAGCTAGATAGTTAATGAACAAGTCGGAACTTACTCAGAAGACCTGAAAATGCTGAGCCCTAATCTAACTGACAACGATGCCAAGAAACAACACGATTACCAATAGCAGAACTCTTCAAAAGCTAAGGAATTGATCACACTAGGTATCTATGCAAGGGAGGATGAGAATGGGACAAACATAGGAGAAATTGTTCAAAATCTTTTAAAGAATCAATGAGATATTGATTCCCTTCTCCACTGTGGCAGAGACTCGAAGTTTATTCCCTGGAGAGAAGGAAAGGGAATCTGCACAGCCAAAGGCATGTTTAGGCATGTTTTTATGATGAATGTAACATCCTTTCTCATTCACCTCTCAGAAGCCAATAGATAAAACAGAATACTAGGAATACTGTGAATGTGACCAGTGCAAAACTAAAGGCCCAAAGATACTGAGAGCAGGGGTTTCCCAGCTAGCCAGACAAACCAACCATGAACCCCATGTGAAAGTTCCCAAGTACCTTTTTACTCCCTTACACTTAATGACAAAGACTACCAAACAATTGGAGGAAGTCTTGGGCGTGAGGGAGACCCAAACACACAGTCAATAGGGACTTTGGGGAGGATGAAGAGCATAGAGAGAGAAAAGCAACCTCCTGAAACAAAACAGAAAAACTAACTTAAATGCTCTCAGAGAGGAGATGCTAGCGCCTCTGTGTGACAAGAACAGACTGCTAGAGGAATGATGACTGTAGAAAACAAGAAAAACACTGAATAACAAAAATATGTATCAGAAAATGAAAAAATCAGCCAGAGGGTTGGAAGAGAAAGTCAGGAAGTCTCCCAGAAATCAAAGCAGAAGAGAGAGATAGAAAATTACTATATGGAATGGCTCGGCTTTGATTAGCATTTCCATACTCAGAAAGAAGTGGTGGATGCTGGAGAGAAAATCACCATACAGGAGGCTGAGCAGGCAGGACATGCACACATCGAGAATGTAAAAGAGAACTATATCTTTATCTACAATAACCTGAAGTCAATAGATTAAATCAATAGATCAATTTCAATAAACAGGAAAAGGAAGTTGTGGTACAAGAATGTTATTAAAGACATGGAAGTAAATAACAACAGTCAGCCGTAACAGATGCAGGTGGTTACCTCTGTCAAGTGGGACAGCGCTGTGTGCGGGGGAGGAGAGGAGGTGCTTCTGTTTTAAATAAGATGGCTTCTATAACATGTCCCCTAAGTATATGTACATGTACCTATGACAAAAGTAGCGGCACATACATTGTAGGTGAAATACGTAAACACACATATCAATGAGGACATCCCATTCGGAAATACAGGAGAAATGTAATTGTGAATTCTAACTAGTTTCCAGTGGCAAATGTTTTACCTTAGTGCGGAAAAAACAAAAGGTATTATGACTATAGTCTTTCCCGGAAGCAGGGCATGATCAGTAACAGTCTTGAGATACTCTTAGAAACAAAATTTGGGGAAATGGAGAGGATGAGACCGTGAGCTTTTAAAAATGTATATAAAACTGAATGTGTTCAATGCAAAGGACTGCCCTTTTCTTTGAGAAACCTAAGTTTTGGATTTCAAATTACTCTTTTAAGAAATTACAAATTACACTGATGACAGATGGTACTTTTTTATTTTGTTTTAATAATATCATTTGGCAAACTAGATAAATTGACAACTTTATGGGCGTCCACTTCATCCATTCATTCATAATTCATTCAAACAGTTCAACTCGTTCTTGAAATCTAAATGTTTTAGAACCACTGTTCTAAATGGCACTCGAAATTGTCATTACTTTCATGAAAAAAATCTGATAACTCTTTACTTTCTAACCGCAACAACTCAGGACAAAAACCCCGTGTGTGCACACAAGTGCGATTCCTCTTTGTTTCAAATCACATTGCATTATATGGCCATTTGTGTACCATTTTTGAGACTTCCTGATGACCAACACAGCAGGATGAAATGTACTTAAATGAGCTGGAAAATGGAAGTCCCTCAAAAGCTCAGAAATCAATATAGCATAGAAAGATAGAGAAAAGAAGAAGAAAATACAAAACTTAAAAGTGGTAAGCAGGTCACAGGAATTCAAATGTAAACAGACACAGTTCCAAATCAATACCAATCAAATATGTGTCTGTCTCCACTTCTTTTAAAGAAATTATGGAAAAGAATTGAGTTAATTAACTTTTTAAGAATTTCCCACCATATTCCCATTTATTTAAAGTTTTGCCTAAATTATTCAGTTACTAAATATTTTAACAACATGTATATATACCTTTCTTTCCTGAACAGAAAGACAAGAAAATGAAGCAGTAGGGAAAAGAAAAGGCATCATTCATGAAGTCTCTACCGAGATATTAATCTGATAATATATATTTGTGGATGAGTGAGTTTGAATGGATACAACTCAGTTGTGGAAATAACAGGCAGTTTTCTTAGTTACATCTTACAATCATGTTTTTAAACAATTAAAATAAATTTAAAAACACCTGGAAACTTGAAAGACGATAATATAATGGCAGCAAAACTCCTAAAAGTGCTTTTCACAGGACATGATAGTAAATATGAAAGAGTTTCCACTGTACTTGGAAAAACAAGATAATCTCAGAAACACTATCATTCAACTTCAGTCATTGAACAAGTATTTATTGAACATTATCTATCGGTCATTCAGAGATAAATGAAACTCATCTTCTGTCCTCAAGAGGAAAATAAGACTTTCAGAATCTTGTATACTTAATCATTACAATAATAGTTTGAGACAAAGTAAAAAAAAAAATGTAAGTTATCTCTCAGACCAATCAATAATTATCCAGCTTCCTCTCCAGGAGGATCTCTCAAATGCTTGTCTAGCCCAAACATCTCACTCAAGCTATGTTCACGTTTCCAACTGAGAGAGAGCCTTGCCAAAATGTGTCACCACAGTCCTGTAACCACAGTCTGATTCAACATATTTCCCCTGAATATCGCTTATCTTTTTGGATCCTCCTTCTTACTGGCATCACCATCCTCCAGTCAGTGATAGTTAACACTTATTTCCTGTGATTCCTCTTTCTGTTCACTTTACTTCCTCAAAGTTGATACATCGATAAGATTTATAGCTCTGACTTCCTCTGAAAGATCACCACCACTACAACCACCACCACCAAAATCTGTCCTTTTTCAGATTCTAATCTGTTATTTTTCACCTAGACAATTAGTCTCCTGATTGGTTTCTTTATTCTCTTATAGTCTACTATGAGACTACTTTGCCAATGAGGCTCTCTTGCTTCCTCTTTAAAAAAAAAAATTACAGGGGCGCCTGGGTGGCTCAGTCGGTTAAGCGTCCGACTTCAACTCAGGTCGTGATCTCACAGTCTGTGAGTTCGAGCCCCGCGTTGGGCTCTGTGCTGACAGCTTGGAGCCTGGGGCCTCCTTCGGATTCTGTGTCTCCCTCTCTCTCTGCCCCTACCCTTGCTCATGCTCTGTCTCTCTCTGTCTCAAAAATAAATAAAAACATTTAAAAAAAATTACACCTCACTGGAGTGCTTTCACTTTAGTGAAAATGTATCTTTATTATCATTTTTCTGGCACTACATTTTCTATCAGGTCACTTGGCTCAATTGCTTCAGTTGGTTGTCATACTGCCCAGCTTCCAAAGTCAACATATGTCTTCTTATCTCTGTCTCTCTCTTAACACTGGTCTTTGAGCAATGCCCTTCTACTTCACTGGCCTAAATCCTACCCCTTAAATAAGGTGTATCTCACATAACACACTCACAGTGAGGACTTGCTTGATCCTGCTTTTAAAATCAGCTCTCCTTGGGGCACGTGGGTGATTCAGTCGGTTAAGCATCCAACTTTGGCTCAGGTCATGGTCTCACGGTTCATGTTAGCGAACTCAATGTCAGCGCAGAGCCTGCTTGGTATTCTCTCTCTCTCTCTCTCTCTCTCTCTCTCTCTGTCCTTCCCTCGCTTTCATCCCCCCCAAAATAAATAAACTTTAAAAAGTAAAGTAAAATAAAATCAGTGCTTCTCTAAATTCATACAGTGCATTCTTTTCGGTTTCATGTACAACTTTGTCTAATGCTATGCTGCGTATATGGCAAGCATTCAACAAATGCTTGTTTCAATGAATAGCTTCTTACTAGTACCTTGAAAGACTTTAATATTGTAACTCTGCTAGAGAATCAAAAGACCTAGGATGCTGGACAATGTAAATGACCATCTCCATAGTTTTAAAAAGCTTTGCCTATAACCGTTATGACTAGATACAGGGTGTCTGCTAATGGAGAAAGGCATATTATTTGTAACATTTTATTTGTGAAGACCAGGAGACCAGAACAAGGTCCAGAAGACCATGTCTTATTAGTAGATAGAACCACCAATCCATTTATAACCAGACATTCTTTCCACTGCAGGTGGATTAACTCTTGCCAAATGTAAAAGAACAACTTAATATTGCCAGATTCACCTCTGAAGAGTTAAGATCGAACTTTCTTTGCTCTCTCAGAACTAGCAGGACTATTATGTGTTTTTTTTTTTTTCTCCTTGGAAAGGGGTAAAGGAATCCTTCTCTTTGTGCCATTTATTGGGCATTTTAAAACTCTTGTGCTATGGATGATCTCTAATGATTTCTTCCCCAAACGGTAACCTCAAGGGCTACCTAGAAGAGGGATCCTTCAGGTAAAAAGAAAAGACCACAAAACACAACACACACACACACACACGCACACACACACACACACACACACACACACACACACACGTACATACACATATGCATACTCTGTGCACATCCACACGTGAGCAGGCCTGATAATTACTGAATGGGGCTTGTGCTGATACTTTGCTGTTCATTCACCTTTGAACTTCTTTACTTAGTATCACAGTTCCTGTGAGTGTAGTAGAACATGTGACAGATACTGTAGTGGGTTGGAAGGTGGCCACTAAAATATGTCCCATCTTAATCTCTGGAAGCTGTGAATGTTACTTTATTGGGAAAAAAGGTTTTTGCAGATGCCATTAAATTCAGGCCCACTCATGTGGGTCCTAAATCCTACAACAAATGTCTTATAAAGAAAAGGCAGAGGGAGATCTGAAACAGACGGAAGAGAAAAAACACAAAGGAGAGAAGGTGGGCATTGGTGACCACAGAGGCAGCACAGGAGTGATGTGGCTGCAAGTCAAGGGATACTGACAACCTCCAGATGCCAGAGGAAGTGAAATTCCTTCCCTAGCATCTCCAGATGCAGTGCAGTCCTTGATTTCAGACCACTGGTTTCCAGAACTGTAAGAGAGTGCAGTTTTACTGTTTTAAGGCACCTGCATCATGGTAATTTGTTACAGCAGCCACAGGAAACAGTAAAGATACCAAGATGGGTTTTTAGTAAGCTAAGTGACACAAACTGTTGCTGTACTTCTGCTACACTTTGAGGAGTGCCTTCTTTACCCAAGTGATCCCCACCTCTTTCCCCAGTAGCTAGTTTCCACTTGGAAGGATATTCAGATCTTATTTGTACCCTCTGGGCCTGAGTGAGAGTCTTGCTTTCTTGACAATAGCAGCCTGACTGGTGAGATAACCCAGATGTGTCTGTGTCTGTTAGATCCCTCGCGCGCACAGCAAAGAGCTCCAGAAAGTAAAGTGATCGTGATTACGACTAAAAAAATATCAGAACCATCAGTTCAGAACAAATACAGACAGATATATAGACAGAGATATATAAGTATGGATATATGACTGTAAGATTTTTGTTTGTAGGCCGTAAAAGTCCCAGCAGAACACGTAACAGTGATTCCCAGCCTCTATTCCAGAACTAATAGAGTAAAATTTCAGGTCTAGGGGGAGGCAGGGGAGTTGAGAAAATGAGTGCATATGTTTTGTACAAGCTCTACAGGTATTTATGATGTCCATTCTTAAAAATCATTGCCATAGAGAGGCGCATGGATGGCTCAGTCAGTAGAACATCTGGCTCTTGATTTTGGCTCAGGTCATGATGCCAGGGTCATGGGACTGGGCCCCACATTGGGCTCTGCACCGGGTATGGATCCTGCTTGAGATTCTCTCTCTCTCCCTCTGCCTTTCTCCCTGTGTCCCTCTTTGCTGCTCACATGCCCTCTCTCTCAAATAAAAGAAAAAAATAAAATAAAATAAATCATTGCCAAAGACAGCTGGAGATGAAGATGTGAAGGCCACTGCGATTCTCACTTCATTAGTCAGTGGCAAGACTGACCCAACGGCTTGTGTCAGTAGGTGACAATACCAAGGACCTATTCATTTGAAGGAAGAAAATAAAGTAAGCAAAAATAATATAAAAACAGGGAGGGGACAAAACATAAGAGACTCATAAATATGGAGAACAGAGAGTTGCTGGAGGGGTTGTGGGAAGGGGGATGGGCTAATTGGGTAAGGGGCTTAAGGAATCTACTCCTGAAATCATGGTTGCAGCATGTGCTAACTTGGATGTAAATTATAAGAAATGAATAAATTATAGAAAAAAAAGAAAATAAATTAAAAGTGAAAATGTCAACTTACAATGTTAACATATTAAAATACATGTGTTCTGAATTACCAAACTGAAGGTAAAATGCTCTTCCATATTTCAGGATTGAATTGATCATTATTTCAATAACCTTTGAGAATCTAAGTCATATCTCTCCATTGAGAAACTAGTCTCATAAGCTACAATGAAGTCAATCTCTATCTTATTCTCAATATTATGCTACTGTGAAAATGCAATAAATTAATGCTTACATTCTTTGACTTACTGAAGTTTAAAATAGAATGTTCACTTAGTTACTATGCTACTTTCATTCTTATAATCATTTTCACAATTGGTGGAAGTTTTGTGACACGAATGCTTATGGGGCCTTGACTTAGTAAATGTCAGCCCAAAGGAAAACTTTCAAATTACCTTATTAGGTTAATGAAGCATACATTTACATTATAAAAGCATTTCTATTTCTATAAAAACTTTATCAAGTTCTTTAAAGTGAACATATGGTTTTACAAGCCACATACAAGATACACTGTAAATGTCATAAAATTACCTTAAGTACAATTTAACTTCTGAGCTAAAATTAATTTTGATCCAATTATTACAGGTTTTCTAAATGGATAATTTACTAATGTCTAGATAGTTTTTAACTTTAATGCTCAAACAATCATTAGCTGGCTTTAAATTACTTATCTATATATAGTCAGATAATTATATTCAGAAAGAAAGTGTAAATCCTAAATTAACAAAAGCCAACTTTGGGTGCAGGGAATTAATAGTCACAGCAAATTGACAAATCAATTAGTTTCACTTTGCCTATTTTAAGAAATGAAATGAGACCACTTGCTTTTTGCTTGCTATTTAAGAAAAGACTATAATTTGCTGCTTTTTACAGAGCAAAAACTCTGATGAACTAGCCACTCTTCTATCTGCTTTTCTCACATTAACTTTTGCAGCTCACAAGACATTCTGTTCATGAATGCTCTAACCACTTCCATTTTCTTAAGTGCCTTGAAAAGAAATTTCATGCTTGAAGATCAGTGGAAGAAGAAAAGTGTCTGTTAAAATGTACTTGAGAGGGCAGAAGTACAAAAAAATGGGAATGAAAAAACAGGAGGCAGAGATGAACAGAAGCAGATCCAGACGACAAGCAATTGAATAGGAAAAAAAAAAAACCCTGAGAAACATTTCAAGGACAAGTTCATATTCAAGCATTATTACCGGATGTTCTATTTGATAGGACACAGGATCTATTAACAGTGGGATAAAATAGAAATGAAGTGGTCCATAAAGATGAGACCATTCTAAACATTACAGAAGGGTCATGGATTCAAGAGAGCAGCGCTCACAATTAGAATTTAACAAAGGAATGAAGAAGGAAACAATAATCAATACACTAGTGTATAGAAATATCCCAAGAGTGCAGCATATAAGCTTCAGTCACAATCTGTAAAATGGAGGCATAATACAGATGTAACAGACTACTAAAAAGATGAAATGAGACACCATATGAAAATGCCTTGCAAATACAAGACACTCCAAATGCAAAAGAGAAATTATGATCATTAATCAAGGAAAGCTGCCCCTACAGCATCTTGACTTTCTAGTTGATTAAAATACTCTTTTGAAGGGGAGCTGTCATTCACTCATGGCTGAAATTATAAACAAGGACAGAAAGTCTTGGCCTCTTCTTGAGGAACAAGGATCATCCCTGAGGTTAACCAAGAATGTAATATCAAGTCTTTGGAGACAGGCTTCTACCTACCTACCTACCTACCTACCTACCTAGGTTTTAGCAGACTTTGTGCCTGGTAGACACTCAATAACAAAGTAGTAAATGGAACTAGTGAACTCATCTCTTATTCTGGGCCCCTAAAAGTATAAAGTCTATTTGACTAAACTTTACAGATCTGCGTTAAACTCAAGATGCCAGTTAACCCTCTAACGCAGACCAGTTTCCTGGCTGAACTGTGATAAGTAACTATTTTTTTTAACCCCTATTTACTGATCTGTTGACCTTTAATGGCCACTGGATGTTTCCTCCTCTGTCTGATTTGGATTTGATTTATTGCTGGGCTTCCCAGTTAGATCTTCATAGCTCAGCCAGACTCCTGGGCCCTTTTTTTAATCTGTCTCCTTCATCCATAAAATAGGATCTTCAATCATACCAGGCAATCAAATCAAAACCAACAGTTTTAGTGTGGCTCTATTACTCTGTAGTATATAGCTACTGAAAAGGATGAGTTATAAAGTTGGATTTTATTTATGAGTACTAAACCTGAGTAAATGGTACATGATTTGTTCATTCATTTATTTCTGCGTATCAGGTATTTACCTATACATTCAGGATGCGAAGATGAAAATTTGGTAGCCCCTTCTTTAAGAGTTCCAAGCGCGGTAGGGGAAATTGACGCATGATGATATATACACCAAATGAGAGAAATGCTCTAACAAAAGTGTGAAAAAGAAACTTGCTAGTACTTGAAAAGTGTTATTTAATTCTGTCTAGTAGGAGCGGAAGTCTTAAAGTTGACACTGACATGCATCTTAAAATTTGAGTAAATAGGCACAGGGCATAGAGGCAGGAGAGGGAATTCCAAATGGCAGGCATTACATGTGCAAAGGGTAGATTCATGGAAATCCACGGTACGGTCAAGAGCGTCTGGCACATAGTATAAACCTAGTAGGAGGGTAAATGAAATGATGAAGATAAAACGGAATCAGATGGTGAAGGGACTGGCCTTTATCTTCGAGCCAAGAGGCAAACATGATATTTTTAAGCAGTGAATCTAGCATTACTCCAATTTTACAAAGATGATTTTCTGACCAAAATAAAACTAAGAGTCTGACAAACGGATTTTATTTTAATTGTTGGTATTTTGAACTCAAAATTCTTATGTCCATTATAGGATTTCTACTCTCTGTTGCTTCAACTCGTGACTCTGATGATTATACATAGAAATGATGACTGCATTAAACTCATGAAGGCCACTGCATGTAAGCCCTAATTAATAAGGCCAGGATAATCACAGATCCTATAGTCCATCCTTTTCTTGGTATGTCTTTGCTAGTAAATTAGATATTGCCCATTCTTAAGTATGGCACCCGAGAAGCAAAGATACGTCCAGGAAAAATTTGCGGAGAAAGAAGTAAAAATGTCTGCTGGCATAGTTGATAGGTGTTTTTACTTTTGTTAACTTAGCAAGTCTGTGATAACAAAATAGGCATGATTACCTTTCTGTGGGGCCCGATTGCTAAAGAGAATTTATCACTTGATTCTAACTCCATGATTCCTATATCACCTGATGGGGTGACTCTCCCTTTATAACTGTGTTGCTCTTAACTCCTTGATTCTCTGATGATGGAGCTTATTATGTTAGTTGTTCCAAACATGTTACACATCAGTCTGAAGCACGTTCCAACCTATAGCACATTAGAACCCATTCATAGATCATGAACACGGTAGCAATTCTGAATCCAGATCCTATTGTAAACCTACACGATTTTTAAGGTGGCACCACAGTGCCACTGTATTTGCTGATACGAACGCTAAATCTACAAACCAAGGGACTAGACATTGAGGCCATTAAACTAAAACCATGTGCCAGACGTGTTTTACAAGACCCATATAATATCCAAAAATGAATGCGGATTCCTTTAAGTGGGACCTATGCTCTTTATGACATCATACCTGACCTTACTCTACTCACTTATATTACATGAACTTTACTGTATAAGCCAAGATGTAGCATTTCTATCTTTTTGGGAACCATACCTTTTACCTGAAAATGTCTTTAACGGCCGGGAAGCTGACATTTAGTTTGGGGTTGACATTAGGCTCAAGGGTGAGAGACAACATAAGACACAGAGACAGCGGTGAGGTGAATGCAGGTGGAGCTAAGTACGCACCTCAGACACAGAGGGGATGTCAGGAGTGGCTGAGAGGAGAGGCAAGGAAAGGAAGAGTTTTCAGCGTGACAGAGACTGCACTCAAAGGCATCAGTCTGGCTAATTCCGGCCCCTCCAAGCTAATGAAGAGACATAATAAAAATGGCAGCTAAATTAATAGGATGTGGACTAACCAAGGACTTTACATAAAATGAATACCGAATATGAAAACTTGGCCCCTGTAGTAACTATTGCTTCATCTCCTTCATTTGGTACAAGCCCCATTACTACCCCTCGCCCAACCTTCATGTACTCACATAGACATACAGGCTTTCCTGCCATGGGAGATAGGGCTGAGCTAACGCACCTCACTGTGACGCCATAGCAATCTGTTCAAAATTTAGATCTGTGACCTAAGCTAGGCCCATCGGAATTCCCCCTCAGAGAATCTCCAACTCCAGCTAGACTTCCAGACTCTACTTTTCCTCCTGGGTAGAACGGAGCAGAGCACTGCTTTCACCCTGTGGGCTCGCCCACACCCTGCCACGTTCCGCCTCTAAAAATGGTGACATGCAGAGAGAGGCAGAGAAGAAAAACGGAGAAAATTCGCGCATTGTTCCACTCATCCTTGAGGCCAGTTCCATTCCTGTCACTTGTGATCAGAGCCCTGGTGATGCACTATCAGAACCTGTGATTCCTTAAACATAAATTGTCTTGGCACAGGAAGCTGATCAGAAAAAAAAAAAAAAAATCCGCAAATTAACTCTTGCTTGAAATAGCCATCTATTTGAGACAAAAAAGAACCATTTTTGGATTATTTTCCTTCTACATTGTTTCTCTGCTTGCTCAATTCTCTATTTTATTTCATGCACATATAATAGTGACTGAAAGAAAATAAAGACCTGTCTACCCCGAATCTGTCAATGATATAATTCTCTCTTGGTTTGACATTTCTTTCACATACAGTAACTGATGTTCTCTGTGACACTTAACTTCACCTGCAGCTACCAGCTCATGTATTCATCTAATATAAGACTCATTTATTTTATTTATCCTTCATTATATAAAAATGTTACTCCCACTCTCTAATTAGTAGCAAATCCTAATAAATAGCATTGGACGGAAAATAGATTGTTCATGGGAAATAGAGAAGGGTTTTTTTCCCCTGAAAAATAGTCACTACAAATTACATTTATATCTAAAAAAATCCTTGTATAAGTCTTTCTATAAATATAATATGTGACATATAATTCTGAAGCAAATATCCATACTACTTATAAACAGGCTGTACATAATAAGTAGACTGCATCTGCATAATAGTCTAATTGCATCTCAAGTAATTTTAGCCAAAATGAGGTACATTATTCAGAAAGCATTTAAAATTTTTAATTGATGACTTAAAAGTCTTAAAGTTGCCAAGATAATTGACGTTATCAAATCAGATATTCAGCATTCATCAGAAACACTAAAAGTTTTTTAAAGAAGAGAACACAAAAAGACTTACTGAACTTTCCCAAAGCTATTTCACATAATGGCTTCTTACTGAATATTTGTAGTAATAATCTCAAATTTTCCTGAAACTCATCATAGCGTAAGTTTCCTGTTTCTTGTGATGGCTTGATGTGACAAGATGCGTTCGATTTAACTTTTCCAGAAAAGCAACGCACCTCCCTTTGTTCTCTTCCTACTCAAAGAGCTGCCAAGTTTCTGTAAACACAATTCTTCAGCAAGCAAGCCTGAGGTGGGTGTCCTGCTTTTATTAAACTAGAAACAAAAATTCTTGGAGACTGAGAAAGCTTGCACCCTGTATAAGCTTGATAAGACCATTGCGAGGAAGTTGAATGGGTGAGGGAATTGCTGACTCTTCTGGAATCCTAAGGAGCTTGAAGCCTTTCTTTCAGGCTCACTGTGGACCAGTGAGCGAAGCGGGAGGTACCTGCTGACCAGACCAATGAAGCAAGACTTCTCAAATACAGTTGAATTTTGGAAAGTAAAAACTCTGATAAGCTTTTAATTTTCTTTTTAAAAATTATTCAATTGGATAATATACGCTATAACTAGATTTTTACGAATTTAAACTAGAAAATTTTTAAAAATCCTTACTGTTTCTGAGAAAGTAACACCGGTCTTGTGTGCAGTGAATTGGAAAAGAGGCCTCTTCAGGAGACTTCACTGTGAGACTCAGGTTTTAAAGCCTTCTGGATATTCTATACCTTGGGCTTATCCTGCATCTTTGGAGTGTACCATTTAGGCACATCTTAAAAGGTGAATGTTTAGGCATTCAGAAAGTAGCACATCAAATTTCAATTTCATCAAGTTGAATATACAATTTCAAATCTACAATTTCCTTGTATATATATCATATACGCATCATTGTATATATATATTGTCCTATTAAAAAGAAAATCATTCCTAAAAGATATGAATACATTTAGAAAAAATTAAGTGATCAGCTGAAGGATGTAATGTAAAAGGCCATATAAATTCCAGAGGAATCAAAATACAAAATGCTCCCTTTAAACTTGGAAATAAGAACTCTCATCAAAATTATAGATGTGGGAAAACAAATGACACCACTGACAGTCATCCTTTAGGGGACATTTCAACAAAACCAAGGCAAAGAAGGTAGTACGATGGCCTTCAAAGTGTCTCCCTTAGGACAATAAAGTGTTTTGTCATAAGTGAACCTGAGATATTCCGGTCAAATAGTCTACACTACCACAGCAATTTTCAAAGAATTAGATGAAAAGAAAATATTGTTCATTCTGAAGCCGGTGAATAAAATTTAATATTTCCTCAGTGAGAAGGCAAAACGCCACAATGGGGACGTGAGTTTTCACTGGTAGACAAGGGGAAGTCATATGAAGTGATGGGCGGCTGATCCTTTACCAGGGTTAGTGAGAAATAACGCTTGCAGTTTCATATGGATGAACCTCATCTCAGAAAAATGTAAAACTGTGAGCTACCACAGAGAAAAGTTATGGGGGTGATTCTTCAATTACAAAAGGATTCTTTAAAAAAAAATTTTTTTTAATGTTCTTATTTATTTTTGAGACAGAGAAAGACAGAGCATGAGCAGGGGAGGGGCAGAGAAAAAGGGAGACACAGAACCCGAAGCAGGCTCTGGGCTCCGAGCTGTCAGCACAGAGCCCCACGCGGAGCTCGAACTCACAGAGTGTGAGATCATGACCTGAGCTGAAGTCCGGCGTTCAACCGACTGAGCCACCCAGGCGCCCCAATTACAAAAGGATTCTTATATAAAATGATTCACCACAGAGTTTCTTTAAATAGCGTATTTCTCTTGTGCATATAAATCTTTCATTGATCATTAGCTGCTTAAGAGAGACTGGGGGACAGAGCCTCTTAAAACTGACATGTTAAGCCACTACTAATTAAAGATCAATCAAAAATGAAAGGAACAACTTCTCAGAAATTATGATGTTTCAATTTACCCACAAATCTGTAGGAACATATTAAGTTAGTAGAGTATGATATGACTGGAATGCTAAGTGTTTTAACGTTAAACCATAAAATAGTGGTATCCTATTTTCATAATCATATTCAAGAACAAGTTATTTTTCACGAAGAGTCTGCATATAATTTAGGAATGCTCAGTTATTTAGCCAAAATTCAGGAGGAAATTTATAGATGAACATCTCTCTTTATATTCAAATTTTAAATGATACGGGTCTTTTTATAGTTTCTGTTTTAATGAACGTCAGTCATGTGGTACATACTCTTATTCTGAAACCTCTTTTAGTATTCTGCACCACAATGTCTTTTGATAGGTTTATTTCTGATAAATTGGCATTTACTTTGCGAATTCAAAAGGAGCTCTTGTTAACATAGGATACTCACTGCATGTTTCTATGCTAGTAAACTTCAATCATTACGAATGACTCGGAAAGCTTTGTGATAAAGGTGCTTGTCAGAGGAAGAGCAGTATTTTTCTGTAAAATGAATATGACTATCGCCAAAACCTTCAGGAGGAACTTGACAGACATAATGGTTTGATGCTCTGTTTTGTAAAATTATCCTCACGTCCTTTGTCTTAAGAATATTATATCTGAGTTTCTTTAGTTTAGAAAAATAATGTTTTTCAATCTTACTTTCTCCTTGATGGTCATTTATATATTTGTGGGCATAGTGTCCATTACACGGTCATTAAAAAAAAAAAGGGGAATACTTTTCTTCTGTTAGAACTATGTATTTACTGGGGCGCCTGGGTGGCTCAGTCGGTTAAGCGGCCGACTCAGGCTCAGGTCATGATCTTGTGGTCCGTGAGCTCGAGCCCCGCCTCGGGCTCTGTGCTGACGGCTCGGAGCCTGGAGCCTGTTTCGGATTCTGTGTCTCCCTCTCTCTGACCCTCCCCTGTTCATGCTCTGCCTCTCCCTGTCTCAAAATTAAATAAAACGTTAAAAAAAAATTAAAAAAAAGAACTATGTATTTACTATATGCACTTGGGTAGACTTGTTGAAGAAGTAAGTAATCTAAAATCAGTAATGTCTTTAAGATAAAATCTAATTTCAGTAGAAAAACTTAGTGCGCATGTTGTTCTTAGAGGGGAGATAGAAATTAATTTTCTAAAATATTATCCATCCTATAATGAAGCCCACATCTGCTACCAAAGTATGTTACACTAGTAAGAATAGAAACATGATCAAGTAATCATTGGCATGCAAAATGCATTTCAGGGACCTTCTATATACAGCATTCGATACATAGCATTAAAATATCTCAACTACTGGGTGCCTGGGTAATTCAGTCCGTTCAGTGGCTGACTCTTGATTTCGGCTCAGGTTATGATCTTACAGCTTGTGGGATCGAGCCCCGCGTTGGGCTCTGTGTTAACTGTGGGAAGCCTGCTTGGGATACTCTCTCTCTCCCTCTCTCTGCCCTTCCCCTGCTCATGCTTGCTCTCTCTCTCTCAAAATAAATAAGTAAACTTAAAAAAAAAATAACCTCAACTACTAGCAGCAAGGAGGTACTGACTACTTAATATATACCAGGCAATGCACTAATCTTTACATGCATTATCTCATTTTATACCCACACTAACTCCATAGACGTGTCTTATCATAGTGCTTTTTTTATCACTTAGGTAAATGAGGGCTGCTTGTTCAAGGTTATACTAGTAGTAAGTGGCAGAGCTGGACTGTCATCTAGGTCTGTGTGACAGAATGTGCTGAAATGGGAATTGGTGTCACACGCCTCCTTTTTATCATAACCAAAACAATTGAACAACAACAATAATAAAACCGTAACAATGATATTACATTTTCTTTTTGTAAAATTTGAGATATAAAAGCATATAGGAATTTTTGGTCTCTGTTTTCTCATCAGTTAAAGGAAAGATTTGACTTGATAACTACCAAAGCCCCTCTACTTCATACAATTCCTAAATTTAGAGTTGTGAAGAATTATACATATCTAGTCAACAACATATAAAATAGTACTTACTCTCCGTCTTATAACAAAAGAGTAATCTGCATGATTCGTGTCCAAGTCCAACAAACTAGACTGGAACTAGACCAAAATCTGGGAATTTCAATGAACTCTCTGTATTGGTTTTGTGGCAACACTTTCTCTTGGATCTTTTCTTTCTTCCCATCTTCTCCCCCTTCCGCCCCCTTTCCAAGGTAAGAAAAAGCAGGCGCACTTACATGGTCTCTATTCCAGTTTTTAATGCATCTTAACAAGCACTTCAGCTGCCTTCCAAATTTTCAGATATCAGTGACCCATAGCAGCTGTTCTACCCTCCATCTCCATCTTTCTTTGGGTTTCAAGCCTGTCAAGCATTAGACCTTGAGCATTTAACACTTAAAAAGGAAGTGTGACTTCTGCTTAGATAGCAATTTTTAATGCAAACATTCAAGTTGCATTTTTACCCAGCCTATTTCTCCTCTCTAGCGCTAAAAGAAGACTTTGATTTTGAAATCTGTGAGATTCGTATAAATTGCGGCATATAATGATCCTAGAACACTAACAGTAGGTTCCATTTGTTGATTTCTCATTTGCTTAAGGATATGAAATAGTAACTAAATACTGATATGAGAAATATTTCTCCTCAGGTTAGAATCATAATTTTTAAGGCGCTTTTGCTTGCAAAAGTAAGCTATCAGACCACAACAGCTGTCAAAAGTTATTACTTTCATTTATCATGGCATGATAAATTTGGATTGAGTAGAACTGAATGCCATCACTTTATATAATTATAATACCAGTCTTTATTTGCTTTTACATGCTTTAATTATGATGCCTATTTGTCCAGAAGCTCCAATTTATGCCTAACAAGCTTTATGTCAGTCAATAGAGCCATGTTGATCTGCCCATCTTTCTTAAGCTGGCAACAAGTACATCATTTTTCATCTAAGACTTGGACCGTGGATATACATGTTTTCATCCAGAGTGAAAGGAAAGTTTTATGGGTTATTTTATACGAGTTTGTCAGTGAAAAAATGTCTTGTAAATTCCCTATGTGGCAATAAGAACAAAGCCAAAAACAACAAGAAGAGTAAATGTGGATGGACAAACTCAGTCAACACTAACTTCCCTACCTCTTGGAAACGAAGGTCCTATATGTATGCATCACTTTCATGACTCAGCAACAAAGTATTTTTTTTAGCATCAACAGTATTATACGCCACTTTCAGAATTACGTATCAAATTGAACACCTGAATTGCTCCTTGTTTCTAAGATACTGATAATAAGTACAGTAAAATCTTGGTTTGCAAGCATAATTCATTCCGGAAACATGCTGGTAATCCATAAACACTTGTATATTAAAGTGAATTTCAAGAACCATTGGCTCAGTTGTGGTCATGTGACATTTGGCATCACGGACGGCTTGTATTGCAAGACATCGCTCATTCACCAAGTTAAAATTTATTAGAAATGTTTGCTTGTCTTACGGAACACTCACAGAACAACTTACTTGCAATCCAAGGTTTTACTGTATTTCCCTCCCTGAAAAAGGAAGCAAAGAGGCTTCGCAATTTTAGTCAGAGTAGTAACTATTCAGAAAAATATGCTTTGTTTCAAGTTTTTAAAATATACACCTAGCTAGCAAATATTAGATAATAATTCCCTATCGTGTCTCCTTGGATTAAAAACTCAACTAGTGGGGCTCGTGGGTGGCTCCAGTGGTTAAGTGTCCAGCTCTTGGTTTCAGCTTAGGTCATGATATCACGGTTCATGAGTTCGAGTCCTACACTGGGCTCTGAGCTGGCGGCACACAGCCTGCTTAGGATCCTCTCTCTCTCTCTCTCTCTCTCTCTCTCTCTTTCAAAATAAATAAACTTAAAAAATTCAACTAGTGTATTTGTAGTAAAACACATTCCAGGCACAATATATTTATATACATAGTTCCAGGACATATAAGGCTCTGAGTTATGGAATGAATAAGTCATGGGAATAAAAGATACAGTACAAGGGAATATAGTCAATTGTATCGTAATAGTGTTGTATGGTGACAGATGGTAGTTACACTTGTAGTGAGCCCAGCATAATGTATTCAGTTGATGAATCACTATGTTGTATACGTGAAACTAATGCAATATCGTGTGTCAACTCTACTAAAGAAAAAGCAATGAAGTTGAGCATGTTTTCAATAACTAATTATTTTAGCATCACAGTAAATTGAATGTATCATTTGCATGACAAGGAGTTTTCCTATAAAGATATCAGTCAGGATCTATTATATAAGATATGAACATTTTTCCTTCAGTCTAGTTGAAATTTAAAATTTTGCAAACTATAATATGGTAAAATAGGGCAAGATGTGCTAGTTAAGTTCCAGTGTGCCATTTTATTTTAATTAGCCTGTAGCTAAATTGGATAGTTACATGTATGTGTGTCTCTTTACTTGGACAGATAACGAAAAATCTGAAGTTTCAATATTGTCATCAACCACTTTCCTCTGCAGGTTAACATGTGGGGAATTCTTATTTCCTCAGATATAGAAGTGTTTGTTTTTTTAACAAAGTTAACAAACATATTAGATATTAAAGAAAAATAAGAGCAATACTGAGCAGATTACTCAATTCAGTGTCATTATTTTCTTTTACAGAAAATTTGGAGATGTGTGCCTTTTGTGGCATGCACACCATGTCATCAATTAGTATGTATTGGCATTTCCTGTGCCTACAGTACATTATCAGATTACTGTGAGCTTTATTAAGAGACATAGAATCTAGAGAAAGTTCTCAGTTGAGTGTTAGTATAAGCAGGAGAAGAAAGCAGAGAATGTAAACATTCAATTAGGTTTCCATATTTCATCAACCATAGGCATTTGCCTAAACAGACTAGATTCATTTGAAATCCTCCAAATGTGGCTAATTCTGAAAAAGGAAAAGCCACTTGTATGCAATGAGTAGAGAGTGAGAGAAAGAGGTAAGAAGGGAGAGGAAGAAGTAATTCCTAAAAAAAGGAAACTGACTTTTCCTTCAAAAACACTCCATTACAAAGATGTATGATGTTATTGATCTTATCAAAGGTTAAAAAGTTATTATATTCATTAGAACTCTAAACTGTAAAACCTGTTAGAACTAATAAATGAATTGAGTAAAGTTGCAGGATACAAAATCAACACACACAAATTTGTTGCTTTTCTAAACACACTAATAATTAACTCTCTGAAAGAGGTATTAAGAAAGCAATCCCACTTACAACTACATCAAAGAGAATGAAATACCTAGGAATAAGTTTAACCCAGGAAGTGAAAGACCTGTATATTGAAAAATGTAAGACATTAATGAAATAAATTGAAGACAAAAATAAATAAATATATAAGTAAAAAGATACTCCGTGTTCATGGATTGGAAGAATTAATATTGTTAAAATCTCCAAACTTCCCAAAGCAACATACAGATTTAATGCAATCCCTATAAAATTCCAATTGGATTTTTCACAAAAATAGAACAATCAATCCTAAAATTTGTATGGAACCACAAAAGACTACCAATAGCAAATGCCATCTTGATAAAGATGAACAAAGCTGGAGGAATCATGCCGGATTTCAAACTATGTTAGAGAATTAGAGTAATTAAGAAGTATGTATTGGCATAAGAACAGACACAGATCAACGGAAAAGAATAGAGAGCCCTGAAATGACCCCCCACGTATACAGTCTATTAATTTATGAAAATGGAGCCAAGCAGTATACAATGGGAAAAAGACAATCTCTTTAATAAATGGTATTGGGAAAACTGGATTTCTATCTTATACCATACACAAACATTAACTCAAAATGGGTTACCAGCTTGAATGTAAGACTTGAAACCATAAAACTTCGAAAGGAAAACAAAGGCTCCTTGATATTGGTTTTGACATGGAATTTTTGGATCTGACCCCAAAAGCAAAAGAAACAAAGGCAAAAATATACAAGTGGGATAACATCAAACTAAAAAGCTTCTGCATGGCAAAGGAAGCCATTAACAGAACAAAAAGGAAACCTAATGAATCAGAGAAAATAATTACAAATCATGTCTCTGAGGAGCTAATATTCAGAATATACAAAGAACTCAGACAACTTAATAATACCAACAATAAAAACACCCCCAAAGTGATTTTAAAAGTTGACAGAAGATCTGAATAGACATTGCTCAAAGCAGGCATACAAATGACCAACAGGAACATAAAAAGATGCTCCACATTATTAATCATCAGGGAAATGCATACAAAACCACAATGAGAAATCACCTCATACCTGTCAGAAAGGCTACTATCACAAAGACAACAAATAATAAATGTTGACAAAGATGTTGAAAAAAGGGAACCTTGTGCACTGCTGGTGGGAATGTAAATGGGTGCAACCACTATGGAAAACAGTACGGAGTTTCCTCAAAAAATTAAAAATTTTTGTTGAAATTTTGTTAAAATTAAAAGTTAAAAAAAACTACCATATGAGCTGGCAATTCCACTTCAGGGTATTCATATGAAGATAATGAAAACAATAATTTGAAAAGATATATACATCTGCAAGTTCATTACAGCATTGTTTTCAATAGTCATGATATGGAAACAACCGCGTCCATCAGTGGATGAATGGATAAAGAAGATGTGGTATAAATATACAATGCAATACTACTCAGCCATTAAAAAGATTGAAATCTTGCAATTTGTGACAGCCTGGATGGACTGTGAGGCTACTAAGCTAAGTGAAATAAGTCAGAGAAAAAGTATGATCTCTCTTACATTTGGAATCTAAAAAAACAAAACAAAACAAAACAAAACCCAAAATGAAACAAAACACAAGTTCAAAGATTCAGGGAACAGACTGGTAGTTGCAAGAGGCGGGGGGCTAGAGAGTGGGAGAAGTGGGTGAGCCTTTTTTTTTTTAGTTTAAACAAGTTGAGTTGAAAAGATTTTAAAATGTATTATAGCCATTATATACTTGTGGTGAGAGTGTATACAACTTCTTTGGTAAGAATTCTGAAAATGTAGCAAGAAACTTTAATAAAATTAGTTACTTTTACAAGTATTTTTCCTTTCAGGAATGTGACCTGTTGAAATAATTATAAAGTTAAGGGAAAATGTATAGGTGAAGATCACCACATCATTATTTAGGATGCTGAAATTTGGAAAAATCCAAATTTCCAGCAATACGTATGAAATTATAGGACCTTCACATGGATATCATGTGGCCATTAAAAAATATTTTCTGTTTAGTATTTTTTTAATAGAATATTTAATTTAATATTTAATACAACCATAAGAGACTTAACTATAGAGAACAAACTAAGGGTTGCTAGAGGCGAGGGGTGGGGGGAAGGGCTAAATGGGTGATGGGCATTAATTAAGGAAAGCATTTGTTAGGATGAGCACTGGGTATTATACGTAGGTGGTGAATCACTAAATTCTACTCCTGAAACCAATACTACGCTATATGTCAACTAACGACAATTTAAATAAAACCTGGAATAAAAAAAAGCAGCAGAATGTTACTACAACGTAAAGAAACAAGATTTTTTTCCTGTATTTCTCAAAATTTCTACCAGTAACCTGTATAATTATTTTATAAGCAAAAACCAAACTTTAAATAAAGTGAAAGTTTGAAAGTCTGGTAATGATGAACATCCTCTGTCCTGGGAGGTTCTGAAAATGGGTTCCTGGCCATAACGAGAAGGCCACATCTTTGACTGACATCCTCAAGGCTCAACCTTAGCAAGATTACGGCATCTGTCTTTTGATTCCCTTGATTACCGCGCCTTGAAAGGATCAAGTCAGGCTCACCTCCTAGACTGACCTTCAGAATTGTACAGCATGATTTCTGGGATTTTACCCAAGAAAGTGCTGTCCAGACGTTTGCTGATGTCTGAAAGTTATTCAAAAAGGACAAAGTTCTTTTCTCACATTGTAAAGTAACACACTGATGGCACTTAGAGTGGAAATGCTAGGCTGTAACCACATTAAAAGTGATTAAAATTCAAACCCACCAATTTACATATTTTATATGAATTGAGTTACTATTATATATTTATATTATATATATTTGTTCTTTGCTTCTTTGTGCCTTTTCCTTTCTACACTGGAATGGTTTAAATGATCGCTATCATAATCTTTCCAGTTTTTGAGAAGATGAAGGAATTGGGAGGAATAGGAAGCCACAAGGGACACAGAAAGGGAAAGGTGGGCACAGCCCACAAATGGCAGAGGAAGGAGAACCTGGTGATGAAAACAAATCCATGCATTTTATGATTTAATCTATAACATTATTATTATTAAGTTTTATATATTTACAGACAAACTGGAGAACTGATGGGTTTATAGTTATCAAGGTCAGATGGATGTGTGCATAAGTTTGCCAGGACGTTCAAGTTAGGTCACCAGACATATACCAACTCAGCTTTGTGTAGTCACTGATGATTGTTCTTAGAATGTAGTCCATATGGTAGTTTTATTATCCTCTGAGGTCAAGCCTCAATTTAGGACAAGGTTGAGTCAGACCCTTGAGCTTCCGGCCAGTGAAACTCTTGGAGATTCTCACCTTCTCCTAAGAGTAGGCACCACCAAGATCTCCATCCCTGGTTCCGGCCATCCTCCTTACTCCTGCCCCATGAAACTTCATTCAGTCCCCCTTTCTTAGGATATAACACATTTGGCCCTATTGAAATTGACAGCTTTTTCAAATCTAAAAAGGCAAAAATTCAATCCCCAGGAGGTAAAAAATCTAAGTACATATTGTAGAAAATGAATATATTTTAGACACCTGGAGTTTTTTTTTTTTTTTTTTTGTCCTTAAGATTACTTCCTATTTTCACTTACCCTTTGTGATCAGCTGTTCACCTACTCCAATACTATTGCAGTAACAACACTTTTGAATATGCTATTCGCAAAGGTAGTTTTTTCAAATCTACTGCTGGTCCCAAAATTCAAGGACTCTGGTTAAATTTCTCTAACTAGTAAATAATTTATCCTACACACTGAGAACTGGAATCAGAAAGTACGATGAAACAAAAGTTGTTTAAAAGAATTCAAATCCCAAGTTGATGTCTCTAGTTACTTGGTTTTTAAAGAGAACTCATGTTCCTTTGGCAGTGGTAATAAAGGAGTTAGGGTACTTCTCAGAGCATTTTGCTAACACACATGCCCATCTTTCTTCAAATGAATATACAGTGGAAACTTGCAATTTGCATAAGAAATTTTCATACTTTCACAACTATTTGATTAGTCTTTATAATTTTTGTTCAATAAAAAGTATTTTTTAACAAAGAAAGTTTTACAAATGATTCCATTGTGTAGAACACATTAGTAGAACGGAGAGAACACTAGATAATATAGGGAAACCCAATTGGCAACCATCAATCATACAATTCTTTTAATCATGTTGTCAAGTAAAGAGCCACAATTAATTTCAATTTCGCTATGTTCCTACTTGGTAACTGGTACCGTAAACCGTTTCTTCTTTCCCAAGAACGTTTCATATAACTCCTGACAAATACATACTCTTTGGAGTTACTGAAAGGTCTGTATGAGTGTGGCCACTCAGGAGAATCTACATTTCAAAATTTCCTCAGAAAGTAGCACTAAAATCTAATATACTTCAATATACCATAACATGAGTAAAGAGCATGATGCAATTTTAATCTATGTTTGTTTCATAAACATTGCCTTAATGATGCTTAATGATACTTGCATGTATATGCCATCAATTTAAGGGCTTGGGTTTACCATCAAAAAAGCATATTGATACCCTGACTTGTATAAATCCTATACATGCTCATGCCTTAAGTTACTAAATATATCCAATGTTAGAAATCTGTTGACTATAATAATTTTATAGGTTCTAAAACCATCACACCTTTTTTTGCACCGTAGCTTTGAATATGCTATTCGCAAAGTTCATCAGTAATCTTAAAGATGATTTACAATTTTAATCTAAATTCTCACTCCAAAAACAATAATAACATTAATAACTTAAGGGATGGGCTATCGATTCCTTTTTAGTTGTATACAGTAAAGCATTTCATCTGTCAAGTGGTTAGTGTAGGAAGAAGTTTCTTAAAAAACATAACTATATGGTTAAAATTATACTGAACATAGATAAACCACTAGAAATTCTAGACTGAACCCTAAAATAATTATGTCAGATTCCGATGTGTTGATAACTGGATATTTACCAAAGCATTTTGTCCACGTTCTTATGTCTTAAACCTGTTGGTTCTTTACCCAAAAGCCACTTGGTCACATTTTATTAAATATTATCCATAACTTAAGTAGCATAATGTCCTTTCCATTTGATTAGATAAAAATGATTTTTAACTGTGATAGTCACATTTATCTTAATGAACCTGTACCTTTTCTCCCCATTTTCAAAAATTGTATTTTAATGTATTAATGGTATATTGTAAGTCAAAGAGTTCCATAGTGCCCATTGTAAAACCAATTCAAGCCTTATAAAACAACAACATAATGCCACCAGTAAAACCTTCAGCCCATCTCATTTCCTAACAACCACCTGAAAAACATATGAGTTCTTATATCCATATGTCCAGCTTGGTCCTAATGCATACACTGTGGGGGATGGAATGGGCCACGTTTGTTGGTATTTTCTAATTTTGCTCCCTTTAAGTACACATAAGTTTAGCTTAGAGTATTATATCAGGGTACAATCTAGGCTTATTAACTGTCAGACTGTATTGAGAGAAGTGTATTAACTGGAATTAAGGAATTACTCACCCAGCTGAGTCTCCTGAATTGTCAGTTTACTTTCCACAGGATACAAAAGCTTGGGTGGCTTATCAGTCAGAGGGGCTGAAAAACAATAATAACGATACAGACTTATAGTTATGCTGCATGAGCTGAATGATAGAACACAATTTATTTTCCCAAATATTTTTCATTCTCACAGTAGTGTGTCAAAGCATTCTACCAGGTAATGACTTACATATTGCAGGTAGTACCTTCAGGCGAGCTGAAAAGCTATTAGATTGTACACAAGTCAAATATAACATTTCCAAATTGACAGTCACATGACTGTTGAAGTCCGAATCAGGATTGGCCAGTCCTTAAGAACATATGACTGTGCTTCATCAAATTTTTCCATTTGCACCTTGTTTTCTGTTTTAAAGGGTACCCCATGTTTTCCCTGTGTTAATTAAAGCTACACATGATATCTGTATTGTGCATTTCAACGATTTGGGGGACATAATGTCTTATTCTTCTTAATCCCTTTCCAAGTTTCCATACCCTGGATCACACTGCCTCATACCCATAACTTACGAATTAGATTAAGTATTTCTTACACACACAGTCTCTAAATGGGATAGCAATGTGGCATTCAATTAGTACAAGTACAAGCTGCACACTCAAACATGCACATAAACATTCCCCAAGATAATATTTGAAATGGTACCTTCCATTTACTCAAAACCCCTTATTACTATTATCCATTACATTTTGTAGTATTTGTTGCTAATTTGCATGATATACTCTCTTTGATTTTTCAGCTTCCACACATTTCTGCTCTGCACTCTCATTGATTTATTAATTATCAGCCTATGGATCTAAGAGTGTACTATTAAGCATCTTGAAGATAGGTTTTCCCATTGCAGACTTCATTCCTCGCTAAACTAGACTGTCTGGAATTTAGACAAACAGGCAGTTCTCCTTCATTAAGCCTCCCTCCCTACCCTCTCTTATTGAATCTCCCAGGTCCCTTGAAACCTGTCGCTGCAACTTCCACTCTGTAACAAGTACAGAAATGATCAATTAAGGGTTGCTGAACTAAAATGTTTTCACTTCGAGGGCTTTATTCCTTCCTTGCCAGGAGGACATGCCAGTTTGGGTGATAACAGGAAGGCTCATCTAGACAGCGGTGCCTGGAGTTGGCTATGTGTCCTCATCGCCAGAGGATTCAAGAATTCAATCTGCTTTGGCAGCTCACCTTCATCTCTCTTTAACAGAAAACACAGTCAGTGCAAGTGAATCATGCACCCCCCAACGCAGAAAAACAGGGATGAGTTTTAAGAGTCTTGGTTTGGGAGACCACCCTCACATAAGATCAATACCTTTTATTTGCAACTAATTGAATGCATTATTCATTGACCTTCCTTAGCCTTTAACACAGGAATGGGAATGAAGGGGAAAGGAAAGTTGGGGTAATGGGATGACATAAATCACTCTGAAATTCATCTCAAAGATTTGACATCTCTGATTAACCCTACTCTTATTTCTTGCCTAAAGTGAAATTAACCCATTTTTATTCCCCGACCAGCTAAATAAGCAGGCTATTCACTAAATGTTGGCAAAATAGTTGACCATTAATAGGTCAAAAAGCCACATTTCTTAGGCTCGGGGTTATCAGATAATTTCAGTAAACTTCAAAAGCAACTATGGTATCAAAATAGCTGGCTTATTCAGTAAGTTAAGTCAATTTATAAAATTTTGTGATTATGCAGTTACAAGTAGACAACCCAACAGTTTGTTACAGAAAGCAGCTGAGAGAAATGTTCTCTGTTCAAACACATCCCATACTGATTTCCAGTAAGAGAAAAAAACTGTGGAGAAAGATAATAAAAATCAAAATGCAGCACATTATTTCAGAAATGTAAAATGGCTTTGCGGTTCTCTACCTCAACCCACCACCCACCCTGTGGCATAATGTGACATCTTTAAGACCTTTCATATTACTCCCTGTGTGATGACTCCAAGTTACCAGAGGAATCAAAGAATGTTGGAGCCAGAGAAAATCATATGCTTATTAAATCCTTTGATTTTTAAATCGTGTTCCCTAAAGCCCTGCGATTCCCATAGTGCCCCTCCAGGCAGGAGAAGTGAAGATTGAGATAAAGGGTGTTCTGTGTGGCTTGACTTGCTGTACCCCTCTCCCCCAAAAGTAGTTTTGCTTTTAGTCATCTTATATATACACCAGTATTTCACCTAAGGTTTTCATCCCACCCCCCAAAAAAAATCAATTCATTTCAACTGATACATATGGACACTATAATGTGGTAGGCAATGTGATGGGGTTTTGGGATATCTCTGGTTCCTGCCCTTGTATTTTACAATAATCAGAAGTTAAAAGTAATTAAAAATCTGGGCTGACTCAACCCCCTTGTTTTAGAGATGCATGATCTGGGGTGTGAAAAGAACATGGAAGCTAGAGTCCTCGCTAGATCTCTGCCTCCCAATTCTTTGTGACTTGCTCCTGGAATATTCTGTCAAGCGAGTGCTATGGCTCTGTGCAGGTTTCGCCTCAAGGTGTGAGCAATCTGTTAAGAGAGCAAAAATGTGCAGCTAAGTAACCTCAACTGAGAGCAGAACACTCTTACTGTATAGTCTGGTGTGTCATGTTTTGATATTACGCTATGACAGTTTATTTATCAGTTACACATGCTTCTAGTATGATTCACCTATCTTTGTTAAAAGTGAATGGAAACTACCAGATAGTACAACAGCTGAACTATAGGTCTGACACAATGGCAAAATAACTGTGAAAAGAAGTGACTGTTACAGCAAAGATGTAGCTCAGCTCAGCATTCATTTGAGAGTGACCAATTTTGCTGCCACCAATAAAGGACATAGGCTGAATCATCCATTACGAGAATGTTTTTGACACCTTATGGTGAATATTAGTCGAATTGAATGGAGAGAAGACAGGACTCACAAACAAATGCAGGAATGTTAATAGCCAAACAAAAGGAACCCACACAAACACAAAGCCTTCTTAATTTCTTCACAGGTAAAGGTGAGACCGCAAGGAAATTCAAATTACTCACAATAAAAAAACCCCAAACTAATTAGCATCAGACCATGACTAGACCAACTGACATTTTATTGTCAAGAAAACAACTTGCCTCTCGGAACACTCTCTTTCCTTCTCTTTTTCTACCTGCCCCCCCACCCAAAGACACGACACACCCACTAAAGTGACATCATAGAAAAAACCACAGAAAGCCTGACAGTAGTGACATGAAGCACAGGTTGATTTTAAATCCTAATCATATTTTACCACCTAAATAAAACCTTACAACCTTACAGTAGAAAAGTTTTTCTGCTAATTATGCATGAAAATATTTCTATGTATCCACCTCCAGAAGTATTTTCAAGCCCTCATTTTATTCTTCAGAACACCCTATCAATGGAAAACAGTAAAGCTGATATAGTTATTTAAAATAAAACCAAACCTCTCTTACAGGTCTCTCCCAATTATTAAGACGTCCCAATTGACAAAACTGTTCTGCAGAGAAAAGAGGAATTTTAAGGACATTTGTTTTGCTGCCAGTTAGAGAGAAACTTCTAGAAGTGAGTATATATGAAATTGTGCATAGGATTGATTCTTTATCTATGTTAAGGTTCCCTAACTAATCATGAAGGGATTCAGTCTCTCCCTTTTTTCCCATTTCATGTATATTTGAGTTATCAAATAGTAAAAATAGGATCCTGGCTTCCAAAAAGAAAAGTAACAAAAGACCAGGTTCATGTGGCCACTATTCTTGAGTTTTTCTAATGTTCTTACAGGAGGGGCACCTGGGTGGCTCAGTTGGTTAAGCATCTGACTTTTGCTCAGGTCACGATCTATCTCGCGGTTTGTGAGTTCGAGCCCCGCGTCGGACTCTGTGCTGGCAGCTCAGAGCCTGGAGCCTGCTTCGGATTCTGTGTCTTCCTCTGTCTCTGCCCCTCCTCCACTCGTTCTCTCTCTCTCTCTCTCTCTCTCAAATAGATAAACATTAAAAAAGTTAAAAAATATGGTTATTTTAATGTTCTTACAGGAAAGAAAGGCTAAGATATTAAAAATATTTATTTTAGAGAGAGAGAGAGAGCATGCACAAGTGGGGAAGGGGCAGAGAGAGAGGGAGAGAGAGAATCTCAAGCCGGCTCTGTGCTCCATCCCATGAACTGTGAGATCATGACCTAAGCCGAAATCAGGAGTCAGACACTCAACCAACTGAGCCACCTGGGCGCCCTGAGAAATGTGAAGATATTTAAGATGAGCATGTCTTTCTCTGTCGACCAATCACTCATCCAAAATTTAATTTTAGTTCCTCAAATATTAATCCCTCAAATACTACTGAGAATACTCAATACTTCCTGGATACCTATAATCATCCTACCACAAAAATTTTCAAAGTCAGATAATTTTCAGAGTGTATTTTAATTGGTGCCTTCACCGCTTTGTTTCTTAGAAGCATTATAGTAGAGTAAGAAAGATAATACACTTAGCTTTCAGGGAGATATGGGCCTAATAATTCCTGACTCTGCCTTGTTGATTTGGATAGTTATAGAAGTTATTTAAACTCTCTGAGTCTCAGTCTCCTTATATACAGAATGTGACATAAATAATTTTCCTTTATGGCTTGGTGTGAGGGTTAAATAGGATAACAGATTAAGTGCCTGATTATATTTTATTTTTCTTAAGTTTATTTATTTTGAGATAGAGAAAGTGTGAGTTGGGTAGGGGCAGAGAGACAGGGGAGAGAGAATCTCAAGCAGGCTCCACACTGTCAGTGCAGAGCTCGACATGGGACTCGAACCCATGAAACGTGAGATCATGACCTGAGCTGAAAGCAAGAGTTAGATGCTTAACTGACTGAGACATCCAGGTGCCCTAAGTGCCTGACTATAGTAGATGGAAAATAAATCTGCTCTAATAATACCCATCAAAGTTTGGGACAACAGCATTTGACATTCTCTATAGTCTGATAAAAAAATATTTTTATTTGTAAAATGATGAACTGGATGTTTAGTTAATGGCTCAAAAGGCCCTTAGATCCTGAATTTAAGCACCATTAATATTTCCTACATTAGCTTCCATAACAGGAGAACTGACCTATCTTCAAAAACACAGTTCAACAAAACCATTTTGAAGACTTTTAAATATGCAAGTAATGTACTAAGATTGCAAAAAAAAAAAAAAAACCCTCAAAGGTAAACAAAACACAGCTTTTAACCTTGACAGAGCTTACAAGCAGGTAAATAATCATACTATAACTCTATAAGTCAATTTCAAGAGCATTTATGAAGTACTTTTCAATAGTAAGACTCTATTAGAAAGAAAGAGATCAATGAGACATAGATTTAAGAATGTGAGAGATGAGAGCATATATACGATACACTGTGCTTAGTGCTATACTCAGAAGGAATTTCTTTTTGACCCCATTTAAATCTATCAACCGAACTGGTTACAAAATAATATTCACAGATTTATACAACTGATGATAAAACATGCTTTGTGGCAATCCCGCCAACATACCCCGTTTTATAATGCGTCTTGTTTTGTTGCCTGTATGTATTTTTTAACTTAAAAGAGTTGACCAAGGATTGCCTATTTTCCTAGCAAGTCAAGGTAATGTGGATTAACCACAGAGCTTCAAAGATGCAGAATGGGGTTTTAGTTCTGCTTTCTTTGGCCTAGAATGTTTTAACGTTATTTTCTAACAGTGGGGCATAGAGCCTATGAGTGTTACAGCAAGCAGACATAATCCCATGTTTCTTGTGAGAAAAAAATGAATGGACAGGAGAAAATATTAACATGTACTGGGTAAAGCCATTTGGGGACAAACGGGTGCTCTCTTTTTCACTTATCTCTAATGCACTGGGATTGGCAAAATTTCTACTTTCTGTTGCAAACAATTATGGTGGCTCACAACAGAGTCACGGAGCCTCAGAAGCCTCAAAGAGAGAGGAGTGGCAAAGCAACTGAGCAGAAAACTGCAGGGAGAGCAGTTTATGAACAAACGAATACCATGTACAAGATAACCTTGATCTAAGAGTCATGTCAAAGTGATAGAGCAAATACTTTCAAGGATGTAACTCTTACTATAGCTATCAAAATGCATGTATTCAGGAAAATCAAGAAATTCATTTGACTAGCTTTGATACTTGATATTTTATTCATATGGTATGATCAATGTTTCTTATAATGCAAACAGAACAAATATGTTCAATCATTCATTCAACAAATATTTTAAAGATATCTCCTGTTTGCCACACACTTTTCTAGTTACTGAGGGGTATAACAGTGAAGCAGGCAGACAAAATTCCTTGCTTTCATGGAGCTTGCATTCCAGAGAAGGAGATGGAAAATATACATGTAAATGAATATATGCATAATATAATATCAGGCAGTTATAAGTATTATTAAAAAAATAAAGCAGCTGAGGAGAAAGACTAATGTAGGTGCTATTTTAGAAAGGGATGTCAGTAAAGTTTGTTCTGGAGATCATTTGAAAGAGATTTGTGTGAAGGGAGGAAATGAGCCATGTGCATACCAAAAGGAAGATTATGGTGGGCAGAGGCAAGAGCAGGTGCAAAGGCCCTGAGATGGGAATGTGCCTAGTATGTTTAAGGGGTAGTCCAGGTCATTACAGCCATACTGACATATGGAAAGAGTGGCAGTGAGCTCAGAGACAGCCATGGGCCAGGCAGAGCCTTGTAGAATGTGGAAAAGAGTTGGGTTTTATTCTAAACATAGTGAGAATGCCCTGGAGAATTTCGGAGAGAGCACCTGGAAGCATTTATATGCCAGAAGTATAACTGTGGCACCTTGGTGTTCAAGTCCAGGAGAAGGGAGTAGTGTGAAGGCAATAAGGCAGAGTGGAGGCAGGAAAACCAGTAAGAATGGCATTGAAGTAGTCCACAAAGAGGTGATGGAACATTGGTGATGGTGACAGAAATGGTAGGATTTTTTCCTTTAAGTATCTATTTGGTAGGTAGAATTCACCAAGTTTACTGATGGACTTAATGTGGAATATGAATGAAAATCTAGGGATCCCCACTTATGGTCTTGAGCAAATACATGAAGGGCAATGTCATTTAACGATATGGGGGGCAGTTTTACAGGGGTAAGAGGAATTAAGAAACAAGCTTTTATAAATCAACTCAGTTACCTCCCTTTATCCAAGGAGGCTAGAAAATTTTACTATTGATCATTGATTTAAATTTTGAAAAATTAAGCCACTGACTGATAACTCATCTTTTCCTTCTGACCCCCTAAAAGACTGAGAAAATGGGCTAAAAGAGTTTCATATTTCAGGCAAATTCCATATTAATTTATCATGAGATAAATTCTGGCTAATCTCTATCTACTACCTTTTGCTTTAACATAATGCATAAGGTAAAAAATATATACCCCCAAACTTATTTTGACTAATAGAATCAGAGCCATGGTTAGCCAAGATGTTAAGAACTGTTTGAAAACAGGTACCTGGGTGCCTCAGTTGGTTGATTGCCTGACTTTGGCTCAGGTCATGGTCTTAGAGTTTGTGGGTTCAGGCCCTGCATTGGGCTCTGTGCTTACTATAGCTCGGAGCCTGGAGTCTGCTTCTGATTCTGTGTCTACCTCTCTCTTTGCCCCTCCCCTGCTCATGCCCTGTGTCTCTCATTCTGAATAATAAACATTAAAATAATTTAAAAACAAAGAACAGTTCTCCAGTCCTCCCTTGGTGCAATGATGTGCGGAACATGTTCAATTGGCAAATTTAATATCATCATATTTAATTTAGTTTTTCTTCTTTAAAAAAATATCTATTATGAAGTACTGTTCTAACATAGGAGTGATAGAATTTATATTTAATCACTTTCCAATCTCTTGATAAACCTCTCAGGTAACATGAACAGTGAAGAGATTATATTCATTGAATAATTGTTTTTAAAATAGAATCAGTCAAGAATATCATAGAAAAAGTTAATTTTTCTATGGCGCTAATATTAGGGTTCAGGTTCCCCATTCATTTGCCACCCTCTGCAATGGTCTCTAGAGCCCCTGCTTCCAGTGTGTGCCACCCTGCTTGTCAAACCCAGACTCCTGCTGATCTGAGAACTCACTCGGTCACTCACTGTACCCTCATTCTACCAAATGAGCTGAGAAAAATATGGGGGACAAACAAAAGAGAGCATGGGTAGAATAAATAAAGGTGTTTTAGAATTACCCTATGACCCATCAATTGCATTACTAGGTATTTATCCAAAGGATACAAAAATGATGATTCGAAGGGGCACATGCACCCCAATATTTCTAGCAGTGTTATCAACAATAGCCCAATTATGGAGAGAGCCCAAATGTTCATCAAATAATGAATGGATAAAGAAGAGGGGGTACATATATACAGCGGAATATTACCCAGTGATCAAAAAGAATGAAATCTTTGCATTTGTAACAATGTGGATGGAACTAGAGTATATTATGCTAAGCGAAATAAGTCAGAGAAAGACAAATGTCATATGATTTCACTCATATGTAGAATTTAAGCAACAAAACAAATGAACACAGGGGAAAGGAAGGAAAAATAAAATAAAATGAGACAGGGGGGAAAACCAAAAGAGACTCTTAAATACAGAGAACAGACTGAGAGTTGCTGGAGGAAAGGTAGGTGGGGAGATGGGCTAAATGGGTGATGGTCATTAAAGAGGGCACTTGGTGGGATGAGCACTGGGCGTTCAGTGTGAGAGATGAATCACTGGGTTCTATTCCTGAAACCAATACTATACAGTATGTTAAGTAACTTGAATTTAAATAAATAAATTTTAAAAAATTATTATTTTCAAAACAATTGCTGCAGTGGATTTTGCATAAATGTTGTGGGGATGAATTCTCACTGATTGCATGACTGATTTCAACCATTTAAAATAAATTTGTGTGTAGTCGAAGCTAAAGCAAAAAACAATGGTGAGAAAACCGAAACAATACATAATTATCTACAGGAATTATGATGCACACCAAGAAAAGGATGCTGATTGATGTAATAGCTATAATCAAGGAGGTGAGCATGCCAACTACTCTTTTGACTTCTGTTGACAGGCAAGGAAAAAATTAGCAGTCACCAATTAGCTTCTAGGAACAACAGTGCTTTCCAAAAAATTGCAATGTCCTGTGAGGGAAAGTATCTCTTCCCTAGCAAGGAGAAATAAACAAAACTATCATAGCATATCATTTTTTCTTTTTCTATTAGTGGATAAAAGGTCTACAAGAAATGAAAATTATAAATCCCAGGATATTTGGAAATGCTTATTAAAGGAAAATTGTGGAGTAGACAAAAGGCGTCATGTTATTACTGAAAGTCAGAAAATTTATAATTATCTGCTTGGCCTGGACTATCACAATAAGACATTACATCTCCATAGTATAGTGTAATGCAATTTAATGGCCTTCCAGATTATATTAGGTTGGCTTATTTATACTGTACTTTGATACAGAAGGTATTTGCATTTCTTGGCTTTTTCTTTATGATGCAGAATCTGGCACATTTACCCACTGGTATGGCTCTCCGACAGTGGTTCTCAGCTGGGGTTTCACAACTGGTGTGAGGGAGTGCCATGTGACAAGGGAAGCTGCTTAGCTTCCTACAATTTATAGGAAAGATCCCCACGAGAATCATCCCATCCCAGATATCAAGAGTGCTAAGGTTGAGAAACCATGCTATGTGATAACCATAAATTAAAGTGATCTTATTAACTATATTTTCAGCCCAAATTGGACAAGAGGTTTCAACTTTTTGGAAGACAAAAAGCTACTGGACACATGGGGATTGATGAAACAGTGGAGGACACTGTAGTCTGAGTTATCATAGAGCAAACCGCAGCCAAGAAGCAAGCCATGAGGGTGTACAAAACCGTGTGGGCTTAGTACCCAAAAAGGTCAGGTATGACAGGGTGCAGGGGAGAGATGAGAGGCCACCTGAGAAGAATTAATTAAGACTCCATGAGACTATAGATGCTGGAGAGGATGTGGAGAAATGGGAACCCTCTTGCACTGTTGGTGGGAATGCAAACTGGTGCAGCCGCTCTGGAAAACAGTGTGGAGGTTCCTCAAAAAATTAAAAATAGACCTACCCTATGACCCAGCAATAGCACTGCTAGGAATTTACCCAAGGGATACAGGAGTGCTGATGCATAGGGGCACTTGTACCCCAATGTTTCTAGCAGCACTCTCAACAATAGCCAAATTGTGGAAAAGCGTAAATGCCCATCAACTGATGAATGGATAAAGAAATTGTGGTTTATATCCACAATGGAGTACTACGTGGCAATGAGAAAGAATGAAATCTGGCACTTTGTAGCAACGTGGATGGAACTGGAGTGTGTGATGCTAAGTGAAATAAGCCATACAGAGAAAGACAGATACCATATGGTTTCACTCTTATGTGGATCCTGAGAAACTTAACAGAAACCCATGGGGGAGGGGAAGGAAAAAAAAAGAGGTTAGAGTGGGAGAGAGCCAAAGCATAAGAGACTCTTAAAAACAGAACAAACAGAGGGTTGATGGGGGGTGGGAGGGAGGGGAGGGTAGGTGATGGGTATTGAAGAGGGCATCTTTTGGGATGAACACTGGGAGTTGTATGGAAACCAATTTGACAATAAATTTCATATATTAAAAAAAAAAGACTCCATGTAAAGAACGAATAACAACTTCTTTCTCCTTCTAAACCCTCACCGGAAGAATGACCAGAGCCAAGGCCTCTTGCCCCCACCCAAACGCCTAAAAATTAAGAGGTCCTTCTCTAAAGATAAAGAATAAACCATTTAATGCAGAATAGCAGAGAAATTGCAGAACTGCAGACATAATACTAATGTATTATAAAACATTTAGCTGTTGAGGTATTACAGAACTATTTCATAGCAAAAGCTTCCTAATACTATTATACTTCATTTAATATGGAAGCTGTTGGCAACCACCGAACACATATTTACCAAAGGAAGGAGCCTGAAACTAACTTTTTTGGTAAGTGGCAATAAGTATTCAAAGGAGCTACTCAGGGATTAAGAACAAAGTAGCCCATGTAATATCTCAATTTATCAGTAAAGTTAAAATAGCACCCTTTGTTTAATTTCAGTCACCAACTATTAAGTTGGCCTGTCATTAGCTGGAACTTCCAGCATAAATTTAAGGCTTTTAAGCCATAAGAATATAAACATAAGGTAGAAAATAAGTGTATGTATATATATAAAAAACAAACACTGTATTTTGGGGTGTGCAGTTACATTATTTCATTTGACCATCAATTTGCTACGATGAAAGGATCTAGAATTTTGGCCAAAACGAACAGCCAGTAAGGATAGAAGCCAAGATCTGAACCCACAGTGTCCCGTTTTAATGGTCACATGCTCTCCATTTCCACAGACTGCTTTCAACATTTGTGATTTTTTAATGCAGTTTCTATTAGACACCTTGTTTCCAGTGGAGTTTCTGATGATACAGAGCAGACTGGGGGAAAACATTATTTTGATAGTAGTTGGAAAGACAGATGAAAAGTTCTGTGTGAATTTAATGGGCCTCATTAAGATTTAACTGTCTTGGACAAGAGTGAAGCTTTTACTGTAGAATCTGAATAAGTCTAACACTGCTTTCCTAAGATTGGAAGGGAGGATTACATCTGTCATTGACTGTCTTGGGCAGAAACCCTTTATTGGTTATAGGACTTGATGATGACATACAATTTGAGGATCTCTGTATGACAGTGGACCAAAAAAAAACCTAAGCATTCTAAGAATCCCATTAAAACTGTTGCAAAAGAGAAAAGAAACCTTAATAAGAATGTTCTCCATTGAAACTCAAGGTTTATGAATATGAATCAAAGTTTTTAAATTTTTGCAATAATTGTATATAATATTAGGACTGTCCTTAAGAGTGACATTTTATAACAACCCAAATCTTGTAAAATATAAAATTTTGGTCCAAAATGTATACACATAAATTGAACAATTCTACACCGCATTCTTCTAGACGAATTAAGCTTCATTGGTGGTCAGCTTCTTATGGGACAATAAGAGTAGATTTGTCCAATGTTGATACATTCACCTTTTGCACTTGCTTTAAGATTCTTGACACACGTCAACGATGAGGCTACACTAGATAGCACAGTTCCTTGGATATCCTATGAATCTAAGCTAACTTCTGTATACATAGTGGGAACCCTGAAATTCCAATAAGAAGTAAGAAAAATATTACGTGTTAAATTAAGCCTACCTGTAATATTTAACAGCATTAGTGGTTAAAGAAGTATACCTTCAAATAATTGGTCTCCCTCCCTCCCTTCCTGCTTCTCTTCTTGCTGTTCACCTGCTCTTCCTCCCTTCTTGCTTTCCCTCCTTCTTTCTTTCTGCCTTCTCCTCTCTCTCCCTCCTTTCATTTCATACTTCGTCCTTCCCTCCAAATATGTCTGGAAGGCAGACTGAAGAAATAGCATTTCATTTTCTCTATTCTGGGTAGAGACAAAAACAGAACCCTAAACTCTCATTGAATAAATGGAGCAGCTGTGACTTACTACATCATCATCATGTTTGCCTGTTTAGATTATTTGTTATCATCCAAGTAATGGTGTTGAGAATAATCTTTTGTGCAGAAGTCATTGTATAAAAACGAGTATTTAACAAATAATAACCTCCTACCTAAATGGATTTTAAGCAGCTTCAACAACGTCTAAAAGCCTACTAAACAGTTCCTATGGCGGTTTTCTATTGTTTCGTAAAACAAAAGTCTATCACAAGTCATTAAAAACGTGATTACTGCCGAAAACACAAAACAAGAAAGAAAAGCATGCCTATGAGCAATAAGATCAGGCACTCTTTAAATAAAACTTGCTATTCAAATCTAATTATGCTGCGAACGCTGTTATATTACTTTTGCTATCGGTGCATAGCCAAGAGTTACTTGGCAACAAACAAAGGTTAGTCATTTTAAGAATTTTTGTTTCAGCAATGCAGGAACAAACTGCAAATTTGTTCTTAGTTGCATCGAACACCACTCATATCCTCAAAAGAAAAGAAAACAAAAGGGTGTTACAAACAACAATATACACCAAATGTTGATAATTACTGAAGCGGAGTGATGGGTGAACGGAAATTTCGTAATTCTATTTATTCCCTCTATTTTTGTGTCTGTTATGCTTGAAATTGTCCAAAATAAAAATGTTTTTTTAAATGTCATGGATACGAAAACTTTAGGATTTCATAAATTCTTTGAGCATTATATATACCATGAATATGTGCATATATCTACATATGTCCATATAGTGAAGTATAAATTATAAATTTTGAGCCAAGTGTCTAACAAGAAATGAGATGAAATTAAATTGCATCTTTGCCAGCTCAAAGCAATATCACAGCTCTCTTTGCTCAGCAAAATTTGTTTCTGTTACATCTTCACATTTTTTTCTTTCTAATAAATATAGCAAAAGCATTTTACTTTAGGGAAAAAAAATTGAAAAACACTAATACAATCTATCGATTAAATATTACTGAGTTATAAATTACCCTAAATCTTAGTAGCTTAAAATAGTGGCAATTTATTATTTTTTAATGTTTATTTTGAAGGGGAGCGAGAGAGAGAGAGAGAGAGAGAGAGAGAGAGAGAGAGAGCATGACTGAGGGAGGGGCAGAGAGAGGGAGATACAGATTCTGAAGCAGGCTCCAGGCTCTGAGCTGTCAGCACAGAGCCCAATGCGGGGCTCAAACTCACGAGCTGTGCGATCATGACTGGAGCCAAAGTTGGACGCTTAACCGACTGAGCCACCCAAGGCCATTTATTATTTTTAAGTCTACAAGACAGCTGGGAGGTCCAAAGGATCTGGCCCAAGCTGAAAAGACTTTGCCGGTGCATCTGTGGTCAACTACAGGTCAAATATGTGGTTTTGTTCATCTGGTCTGGGCTTGCTTAAATTTCCTACACCTTAGCAACCTAAGAGTGTCATCCGGTAACTGATAGCAGATCAGTGCAAGCAGGGAAATAACATGATCCGATGTGACTTATTTTTATTTTTTTAAAGAACAGGCAGAGTTTTTTTTTTAAGTTTATTTTTTATTTTGGGGGCAGAGGTAAGGGTAGACAGAGAATCCCAACCAGGCTCTGCACTGTCAGCACAGAGCCCATGCAGGGCTCAAACTCACAAACCATGAGATCATGACCTGAGCCAAAGACGGACGCTTAACTGATTGAGCCACCCAAGTGTCTCCCAGTGTGATTTTTTACATGCTTATTTAAAGTCTAGAACTAACCTTGGGCTGTTCTGTATGAAGCACACTGAATATTCTGCTCTTTCCCTAGTTCACCATTCTCTCAGATTCTTTTGGAACGTGCCTCCATTGATCCTTCTGGAATGCCACATCACTATATCCTAACTCAACTTCCAAAACTACTAAAGATATCAATTATTAGGTAAAACTTTCTTGACCTCTGAGGGCCCCCAAATACAACCTCCTTACCTCTATCCAGCCTTGAAGAGGCTGGGATGTAACTTTGCCTTCTATACGTGTGACTTCCCTTTGAGACTGTGAACTCACTAAGAAAAGGGATTATGGTTGTTAAAATTTTTTTTAACTTTAATGCCACTCATGTGTTTAGTGTTTTCCATAACAGGTAGAACATAGTGAATGTCCCCAAAATTCTTTGAATGGCTAGTGAAGGAAAGACTTCATTATATTTCATGCATTCTATTTTAAAATACAGTAATTGTATGTTCCTTTTCCCTAAAGATTTGCATTAAACACTGTTCATTAAAAATATATTTTTGGTCAATGAGATAAGCTTCAGTTACTTTAAAAAACTTCCCCATCTAGAAAATAGACTACATGAATCCAGAAAATAACTATTAATATCCTTTCAAAAATATTAAGTACTAGCTATTCGTATAGTTTTATGAAAAATATGTCATCCTTTAAGTGATTTATGACCACAAACTATGCTGAGTAACTTTTAATTTTTTCATTTCTCTTTTTGTCTACTTATAACATACAGCTGAAGATAATCGATCACCCAATCAGCAATATGTAAGAACCGCTAGTGATTAGCCTAGCATTTGGGCTGGTGGCATAGGGCAAGGCCAAAATAAGTGCAAAATGAGATACCCACACACAAGTAATTTACACTCTGGTTGAAAAGACATGATGAATAATTCAACAACAAATTAAAGACACTTTTTCACAGTAAGGTGTACTACATGGTCCTGGCTATGGGTGATGTTGTAGTTAAAAGTTAAGGGATAGATGAAAAAGACAGGATATGTATTGGAAAGAGATTCGAGAATGCGGGACATGTAACAGGCACAGTGGGTAACTATACCTGAATCAGGTTGCCCAGGAAGGACCAAGACTTTCCCTGTCTACCATGCTCTCTCTCACACACTTGGCAAATAAATGGTTTTGTTGGTATGAAGATATGTCATAAGGTAGGAAGTAAGAATGAACACAAGACTTGGAAATCAAGAAGCCAAACAAGCAAGCCATAAAGCCACAAAGTATATTCCAAATGAGTACGAGATTAATAGCTAGCAGACTCCTTTATTAGACTCCTTTAATAGACCTCTTTGCCTCCTTTATCTGCAACAGAAAAAGCAAAAGCTTTAGAGTCAGGAAGTCAGTTTCGAATGATGACTCTGCTTCATTACATAATTGTTTTATGCTAACTGAGTCACAGGTTTGAAACTCAGTTTCCTCCTCCATAAAGGAGATTAAATATATTTCTTGGAAAAAAATAGATTTTTAAAGGCTTGTTGTGAAGTTTCAATGAACATAAGGGTATCTGGTATTATGCCTAGAACAAAAAATACACTCCATAAATGTTAGTGTGCATTATTACCAGTATTACGGATTTAAATGCCTTCAGAAACAAGACTAAAATATCCCTGAGAAGAAAGGAAGGTTGGGTCATTCCAAAAAAGGGAACAACACGAGTAAAGAAAGAGAGCTGGACTTGATATAAACAGAGAGGTTAATGAGGCAGTGGGACACAATGGATCAGAGTCACCTTGACAACATTTTACTGAAAAGACTTAACAAACATATGAATCATGAGGTGAAGGCCAGGCACTAATCACCTCCTACTATTAATTTACGAATAAACAATAGGTTGTCTAACCTGCTTTTCTTTATTGTAAACTGGAATTAGGTTGCAAATTTTGATGAACAAATCTACATATTCCAGAATGCTCTTGCTTGAATGAAACCAGGCTTCAAAGACAATGGCTGGAAACAAAAGCTAATTCCATATCGATTAACCTAGCATTAGGAGCATCGGGAAATACAGAGCACTGGCCTCATCAGTGACTTCCACATCGTTTTAGATGCAGAGGTGGGTGGTAAACACAACATGGTCTGAAGGACCCCAAGGCAAACTATTAGATTGCTTCAGGGCCCATTAGAAGAACAGCGAGATACCACAGTTCACTTGAACTCCATAAGGTAAGGCCTGCAGGTGTGACTTTGAAGCCACTTTCAGGCGATGGCACTGTCGTCTGCCACATTATCAAACAAAAAGAAGACAAGAGAGAAACAGAACACAGCCAGAGTCAGCCAGCAAGTACCCAACTATGTTAGCCACATCAAAAGATAGGTCTACTTTGATGCCTGTATTCTTAAGTTAGTGCTCTATTAATTCATTTGTGCCTGCTGGTCCCACTATGAGTTGCCAACACTTCAAATTAATATTTGTTGAGCCTGATAAACTGCTAAATTGTGCTTATTTTTCACCTTTGGTTCCTAATAGATTATATACTTTAGAGTTTAAACTCCAGCTGCACTATCCAGTATGGTAGCTGCTAGTCGCAGTCACACTAGCCCCGTTTCAAGAGTTCAATAACCCCATGTGTCTTGTGCTTACTTTTGGGTCAGGCTGATCTGGAACATTTCAATGACTACAAAAAGTTCTATGAGGCAGGGCTGGACTAGAGTTACCCTCAACCATTCTTAGTCCATGAGACGTTTGGAAATTATATTTGTGGGGCATCCTGGGGTAAATGGTCTTATGGTCAGGAGTCATTCGTAACTACGCTTACTGTGGTGAGAATTTTGTGATGCATGTAACTGTTGAATCACTGCATTGTACCCGAAACTAATCTAATAGTATATGTCAACTGCACATCAACTAACAAAAAGAACTGACTGGTCTAGGGGCTCCAGCTGCCCTTGAGAGCATAGAAGAGTTGTTATCTTAGCACACCTGCAATCTGTTTGAGGTACAGGCACGTGTCACTAAATAACAGATGGAAACCTGTGCTTTAGTTAAAATCCAGTCCAATATCATAAGAGAAGTGCAGTGGCTTGTCCTCTTGAAAAACAATTACTAATCACGTTTGTATTTCTAATTAAAAACACGTAATCATCATGTCAAAGATCTTTGAAGAAGGCTAAATCCCACAGTAACAAATATCACTGATTTTGTACCACAGGCCAGGCCTTTGCTGAGTGCTAAGACTAGCACTGGTAATGAATTTCATGTTTCCCACCCGAGAAAGAACCAGAAAACTCACTGGCAATGTGGAACAAAACCGCCCTCTCACTTCTGAAATCTAACTAAATCATAAAATAGAATTTCGGAGATGTTAGGAAAGGTTTTTAAGACAAAAGAAGAAGATGTCTTCTATTTAAAACAAAGAGATGAGGAAGAAAATCTAAGGTGGATTGTTTGTGGTACACACAGACGAGTTACAGACACTGCAGTTGTTTGACGAGCGAATAGCAACTCTAGGAAATTCTCAGCACTAATGTATGTGTGAACATTCAGGTTTCTCCCCAAGATACAGGACATGTCTCTTCTTTATAATGAGTTTAGATCATTGCAAAAATCTCTGGTATCCAGGCACTATCACTATGGCACTAAGTGCCAGCACATCCAAGAAATGCAAGACCTGCTTTTCATATCCCCAGTTTCTAGAAGCATGTGTTTCACGGATGAGTCAAATCAGAGATGGAGAAATGAGCTCTGTGAGGTCTTGGGTTTTAATGGGCTTTTCTACTGAAGAGCAAAAGATATCACAGAGCTATTCTCAGGAACGTAAAAAAGGAATCAGGTACTCTAAGCGCCAAGTTACAACCGGTGGTCCTCTAAGTGCCATGTTATGACCGGTGGTGATAGAGGTAGGAGAGTCACGTGGCTGTGCCTTCTGCAATACTCAGTGAAGACCTCTAGGCACCAGGCACTGTTCGTAGTGCTAGAGAATTGGCAGCGAACAAGACAAAGCCTGTATTCAGGGGAAGAAGACAGTGTGAGGTTACAGAGGCCCATAAGAAAATATGGCGAGGAAAGAGGACATTGAGAACAGTGCTCTATTTTATAAAGGCTGGTGAGGGAAGATCTTACTGATAAGTAGACCTTTCAGTGGAAACCTAAAGGAAATGGGGAAATAGGACATGCCAATACCTAGGAGAAGAGCATCCCAGGCAAAGAGGAGGGCAAGTTTAAAAACACTTAGGTGGGGCCAAGCTTGGAGTATAGGAGAACCAGTGAAGAGCCCATTGTATGTAGAGGTGAATGAGTTGAGGAAATGAGCTAAGGAAAAAGTAGAAAGGTATGAAGTGCAAGAAATATCAGAGCGCCAGAACACTTATGGCCTTGCGCATTTGGTTTGGAGCTTGGGATTGAAAGCCATTGGTGATTTCTGAACGGAGAATGACATGATGTAAGTTGTGTTTTAGGATTCACTTCTGCTGCTGTGGGAAAGTGCACTGCTGGGATAGGGGAAGCAGGCTGGTGTGTTAGAAGCCAATTCTAACAATCCAGAGGAGATTCGTTGTTGGCTTGGATTAAGGCGGCAGTGGCAGTGGCAGAGAAGTGTTCATGGACTAAATCTACTTTCAAGGTGGATCACTGAGCTTTAGGACACAGGATGAAGGGAGGGGTTAAGGATGACTGCAAAGTTTTGGCTGGAGCAACCACATGAAAGGGAATTGCCATTTCCTGCTCTGGGAAGATGGCAGGAGAAGCAGTCGGGGGTGCATATGCATGGATGATTAGGAGTTTGGTTTCGTTCATTTTAAGGTCGAGATCCCTCTTAGACATCAAATCTGAGCCATCGAGTAGGCAGGTGGATAAATGGTTGCATGATTTAGGGATGACACGAGGACCAGAAACAAACTTGGGAGTCATTAGCAACTCAGAGAGTGTTTAAAGCCATGGGCTAGATGAGAATGCTGGGAAGCAAGGGCCCCACTCTGGGTTTGAACCTCCCTCCTCTCTGTTGCTGACAAAGAGACAAAGAGAGAAATAGCCCGCGATTACTGCTCAGCTTCCACCCAGCAATGCCAGGCAGCTGCAATGCCCCTGGGTAAATACCCAAAGTAGCTAGTACTTAGCATTTTTTCAAAGTGTTTCAAGAATCAATCTTTCTGACAGCCTTGGAAATACACAGCAAGGCCGCCTTCCACATGAGTAAAAATAATGCGTGCGTTAGCTGGTAGCATAACGCCAACCTCCTGTAGCTGTAGCCACGCTGATGCCTCTTTTGCTTCATTTCTTTTCATTGAACAGCTGGACTAGACATCTAGAGAGGGCCGAAGAGATGCCAGGGGCTGAGCAGAATTTTCAAAATCCTTCTGATACCTGAACGCCTAACAGTGTGCTCATAAGAGCCTGCAAAATGCCAGCAACCTGTAATAGAGCTCCTGCCTTAAAACCCTGACCACCTCAGATGTATCATCTCATACTTCAGGCATAAGATAATCGATGGGCTGTCTTTAGGGGTCAACTCTGACAACATGAGTAAGTGACTGAACAGCCAGTCCATGTAGGATAGTGGGGGGTAAAGTGAATGAAATCAGCTTGCTTTTCTATTCAGCGACGGTGCAAGCAAGGTGCGTGTCCTGTGCCTTGCTTCATGCTGCCACATCAGCAAGTGTTTCCCAAGGCTGTTCCTGCCCTTCATACTACAGAAGCATCAGAGCCATGTGGAACAATGTATTTCAATTCAGGGATTTTTTAAATGGTAATTATCATGGCAGGATCACTGTGAAATGTCATTGCCATCATCAGCACATCTTTTGTGTATATGTGTGAAAGAGCACCTGGAAACAACACTTGCAAAGAGCCAGGGTCACTAGGCTCCTATAATTGTGAGACACATCACATAGTGCATAGAGTCTGGCAATCGCAGGAATCCATCAGCTAAGAAAACACACTGCCAGCAAAGTCCTGTCTCAAAGGAAAGCCGGATAACGATCGAAGCAGCCAAATGCAGGCGGGCATGTCTGGTTCTATGTCTGAAGCAGCAGTGAGAACTGGAAACAAAAAAAAGAATCTCAAAGAAATTAAGCAAAGTATTCCTTAAAAACATATTTCACTTTCAAGAATAAAGGTATCCTTTGAGTATAAATGGCAGGCAAAGAAGTCATTTTAAAAGCCAGTACTAAAACCTAAATTTAGCATTTTATGTATGTCTGAGCACAAGCCCTTGTCTTCACTTACTAACAGTTCTTTTGATAAAAGATAACCCAGCATAGCACGTTTAATAAATTCGCGTTGGAGCCAAATGAATTCACATATGTACTTATATACCCACCACATGTATTTTCAAAAGTATTCATTTGTGAGTTGGGCATTGTTCAACTGAACAAACTCTGATAACTTTGAAAAAAATAAAAGCATATGTTTTATTTATGAGAATGGTAAAACTGAAACAATGAAACTTGAAATGAAACAAAAAATGCAAAGCAAATGCCATATTGTATTCAAGCCTTGCTTAACAACTCGACTCAAAAATGAACCACAGGTAACTGAAATTCTGCTATGGACCCAGTAAATGTTAAAAAAAAAAAACATATTAATTGGTTTTGACAGGCAGAAGTTAACATCACTGAAGTGGCAGATAGGGCCAAACTGATACAAAGGAGTAACGGAGAAAAATGCCGCAGTTCATTCCACAGTCTAGAACTCAGCACTGGGACAAAGGGTTGGTATTTATGAGACAGGAGAAAGTGGAGTGGGTCCTTTTAATGACCATGCTAGCCTGCATTCATTCTGATGTATGTCGGTAGAATTTGGCACAAAACATAGGTCCATTATGCAAAGAAAAGCTTGAAAAAGTTGAAAATTTAAAAATTTTCTAGTCACTGAAAGAGAGACAAGGGTTTCTATGTAAACCATCCTATTCTTTCTGGTTTTCATTTAATAAAGTTTATTGGGTGTTTCCTGTGTATCAGATATCTGGCCAGGTGTGTGAGGCGGGTACAAAAAGGGATAAGGCACTATTCTTTCCATCTGGAACGAGAGACATAATGTTTGGCTTAAAGAGATCAAGAAAGGCTTCATGGAGAAGGTATCATTTTGTTTTTATTTTGAGAAATAAAAGTTACTAAAAATACAAAGCCAAATACTTTTTAAATATGCTTATACCTCTCCTGATCCAGACCTATCGATTTTAACATCTATCATATTTGCTTCGAATTATTTTAAAACAGTAATAAGATATTACTAATATAGCTTAAATCCCCCTTTTTAATGTCTATTTTTATTTTTGAGGGAGCACAAGTTGGGGAAGGGAAAAGGGTAGGGGATGAGGCTCTGAAGCAGGCTCCATGCGGACAGCAGTGAGCCTGATGTGGGGCTCAAACTCACAAAGTGTGAGATCATGACCTGAGCCGAAGTCCAACACTCAACCAACTGAGCCAACTAGGCTCCCCTAGCTTAGTTCCCTTTAAACCATGACCGGAACTCCCTTTCCAATTGCCAGAAGCAACCGCTATTATAATTTTGGGGTGTCTTTTTCTATTCCATTTTTGTAACTGAGCATATATCAATTAACATTATATATCTATATATCTATGTGTATAACATTCTGGAATTTTCTATTCACACCTGAAGTTTATGTTCTGCATATCTACTGATATCGATATATAGAGAAATCCAGTTCATCTCTTTAGTTTGCTGTTCAGGATTCTGTATTATATATTTTAGCTATGGAGTTCTCTTTTGACAGGTTGTTACTAATTTTTTGCTGTTATAAACCTCACACATATAGTACACATAGGCAAGAGGTTATCTAGGGTCTATACACAAAGGGTCTATACCAGGGTGACATGACAACCAGATGGCCTGGGATAATTTACACCTTTGTTGTGGCATAAAATTTAATAGTGCCCATTTCATGTTCAAAGGTGTACGAGATTAAACAGTAAGTCATATATTCATCTTAATAATAAGGCATACAGTTTTTCAGTTTTATGGGCTATTGCCAAACAGTTCCCCCAAATAGTTGCACCAATTTATACCTTCCACCAGCACCATCTGACGGTATAGTTTTTATCCCCACATCTTTCCTACCACTTGAAAAACAAATTTGTTTTATTGTATTTTATATATTATTGCCTTGGAATTCTTTACAGATTTGTATATAACATTTTGTAATCATGATATCCACTGGAAATACAATTATCCACTCCATCATTTTCCTCCTAAGCTTGTTTATGATATGTTTTTTGCTTTGCAAGAGTTTAGAATTATAATGTGATCAGATGTTAGCTTCCGTTTTCGTGGCTATATTTAGTGTCTGTTAAGAAAGCGTTCCTTAATCAAGGACATATAGATATTTTCCTACATGCTGGAGGGTACTATATCTCGAATCAGGTCTTTTAAGGACTAGGGTATCAACGATGAGGATCAAGAAAGGGCATATCAACTGTGGAAATAGAAAAGGCAAAAATACATAGCAGGCTTTTAAAGACTTGAGTGGTCCATTTTTCCGGGAGCGTTGCATCTGTATATATATCATCTAAATTCCCTATTGGCTTCTTTCACTGAAAACTATTTTATTCTATGTTTTCACTTTTCTCTTTTACTACTTATAAGCCATATATTTCTCTGAAGAGGTTTTCTTTCCCTTCCCCTTTGTAATGAATGTATACCCTGTTTTCTGGTTCTCATTCCTTCGTTGTTGGTTTACTCAGCCATTTTGGTAACATACATCCTCTGGGACCTTATTGTGAAAGGCCATATTATAAACATATTATTGAGACCTTGTAGTTCTGAAAATTGTATGTATCCATTCTCACAGGTTAACCGATTAACTGTCTGGATATAGAATCGGAGGTAGAAAGCAAATACTGATTTTTCCTTAGAATTCTGAAAACATGATTTTGTAGACTTTTGACTTCAGATGTTGCTCTTGAGAAGTCTGATGCTATTCTGATTCCTGTGATGTTGTGTATGACCTGCTTCCACCCCTTTTGAAAAGTTTTTAGAATGTTTATCTTTGGTGTCCTAAAATTTCTGACTGACATGCCTTGATATGAACCTTCTTCAACTCCTTTTACTGGCCACCTGGGTTGAACCCTTTAAATATGGAAAATCAAGTTCATCAGCTAAGGAAAACTTTCTTGCATTTCTTGATAATTTCCTCTTCTCTGTGTTCTCCATTTTTCCTAGCTCTTTAAAATTCCAATTAGACCTCCTTATTGATCCCCCTTTGAAAAAAAAACTTCTCATCTCTTTGATAATTTGTTCTACATTCTGGAAGATTTGTGGTATAATATTTTAATCTCTCAAGAGTTCTTATGAGTTCCCTGAATGTCCATTTTTATAGCATCCTGGATGCTATAAATTGCTTCTTTAATGTATTTGTGAATATTCATTATATTTTTTTGAACTGTTCATCTCCCTGAACAGTCTTTGTTTCGTTATAGTTCTTTTTATTTGAATGCTGCTGCTTCTTCTTTTTTTTTTAATCTCTCTTAAACTGTGAGCTTTCCTTGAATATCTTGTAACCCTTGGCTGACCATTGCTATGTAAAAGTGAGGTAATGAAAAGGTGAATGAAAGCTCTGTGTGCACCTGGGGATGACTGAAAACTGGGTATATGTGATCAGGGAAGTATTAGTCTTTTCATTTGGAGACAACCTTGACAAAGGCAGGTCTTTTCTCTTCGGCTGCAGTGTTTTCCCCAGAGAAGAATCTTCCAATCACCTAACTAGAGAAGCAGGCCAACTGCCGGTGTCCTCGTAGATGAGCACAGAGGGCTAGTGGGAGGGAGTCTGCACTATTCAAAACATAGACTATTTCTTAATTCTCCTATTTCCTTATAGCACCTCAGCCTCTCCCTCAGCAATTCGTCATGTCCACAAGCCCAGAGCCACTTTGATTCTTCTCTTTCGTACTTATTGTTAATTTTCTTTCTGCTTAGGTATGGGATGATTGGTCAGTTGGATGCCCAGGGTGGGAGAGGCTATCTGAGGCTTTAACTTCCTTATATACACTTTTGACCAAAGTTACTATTTTCAGCCCCACTCCTTACCCTCTTCTGGAAGTACTTGGTATCTCCGAATCCTGAGCCTGCTTGGGGGTACTTCAATTTTAATTTCTTGCATTCTGCTAAATACGCACTTTCCATCTTCTAAAATCTTGACAATAGGCCTTACATTTCCTACTTTTCTCATATTTTCCTGTGTAATATTTTTATATTTATATTACTATAGTTTCTCTGGAGACTTGGGAGGGAACACTGTAGTAGATTGAATGGTGCCTCCATTAAAAATGTATGACCACCAAGAACCTGTAACTGTGAACTTATGTGGAAGAAAGATCTTTGTAGATGAAATTAGGTTAAAAACTTCAATTACCCAGGCGGGCCCTAACTCCAGCGGCCAGTATCCTTGTTGGAAACATAGAGAAGAAATATAGGGGAAAAATCCTGTGAAGGAGGGAGCAGAGATTGGGATGATGTGTCTATACGTCAAGGAATGGCAAAGATTGCCAACAGTCACCAGAAGCTAGGAGAGACACTGGAACAAACTCTCTCTCAGATTATCCAAAAGAAAACAATTCTGTCAACATGTTGATTTGAGACTTCTGGCTTTCTGCACTGTGAGACAGTGAATTTCTATTGTTTCAAGCCACCACCCAGTTTGTGGTAATTTGTTACAGTAGGCCTAGGAAACTAACATAAGCACAAAGAGGCACTTAGCTCAATTTACCATAATTAAGCTCAGAACTTTTTCAGAATTTAAGTGTCTTATTGAAATATAATATATATATGTATATATATGTATATACATACGTGTATACATATACATATATATACATATATGTATAAGAGTGCACAAATCATAAGTGTATATCTTGATGAATCATTACAAACTGAACATCCCCATGTAACCAGCAACCAGACAGAGAAACAGAACATTTTGTCAACATCCCAGAAGTCTTCCTCTGGTCGCTTGCCATCGCTTCTCTCCTCAGCAAAAGCAACGACTATTCTGATTTCTAACAACATTGACTAATTTTGTTCTTTTTAAAATTTAGATAAGTGAAATCGTATGTTGTGCACTATTTTGGTCTGGCATTATTCATATAACATTATATTTATTAGATTCATTCATATTACTGTGTATAACTAAAGTTTATTCACTTTTATTAATGTAGATTATTTCAATAGGTGACCATACCACAATTTATTTATTCCTTGTTCATAGACCTTTATGTAGTTTTCAACTTTGGGGCAACCACCAGGAGTGCTGCTATGAACATTCTTGTACCTGTTTTGTATATTTCTGTTGGATTATTACACAGGAGGGGAAAGGACAGGTTGTAGGTATTCAGCTTCAGTAGATACTAGCAGTTTTACAAAATTATCATGTTAATATACAATCCTATTATGAGTATTCAAGTTATTCAGAAAGGTTTAGGTATCTTGCTGGTGCCATCATTAAGAATGGGCAGCCTGTAGCAGCCAAATATTTGTGGCATGGGTTTGATGAACATGAAATCACTAGTGCTTTATATATCCATTCAATATTGCATCACTACAGAGGTTTGGGAAAGGCTGAAAAATGACATGATTCCTTTCCACAGCTGGAACTCTTACTCAGATAGAGCTCGGATTTTATGCAGTGGCCAAGATGCAACCCTCTGTCTACATACATGACAAAGCTAATATACAGACATTAGAGACAAAACATGAAGAATGTTAGTTTAAATCCACTGGATGTCATTATCACCAGAGTAATAGCATTCTGATTATCCCACAGACACATATAAATGTAATTTTTAAATATATTTTTTCCAGTGCCTATAAACTAAGAATACATACCTTTAAGGCATTGAATTCAATGAAATAAATATTTTATTAAGAATTACAAAACTATATCTGCCTTATCTGTAAGTTTCTGAGGGCTTCATAACCTTGAGGCACCATTTTGAAGTTGAATGGAAGGAGCTTAAAACTCATATAAGTATATATCAGTCGAAGTAAGGTGAGATAGGGCTTCACTTTTTTGTCACATTAATTAGTACCTGTAAGTTCAATTGACAGAGATTAGAGTGTCTTGGGAAAATCAGGGGAAGTGCTCTCTGACCCTTCCCACTTTATTCCTTTTGGTACGCTTTAGTTTTGTACCAAATATTACTTGAATAGAGTTTTGTGATTGTGTGTGTGATTTAGTTAATGATAATCGCACTGAACTATTTTAACTGAATACCTGTGACATATGGCATGTCTTTTCAACTAGGTGTCAAGTCGTGGTGGAAACAAATTAGTAGTCACTGTTTGGTGATTAGTAGCCCCAAGATAACTCACAATTACAAGAATGGCTTGTTTAAGTAAAGGTCACAATATAACGCTTCCATTGACTTGTATTATCCCTGTCACCAAACAAATTATTAGCATAGGAACAGATTTTTAATAGCTGGCCACCTATGAATCAGCTATTTAATCCTACACTGTATAATTTCAATGCACTCTTAACATGTTTGTTTGTTTATTTATTTATTTATTTATTTATTTATTTATTAATATGAAATTTATTGTCAAATTGGTTTCCATACAACACCCAGTGCTCCTCCCAACAGGTGCCCTCCTCAATGCCCATCATCCACCCTCCCCATCCTCCCATCCCCCATCAACCCTCAGTTTCTTCTCAGTTTTTAAGAGTCTCCTACGGTTTGCCTCCTTCCCTCTCTGTAACTTTTTTTCCCCTTCCCCTCCCCCATGGTCTTCTGTTAAGTTTCTCAGGATCCACATAAGAGTGAAAACATGTGGTATCTGTCTTTCTCTGTATGGCTTATTTCACTTAGCATAACACTCTCCAGTTCCATCCACGTTGCTACAAAAGGCCAGATTTCATTCTTTCTCATTGCCACGTAGTATTCCATTGTGGATATAAAGCACAATTTCTTTATCCATTCATCAGTTGATGCACACTTAGGCTCTTTCCATAATTTGGCTATTGTTGAGAGTGCTGCTATAAACATTGGGGTACAAGTGCCCCTATGCATCAGCACTCCTGTATCCCTTGGGTAAATTCCTAGCAGTGCTATTGCTGGGTCATGGGGTAGATCTATTTTTAATTTTTGGAGGAACCTTCACGTAGTTTTCCAGAGCGGCTGCACCAGTTTGCATTCCCACCAACAGTGCAAGAGGGTTCCCGTTTCTCCACATCCTCTCCGGCATCTATAGTCTCCTGATTTGTTCATTTTGGCCACTCTGACCGGCATGAGGTGATATCTGAGTGTAGTTTTGATTTGTATTTCCCTGATGAGGAGTGACGTTGAGCATCGTTTCATGTGCCTGTTGGCCATCTGGATGTCTTCTTTAGAGGTGTCTATTCATGTTTTTTGCCCATTATTTACTGGATTATTTGTTTTTCAGGTGTGGAGTTTGGTGAGTTCTTTATAGATTTTTTGGCCTTGAATAATGTTAAGGAAATAGTGGTTCTATATTATTTGAGAAATAAATTTGAAACACAAACAAAAATGCTCTTCCTACATGAGAGCTTAATATAGTTTAGAAAATAGAAATGATGATTTTAGGCCTTAATTAATAAATGGCTTTCTGGAAAAAAGTGGCTTTTCTGATTAGTAACACCAGAATTTGTTGAATTAGCCATAGGGCCTTCAAATGGCCTCTTTCCTATACCTGGCTCCCTGTGCCTTATTCTTCACAGTATTTACCACAGTCTAATTTTTGTGATTGTTTGGTTCATATATCTCTCCCCTCAATAGATTAGGCACTCACTTTTGTATTTGTTCACTGTTGCCTACCTAACACTCTGGTCTGGTTCATAGGAGTCGTTCAAAACCTATTTTTTGAAAATATACACACAGGGACACCTAGGTGGCTTAGTTGGCTCTGGAACTCTTGATTTTGGCTCAGGTCATGATCTCTTGGTTGTGAGATTGAGCCCTACATCAGGCTCTGCACTGACAGTTCGGAGCCTGCTTGAGATTCTCTCTCTCACCCTCTCTCTTTGCCTCCCTCCCCTGCTAGCACTCCCTCCCTCCCTCCAAATAAATAAATAAATAAATAAATAAATAAATAAATATCAACCCCCCAAAATTATATACACACATATACACAAACTTTGTGGTCTCTTTCTCTGGGTAGTATCTCTTGGGTAATTAATTTTGTTTAATACATTATTAAACCACAAAACCATTTATGCAGGCATTGTATTTAATTCTGTAGTTTATAGAATGTGGAGTATGAAATAAACTTCACAATCAGTTCTTTTGGCTCTAAGTTTTGGAAATCTTTTTGAACTAGTTGTAGCAAAAGAGAGTTCATGAAACACATATGTGGCTATCTCACACAACCCATGGGCAGGGTTTCAGCTGGGTGATGGGGTGAACTGCAACCTGATCCAAAAACTGGAGAGAAACCAGCAGTTTGCTCTTAGTATCTCAACCCTGCCGCTCTTCGCATATTTGTTTCGTTCACCCCACATGGCTTTTTCTATTTCTAAAAGCAGAAGTCAGAAAATAGCTACTGTCCTAGTGCTTATGAGTTTGTATCATTTCCATTTAAGACCTCAGAATTTCCTGGGTGGCCATTTCCCAGTTTCAACTCTAAAAATCTGAGAATGGACTCCGATTAGCTCGGTGTTGGCTAGGAGCCACCCTCTGGCTTCATCTCTACAGATGAGGTGGGGTCACCTTATAAAATTGTGGCTGCTTTCTCTGTAACCATTCAAAAGGAGGAGGCAGAAGGAAAAGCGAGTTCCCAGAGATACAGGGTGTCCTTGGAGGGCAAAACCCGGCAGAACAGTTTAGGAAGAGTGGACCCGGTGATTTTTGCCTGCCACTTGCATTTACCTCTTTCAATTACCTCTTATTATGAACTAACAGAATAGCAGGCACTGAAGACTTGGCTAGGGAGAAATCAGTTGTATCTCAATATGAGTAATTTCTGCATTTCAGTGTGGAAGAATAAAGGAGGCAGTGGAAATGGAAATTCAGCATTTGGGAAGCAGCTGCATGACCCAATTCATTCTTCTTTATACTTTAAAACTATTTATTCCTTCTGTACAATAATATAATGAGATAGGATGTGAGAGGATTTTCAGATTATTCCCTTTATGACTATGTTGACTCTATGATAAATTTAAGATGGGAGTAGGGCTGGTGATATCCTGGGCACTTGGGCATAATATTGACTAATCTCTTTAGAATATGGCAATAAAGGCAGGCTGCCATCTTACGACAGCATTATGAAGGGGACATTTCACAAATTAGGAGTGGTATGGCCAGAAATAGCTGCCCCTCTGTCCTCTCAAATCAGATATGAGGATAATCACAGAGATAACTATCTCAGCCTTGCAATGATAAGCAAGGAATCCTGTAATCATTCTATCACTGATTAGCTTTCACTGGTATTGATCTTAAAAGACTTTTTTTCATATGGAAACTAGAAGTGACTTTCAAAGAGAAAAAGATCTCTTGGAGAAATGACATTTTCAATAAAAGAATTCAAAAAGAACTATAAACAAAGACATCCTTCCTACTGGCAAATGATAGGACACTCATAGAAGTACAGAATTGCACCATTTGAAGATACCTTGTAGAAATCATGACCAACCCTTTATTTAGTGGACATGAAACCAAAAGTTCAATGATGAGACATTGGTCCAAGGTTAGAGTACATTCTAGAGAAAATAATATAAAAAATTACTGTCTAAATATCTTTAGTAACAGCTAGTCTAGTGATAACAGCAACTGAATTTAGATCAATATGTTTATATTCAATTATTTTCAGATTAATTTACTTATGTTTTTTATTATTATTTTTTAATTTTTAAAAAATGTTTCTCTATTTTTGAGACAGAGAGAGACAGAGCATGAATGGGGAAGGGTCAGAGAAAGGGAGACACAGAATCCGAAGCAGGCTCCAGGCTCCCAGCTGTCAGCACAGAGCCTGACGCGGGGCTCGAACCCACGGACTGTGAGATCATGACCTGAGCCGAAGTTGGATGCTTAACCGACTGAGCCACCCAGGTGCCCCATATTTATGTTTTCTTTTAAAATTTACTGCTCTTAAAAGGTATATGCAAAAATACAATAGATTCTTACTAAAATTTTCTAATTCTTAAAATTGGACTAGATCAGTGTATTTTTAGAGCAAGGGTCAGCAATCTGTGGCCTGTGACTGTATTTATAAATAAAGTTTTATTGGAACATAGCCACGCCCATTCTTTTATGCCCTGATTATGGTTGCTTTGGGGATACAAAGGCAAATGTGAGTAGTTGCAACTGAAACCGTATATCCCATAAGCCTAAAATATGTACTATCTGGTCCCTCCTGAAAAAATTTGCAGAACACTGACTTAGGGCATGTTTCCAAATGGTCCTAGCCATCTTTTATCAGTCACGGTTATTTCATAAATATCAATTAATGTACCTTAATCATTCTAAAATTCTTCCATAATCAAATGGGATATTGCATGTGACACGATTATAAGCATCTAGTAATAAAAATAGTCAAGTGAGAATAGAAGGTTCTCACTTCCTATCCCTTTTTAAATGTTGATTTACTCGTGTTTCTCACATAAGGGAACAAAATCATGCAGGCAGTACTTGAAACATGTGGACAATGGTTACCACTGTAAAATATGGATGTCACAGGCAGTTACCTATGTTGTGACAATCTTCAGTACTGTAACTGCATACTGGAAACATTAACAAAAATATTTTAGAAGTCACATTTCCTAAAAAATGCTTTATCTTGTATCACAGCTCTAAAGAAACATAGAGCAAGGGTAAAGGCCCACATATCTATCTAGTTGAGAAAAAATGGAATAAAATCCTTCATTATTCAAAGGATGCAGGTTTGAAAATTAATGCCTTACACCCCGATGCATGAATATTTTTACTGATCTCTTCCTGTGAGGCAAGCTCCAGATAACCATAGGGCCTACAAAAAGGACAAGACAGGGACACCTGGGTGGCTTAGTCGTTGGAGTGTCTGACTCTTGATTTTGGCTCAGGTCATGATCTCAGGGTCATGGGATTGAGCCCTGTGTCGGGCTCAGGAAGAACAAAAGATAAGACGTTATTTCTGCTTTCAAAACACTGACAATTTCTTACACTTCACATTTAAACACTTCTGAGGCATTAAGGAACATAGTTCTTTTGGTGCACAGAAGCGTAGCTCAGATGCAATGCATGTGGAATCCCTCTCTAATGAATTCATGTTTGTAGGATGCCAATGTGTTTGAGCAAACCAGATGTTTATTTTATCACAAAATTATATCCTGCCACCAAAACACATAAAAATCTTAACTTCCTGAAGAGTTAAAAATATTGATAGCTCTATACTGAAGAGTTTGGGATAATGTGGGAGTCTGTTTTCTCTGAAACTTTATTGTCAAGAAACAACAGAGCAGAAGAGTTGCTGTATATTCAAGTATGTCAAAGGGCCCATCAAGGTCAAATACGACGGTTTTTGAAAATGATGCTATGTGTGGATAACACTGCACATAACCAACAAGAGAACATCTTTAAAACCACGGGATGCTAGGTGTGGATGGGCTCTTCCAAGTCAGTAAGTCAACTGAAGCAAGGTCAGACTCAATTCCATGGTATTTGGAGAAGGATATGAGCAATATATAACTTGGCTCATGCCTCAGATTGAATAATTTAAATTTATACTTACTATCATTTACAACTGAATTTATGCAGTCACTCAAAGAGCTATTGATAGAATGGAAAAAAGAGATATTAATGATCCTGATTTGGGCTATCATTATTTTTCCTTATATTCTAAAAAAAAAAAAAAAAAGTGGTTTTGGGTTACGTAAGTATTGAGGAACCATAGGGGAAATGACAACTAAGATGACATGGCCATCAAAGAATGGGACTAGAAGGTAAAGCCTCAGATTCAGATTCATTCTTTTTTTTTTTTTTAACGTTTATTTATTTTTGAGATGGAGAGAGACACAGCATGAACGGGGGAGGGGCAGAGAGAGAGGGAAACACAGAATCTGAAGCAGGCTCCAGGCTCTGAGCCATCAGCCCAGAGCCCGACGCGGGGCACGAACCCGCGGACCGCGAGATCGTGACCTGAGCCGAAGTCAGACGCTTAACTGACTGAGCCACCCAGGCGCCCCTAGATTCAGATTCATTCTAACACAGTCCCTGCATTTATGCGTACTGGCCTTAGATTGAAATCATACTGTGGCTGAAGTAAGATATTATATCATGTATCTATACCTATCCATTCCAGTACAATATTCCACACATAGCAGGTATATATTAGATGTATGTTTTCTTCATTCATGTTATAATTGGCATCCACAATAATTTGGAATGAGAGCAAGTTAAGAACAAACCAAACTCACAGAAACATTAAGTAAAATGGTTTCCAGGGATTGGGGGTTGGGGGAAGTGAAGGAGATGTTGGTCAAAGGGTACAAACTTCCAGTTGTAAAATGAAGAAGGTCTGGGGATCTAATACTCAGCATGGTGACTACAGTTAACAATATGGTATTATATACTTGAGTATTGCTAAGAGAGTAATCTTAAATGTTCTCACCACAGACACAAAACATTGTAATAATGTGAAATGATGGATATGTCAATGAAACCTTATTATGGTAATAATTTTGCAATGATTATCATGCATGATAATACCTTACCGCCATGTTGTATACCCTAAACTTACACAATGTTACATGTGAATTATATCTCAATAAAGTCGGGGGAAACTAATACAGAAAAAGAACAAATCACTTAAATTCAGAGGCAACAATGAATTGGGAGAGGGAAATTATCCAAACCACAGAAATCTGACCCACAGATGCAGTACCAAAGATTGAGAAATACAAGAACACGTGTAAGTGTATGCATTATATTATCCCATGTGAAGAGCTGTTATTATGAGCTTAACTCAGGTCAACTTGGGCCTCAAACCCCACTTTTAATGGTGTTCTTGCAGAGGAACCAACTATGAAAAACAAAACAAACCAGAAGAATACACTTAAGTCGTAAGCATAAATAGCAGGTCTGAGACCTTTGTTTTGTTCATTTGCATAATTAATTTTCACTACCATAATGATAGCATAGAATTGGCCTCACTCTTACAAATAGAAAAATGACGAAAAATATTCAATGCATATATATGTATATATATATGTATGTATATATATAATATGAATCCCATTGAAAAATGGAAAATGGAAAATGGAAAATATTTATATAAGAGGGGATTCAAATGACCAAAAAACATGAAATATTTCAACCTCACTACTAATTAATAAAATGCAAATTAAAATAAAACAAGATTTAATTCACATTACTTTTTAATCATACTTAGAATTGACAAGGATATGGAAAAAGAGTAACTCTTATACAATGTTTGTGCATATAGAAATCAGAACAACTATTTTGGAGAACAATTTGGAAGCATATATAAGGTCAAAGATGTGTAAGTTTTATTGCTTCATGCTTCCAGTTGTTGTTATAGACGCTAGTGAAACACTTATTCTTGAGCAAAAAGATGCCTGTCCACTACAGTATTAATCATCAGGCCAAAACAATAACAACAAAATCTAAATTACCAACCACAGTAGATTGACTAATAAAAAATGAGGGATATTCATTGAATGTGCTACTATAGAGCACTTACAATTTTTTATAATGTTTATTTATTTTTGAAGGAGAGAGACAGAGAGCGGGAGAGCGAGCGAGTGCACACGTGTGAGCAGGGGAGGTGCAGAGAGAGGGAAACACAGAATCCAAAGCAGGCTCCAGGCTCTGAGTCATCAGCACAGAGCCCGTCGTGGCTCACAGTCACGAACTGTGAGATCATGACCTGAGCCAGAGTTGGACACTTAACTGACTGAGCCACCCAGGAGCCCCCAATACAGAGCACTTAAAATGGGTAAACTTGACCTACAGGTGACAAACTTGATCAATTATAACACATAATGACGAACCAAAAAAAAAGAGACAGGTTGCAGAAAATTAGAGGAGCATAATACCTTTATATAAACTTTAAAATATGCAAAAGTATGCTATACATTTTTATGGGTATATGTGTAACAAGTTAAAACTATTAAACACACATAAAAACAAACATCAAATTTAAAAGAACAGTTACTTCTGAAGTGAAAGTAGGAAAAGGGAAAAGGAAGAGTACATAGGAAGACTTGGAATTTATCTAATGTTTTCTTTTAATTTGAAGCAAATATGGCAAAATGTTAACATCTTATAACGTTGAATGAATAGTGGGCACATAAAAATGTTCATAGTATATCATTGTTTTTCAAAGTGTGGAATTATACCCAAATAGTGGGTGTGAAATCACTTTAAAAGACTGTGGCTAATGTTTTTAAGAAGAATAAAGTAAGACAAAATAGGAAATACCAGTGCAAGCTGAAGGACATCTAAGCAGTGTTCTGCAGATAGTTTGCTTCAGTTATTCGTATGTTTATGTATGTATGTGAATATGATGTAAACTATCTTTGCTTACTCTGAATTTTGGGTAAAAATGTTTTAAAGATACTGCATTGTGTTATTCTCTATTATTTTTATCTGTTTGAATATTTCATATGCTTAAAGTTAAAAAAGAGATAATTAACTGAAAATATAGGGAATTATTACTGTAGTTTTTTAAGACAACTATAACTCTAAAATCACAGGAAGAATTCGGTCTATGTAAACACTTTTAGTGTTAAATATATTTTTCACAATATTGATACCTCAAAAGGACAGAGGAGTCCGTGAACATGGAATTTGAACTCAGAGCCTCTGAATGACAAGTTAATACTTACTTCTCTGAGTCAAAATGCTCTTTATAAGATCAAAATTTCTTTTCTGAGCTAATCTTAAGTCCTATTCAAACATGTTTAGGTTGCCGTATTGGAATTAAGTCTTCCTATATACCCGTTTTTTTAAGTTAGTCATCATGTACATTTGTTGGAGATATAATGAGAAATCCTGACATGATGAGGAACTATCAGAAACTAGATTAACAGAATAAATGAGAAAGCAGACTGTGATTTTTAAGGCCTGTATTTAAAAATTTCTTATTAGGAAAGGGTTTTAAACCTTCCATAATAGCCAATATGCTTGACCTCTGATATACACAAATTATTTAGCCCTATACATATATTATGTTCAGTTCTAATAAACTAAATGTGAGCTGAGGGGTGGGGAGAGGAACTTGTATAAAATAGGTCCAAAATGAAGCCCTTATCTTGTGTAAACCTTTCAGGAAATATACTCATGATTTCAAAACTGTGTTTAGATCTCTTTGCTGCAGGAATTATTAACAAAAACAGCTCATATACATTTCCATTTTAAATTTTATTACTGCCATTGATACCAGTTGTAAATTATTAAAATTGGAAGGTATTGTGTGAAATCAAGAAAGCTACAGGCGATAGTGGCATTAATTAGCATATCCTTGGCATCTAAAGTTATCTATCTATCTACTCTAATAAGCTGTGTAATGCACAGAAATACAATTTTGAAATGCTTTTGTAGTAACAAAACTTAGCTGTAGCTGAATTTATGCCTCTGGTACTCAACAAAGATGCAGACAGGCCATAACTCATAGGGTCTATATATCTTCCAAGTGTGTTTATTTTGTTTGCTTTATGTATGTCTGTTGCTTCCAAAAAGGATTTTGAGGTAGATTATAATAAAAGGCCCATGAAATAGGCTTGTTAAAATGAAGATAAATTGCCAAAAGCATCATAGTAGGAAGTAGAAGAATGGTTATTGGGAGTGGGTTAAAGAACACATAATTAGTAAAAATACTAGCTAAGAATAGTTACTTTAATTATATATTGAATTTAGCCTGTACTTCCCAGAAGCCAAGACAAATTTTAAAAAATCAGGATGAGTTGTATAGATCTAGTTGCACAGTTCTTTAGTTCTTCAGGAGACAAATTCAAGTTCTAAATCTAAGGGACAAAGATTTTTAAGATCATGAATTTTGACGTAAAGAACACTCAATGACATAATGCATGGCTTTTTGAATATTCAACTGGATTTTAGAGAAGTCACTGAAACATGGTTCAGTTGACCATTGTGTATGTCAAACAGCAATAAGAAGCTAAAAGGCATTTTGTTGTAGCTCCATCTGCAAAGTTTGAGAGATATCTTGAGAAAAGAAAATTGTTTAAAATAACCTTGGTAGACCAAAGGTCCTGTATTATATGAGAAGATGGACTTCAGATTAGAATAATGTCTTAATTACCTAGTGTGGTAAACTGAATAACGACCCTCAAAAATATTCAGGTCCTAATCCCCGTACCTTGTGAATATTACTCTGTTTGGCAAAAGGAACTTTATAGATATGATTGAATGAAGGGTTGTGAGATGGGGAGGTTAGCCTGCATTATCCAGGTGGCCCTGCATTTAATCACAGGTCTCCTTTGAAGAGGGAAGCTAAGAGAGCTATGGGAAAAGAGACAGATGCCAATGGGATTAGAGAAGCAAGATGCTCTACGGGTGTTTTTGAAGATGAAAGACAGGGCTACGGAATGAAGGAATGCAGCTCTAGACTTAGATAAAGCAAGACACTGATTCTCCCCTAGAGTCTCCAGATGAAGGACAGCCCTGCTGACACTTTGACTTTGGTCCAGTGAAACGGATTCTGAACTTCTGCCCTCTAGAATTGAAAGTGAATAAACGTGTGTTTTTTTACACCATCAAGTTTGTGGTAATTTGTTACAGCAGTCACAAGAAACTAATCCACCTACAATATTCGGAAAAATATTATCTTTACCAGAAGTAAAATATTTTAAAGTATCATGTGACATAGGATACTGACCCAGTGCTATGGTCTGAATGTTTGTGTCCTTCCAGAAGTCATACATTAAAATCTTAATGCCTAATGGGATTGTAGTAGGAGATAGAGCTTTGGGTGGCTATCAGGTGGTGAGGGCAGAACGTTCATGAATGAGATTAATGGCCTTATGAAAAAGATATTTGAGAGAATTCCCTTGTCCCTTCCATCATGTGAGGACATAGCCAGAGGTCTGTAGTGTGAAGAAGCCTCACCCAACCACGCTGGCGCCCTGATCTAGGACTTCCAGGCTCCAGAACTGCGAGAAACAAATTTCCGTTATTTATAATCTACCCAGCATGCAACAAAATCAATTGCTGATTGCTTGGAGCAGGGGTGGAAACTTAATGGATAATCAGCATTTTAAAACAATTTAATGTTAAAACCCTAAGAAGATAATTTCAGGGATAGTTATGAATTCTTTTGGCATTTCCTGTTATAGTTTAAGTAACATTTTGAGTATTGCTGTATTTCTGATAAAACATTCAGTATTCCCTTGTAGTGTTTTTTTAAAGATTAAGTAAATGGCTGACTCTAGAATATAAGATCCAATGGAAAAGTAGGGCTTCTTTTTGGGTTGAAAGAGTGGATATTATTTGCAATTTGCAGAATCTGTGCTTTGCAGTGCAGCTGAACCAACAGCAGGAAATAACATTCTTTTTTTTTTTTTTTTTAAGTTCATTTATTTATTTTGAGAGAGAGAGAAAGGGCACTGGGGATGGGTACAGAGAGAGGGAGAGAGAGAATCCCAAGCAGGCTCCACGCTGTCAGCACAGAGCCCGATGCGGGGCTCGATCTCTAGAACTCTGAGATCATGACCTGAGCCAAAATTAAGAGTCCAACGAATGCCTAACAGACAAAGCCACCCAAGTGCTCCAGGCAACACAATTCTCCTATGAAAGCTCATTTCCTTTGGTCAAACCTCAATGTTGGGAGTGGTAAGAAATAACAGTTCGTTAAATGAAAATGCTATATTAGGGCGATCTAGGGGGTAAAGTGGACTACCTGGAATATTCTTCCTTAAATTACTGATGTAAACAATTCTAGGAAGTCTATAGAAATAAAGCCACTAGTGCATAATCTTGGAGCATCCTGACCTGTTTTTCACAAGAGCAAAGCACAGTTGTCCATTGCAGATATGTGAACTTTAGTTTAAAAAAAAAATGATAGAGCCAGCTAGATGAATCCGGACAGTCTGATGTATCAGGCCTCTAATGAAAGTTTCTTTGGGGGCTGGCTTTGAGGCAGGAATTCAAGCTGCCCAGTTCAGTCTCCTGGGTGGATGGTGACTGATTGATAATGTATAACAACTAAGAGCTCCTGACCTAAAGGAATTCCACCTTGACTGCAAGAGATTTTCATCATTAGGGACCTTACTTGTTCTGTGTTCCCAGAGGACTCCATATCTGGCCCATGCACATGTTTCATATTGCACTGAAGTCATTCATTTATCTGTCTTCTCTACATGTACCTTGACTCATTTACTTTTATGCCTCTAGCACCTACATAGTCCCTAGTATTTCACATAAACTGAATAAATGTTTGCTCTATCCATGAATGGAAGGAAACTCTGAGTAAGTCTTAAGCAACCATTATCTAGAACCTTTAAATCCTAGGGATCATTAGGCTGGTGGAGGCTTTTGCAATGCAAAGATCAGGTTGTCACTGCCTGAACCCACTGATCAATCCTGACATCTCTAAAAAAATGATAATCAGATATTAGAAAGTCTCTGCTACATGCACCTATCTACCTTATGACAGTTCTCCCACTTTAATGGGATTGCTTAAAGTGGCGGCTCTATGAAGACAGAGACTTATTCTTACTGTTGTATTAGGAAAATATAGAATAGTGCCTGATATATAGGTGATCACTAAATAGTTATCCAGTGAATGAGTAATCTCATAGGACAGAGTTGCAAAGGGAGACACAGGCGATCTAGGAAGAAATCAGACACTAAGCTCTTATAACAGTCCAGGTATATGTGACAAAAGCAATGGGTCTCTTATCCTTTCAAGTAATTTTCCACCTAATGCCTAGTTTGGATATTGCCACCCTCAACAGAGTTCCCCAGCATCACCTCCTATGGCAACCACACCTGTCAGGGAGTCTGGACTGGATTTTCCTACTGCACATCCACTCCCTGTGCCAGGCTTCCCTGAAAAATCTGTCTTGGATCCTCTAGTTTTGTCCATTCATTCTGTTGTCTCCAAATCAGGGCTTTGATGGGCCTCTAGGGATCCTCAATTGGCATAACAACACAGTGCACTACTAACACTGCTAGCTGTACTAGAGTTTAGAAACAGACCAGAAATTTTGAAGACTCTTTGCTCCTCTTTGCTCCAAAAACAGTATCCCAGAAAATTTATTTCTGACTTGCCTCCGTCCCAGAGCAATGTTGACACCCCGACTGCTATGGCCTCACTTACAAAAATGAGTTTACTCACATGCTCTAGTATCCACAATGATACTTTTGTAGGGACCCTGTTTCCTGTTCCTACTAGAACTGAGCGTGTGGTCTCCAGGATTTGATGGTCTCTGCAAACTCCAATGAGCCTCACTCGCTGAAGGGCCCCCCTTAACACCCATCCATCCAAGGCACACCATGCATTGCCTATAATCTAGCAGTGAGAACAAACGCAGAAATAGGATGTTGGAACAATATATTCCTAGGCTCCCACACCCCATGTCTACTTGAAGAACCCTCCCAGCACCTCCCTCTCCACACTTCTATCCCCAAGCAGTGCTTTCACTATGAGGGAGAAACAAAAGTATATGCATGTCATTTTTGTATGATTAAAATGCTATGCTACATAACACTTTGTATATATAGTATTTAGGTTTATTAATTTGTTGTTCTTCAACTTCATTTGGATTGAAAAACTTTCTGATTCTTAAGATTTATAAGTAGTATGGGGGCGCCTGGGTGGCTCAGTTGATTAAGCACCCGACTTCAGCTCAGGTCATGATCTCACTGTTCATGGGTTCGAGCTCCACATTGGGCTCTGTGCAAACAGCTCAGAAAATAAGATTTATAAACAGTATGTACTTTTGGAAATGGCGGTCTATTAAACCATATAGCGTAACTCCTTGGAAAATCATAATATCAAGCAAAGCCATACCACATTTTTTCCCCTCTCTGGCAGGAGAATTAAATTTGCATTGACAAGGCTTTTCCTATTTACTCCCTTGTGCAGATACTCACATTTAGAGCAGTTATATAATATGTGCTTTTTGTAAACATGCTTCTATTTTTTTTTTTTTACCACTCATTAAAAAAAAATAACCACACAGTCAGTCTACAGATGTTTGGAGGTACTGATTAACTCAGTCCATGCCACTTTTGTGTGTTTGTGCCCATCTGTATGTGCATACTCCACAAGCACATTGGAATTCTGAGAACTTTGAAAATGAGGTTATTGTACAGAATATTCTTGAGAAAATATTTCATTTGTTTTCTAAAAAAATTTCCCATCAACTTAAATAATAGACATAATCTATTCTCATTTATTCTTGCTTAGAATAGCTCTTTTTGCTGTGCAGACATCATTCTCTGCTCAGAAGAATACCACATATTTGTTCAGACAGCTTTCAAAGCAAACAATGCATTTTTTTGTTCCTTTCCTAGTTGCATGGAAAACTATACCATACAGTAATATTAACTTCATGTGTAAATCAAAGAGAAGGTGAGTCTATTTTATGTTTGACTTTTTTTTTTTTTACTAAAGAAAGAAAATGTGACTCGCTGTCTTTCTTTATCTCAGTTAACAAGTATTTCCTATTCAGAATCTGCAGAAGAACTCTAAGTGAGCTAGTTTCTAGAATTTTATTTAGTTCTTTAAACTCTAAATGCTATAAAACAAATCATTTTGGAATAATGACTTTTTAAATAGTCAAAACGACTTTTCAAAATCTTGAAATCTTTCATCCTTATTTCCACTTCATTAGGCCATATAAGCACCAAAGGGAGCTGTCACAATAGGGATTTGTGCACACCAGACTTTCATCTGGTTCACAGATATTACCTTGAGAATCTGACAGTTTGCCTAAGAGCTGGAAGTTGAGCAAATAAGGTAAGTAGACCATTGGAACTGTATGTGTGAATTTGGTAGCTGATGTAATTATTCCATGTGAGTTAAATCTCTTAGAGGATCCTTGGCCCTAATTCTGAGTACAGCAGATGACAAATAAGTGGTCAGTAACACACTAACATAGTATTTTAAAAATCAGTCACTGTTGACTGTTCAGGTCCTTCCATATCCAAAGTTTCCCTGACTGAAGCTCATGATCCCTTTCAGCTCTATCATTTATAGCAAACTTTTTTGTTTGTCATTGTTGAATTTATGAACCTTCAATGCCTTCCCTGGCAGACAGTTCATGGTAATGGTCTTTGTTTTCCTTCCCTTCCCTTCCCTTCCCTTCCCTTCCCTTCCCTTTCCTTCCTTTCCCTTCCCTTTCCTTTCTTTCTTCTTTTGTTACACATAAGGATATGATTAAGCAGTTTGGAGAGAGAAAGAAAAGAGAGAATAGGTATTGAAATTTTAAGACACAATGCAAAGAACCAAACAGACCTGCATAAGAAATGCTGAGAAACTGAAGGCCTCAGAGGAAGAGCACGTAGGTAGAGTCGAACACTGTGGCCTATACAACAGGGTAGTTATTAGCCACATGTGGCTATTGAGCCCTTGAAATGTGGCTGGATTTTGAAGGCTCAGTACAAATAGGACTATAAAAATATCTCGTGAATAAATTTTCATGATGATTACGTATTGAAAAGACAATATTTTGGAACTACTTGGCTGGACAAAACATATTACTAAAATTAATTTCACATATTTCTTTTTAATTTTAATGTGACTACTAGTATATTTAAAATCACATATTATGGCTAGCATTATATTTCTATTTGATAGTGCTGATTTAGAAGATCCAGTTCAGAAGGAATGAGTAACAGAAATTTTAAGCCGGTTAACTTTAGGTTTAAGATGGTCAAATTAACAGAGGTATATGGTGAATTGAAAAGCCAGTATATTAAGAATACCCATTCACTGAAGGCGGGAACCTAGTGTGTGTTATTCATCTGCATATTCTCAGCGCCAAGCGCAGTTTCTGACATACACTAAGTTCTCAGTAAATAAATATATGACTAATGAATAATGAATCACTCAAACTAGAATTATGAAATAAGCAGAGAGAAAAAGTATTTGGTTGTATGTCACCAAAATTTTTTTAAACACTACATTAAAGTCTGTTCAATAAACAATCCTGGGATACTGAACAGCCACATGCAAAAGAATGAAACTGGACCACTATCTTATGCCATACACAAAAATTAATTCAAGATGGATGAGACGTGAATGTAAGACAGAAAACCGCAAAAATCCTAGAGGAAAACATAGGCAGCAAGCTCCTTGACATTGCCCTTGGCGATGGTTTTTGGATCTGACTCCAAAGGCAAGGGCAACAACAGGAAGAATAAACAAATGGGACTACATCAAGCTAAAAAGCTTGTGCACAGTGAAGGAAACCATCAACAAAGTGAAAAGGCAATCTAATGAATGAAAGAAGACAATTGTATATTATATAGCCACTAAGGGATTAATATCCAAAGTATATTAGAAACTCATACAACTCATTATCAAAAAAACCAATCTGATTGAAAACCAGGAAGAGGATGTAAATAAACTTTTTTTCCAAAGAATACATACAGATGGCCAATAGGCATATGAAAAAAATGCTGAATATCACTAATCATGAGGGAAATGCAAATCAAAACCACAGTGAGTTATCATCTCATACCTGTCAGAACGGCTATTACCAAAAAGACAAGAAACAACAAGTGTTGGCGAACATGTGGAGAAAGGGAACCCTTGTGCACTGTTGATGGGAATGTAAATGGGTGTACCCACTAGGGAAAAATGTATGGAGGTTCCTCAAAAAATTAAAAACAGAACTACCACATTTCACTTCTGCGTATTTATCCAAAGAAAACAAAAACACTAATTCAAAAAGATACATGCACCCCTATGTTAATGGTAGTATTATTGACAGTAGCCAAGACAAGGAGACAACCTAAGTGTCCATCAATGGATGAATGGATAAAGAATATGTGGTACATACACACAATGGAATACTACTCAGCCGTAAAAAAGAATGAGACCTTGCCATTTGCAACAAGAATGGATCTTGATAATATTATGTTAAGTGAAATAAGCCAGACAGAGAAAGACAAATACTGTATACTTTCATTTATATGTATAATGTAAAAAACAAAATAAACAAAACAAAACCAAACTCATAGATACGGAAAACAGATCGGTGGTTGCCAGAGGGGAGAGGTATTGGGGGGTAAGCAAAATAGGTTAAGGGGGTCAAGACATACAAACTTCCAGTTATGAAATAAATAAGTCATGGGGATGTAATGCACAGCATGGGGACTATCGTCAATAATACTGTATTGCAAACTTGAAAGTTGCTAAGAAAGCAAAAACTGAAAGTTCTCAGCACAAGAAAAAAATTTATAACTTTGTATATTGACAGATGGAAAATACTTATTGTGATTCTACCACAAGGTATACAAATGTCATACCATCATGTTGGACACCTGAAATTAATAAAATGCTGTGTGTCAATTATACTAAGGTATAATTATATTAAGTTCCCTAAATATTTCTGATTCAAAAATGAATTCTTAAGTAGTAATTAAAGATCACTGTTGGTAAAGTGCACAACTGAATTATGAAGAAGTCTCAGAAACTTACTAGAGATATTTTTTTAAAATATATACCACAGAAGGGAGTTGGATAGAGAAGTGACAGAGTCTGGGATCTGCATTCCGGTTCCATGTTAGTGACATTTGCTGCTATATAACATAGGGATGGAACCAAGTATTGGCTAGGAGATAACTTAGAGAAATCTGACCAAAAGTAAAAAGTATGTATTCTCATCAAAGAAAGGTATCTCTTTTCTGTGCCCTTGTATTGTGTGTGTGTGTGTGTGTGTGTGTGTGTGTGTGTGTATGTTGTGTGTGTGTGTGTGTGTACACAATAACAAAAACGTCCTAAATTTGACATCCATAGATGGGCTTCAGGGACATATAAATCCTCTAATATTGTGTGTATCTGTGCAAATGTCTGTTTTAGGGAAAGAATACTGTGGCTGTCATCAGTATCTCAAAGTGACCCATTGACTAAAACATATTACTTAGCCACTGTTCTACTGCAACATTAAGTAGATTGGGGTGACAGTAAAATAATGACCTCTTGCTCTGATTTCAACATTATGGGGAGCTATCCTTTGGCTGGAAAGCATTGGATCCTTTTCTGTTTTCCACATATTAACTAATGTTTGACTTTCTAGAACTTTCTTAGAGATTTCACATAAAGATAAAAAATAATTTAACACACAAAATGTTTGAAATGCCAATTTCTTATTTATCAGAAATAATGTATTTGGGGAAGTAATTCTGGCCATGATAAAAATTTTAAAAGAGGTCCCAACGGTCTTTTAAATTGTTCCTCTGCCCCCACCTCCAATCATCCTAACCAAATCATTAAACGCCCTTGCTTTCTAAGGTCAGCTCTATCACTTTTGGCTCTGAATGTATTTAATATAGATACCTCATATGATTTGATATAAAGGAAGAATTAGATGCTTGCCCAAAATTTGCTCCCCTCTTTTCTGGTAACAGCTCCCCAAGTGTGCTTTGGAAAATTAACTAAATTAACTCTCACTCACTCCATAAAGTCTTAATGTGAGGTCAATCAAGTTCACTTTGGATTCGCCACCCATACACTTCAAGACAAGATAATACATGGTTCCTGCTGTGACAATCAGATTCTTTCTTCCAATTTAACTCTTATAAACAGAGTGTAACAGAAAAATGAAAAATTAGGATTTCATCCATCCTGGTAGTCAGTCCCTGAGGAGATTGGAGATCCCAGAGTTGCTCTGTCTCCGAATCTTCCTTAAATCAGGTTCTTACGCTGTTTCTTTGATTTACAATAAATTCAGTGGCAGAGAGTGGATCTTTATAAAGTGGATACAAAATCTGAGACTACTAATTTATTTATTCCTCAAAAGTTCAAAAAAGTTGAACATCTATTCTCCAGCAGTTAATGAGGGTTCAAAACATTGTTCTGTCTCAGAAGACAATATTATCTAATTTGAGGTATGTGAAACTAAAAAATAGTAAGTTGATTTAGACAAAAGGTCAACTGGCTCTGATTTCAAGAGGAACACTGATGACTGAGAAGATCAAGGGCTGGAGTAGTCCAGAGAGATGTAACATGGGACTTACACCAAAACTCAAAAAAAAAAAAAAAAAAAAAAAAAGGGAGATTTTGAGAAAATTGATAGGAAGGAGGAACAATTCAGGTGAGGAACAGCTTGGCCAATTACGAGGAGGAAACCTATCCAGCTGGCTAGCAGGGAGAGTTTATGTATGAGAAAGCTAAGAATAATGTGGCAGCAACAACTTGAAGAGGACACTCAGTGCCACGCTAAAATGTTTGGACTGTATCGGGCAGGCAATGCGATCCATGTAATTACTTTAATGTATAAAATGGCTTGACTCAGGGCAAGATTATGCCAGGGTAGGCAGTTATGAGATTTCCATAATACCTAAGATTTGAGGTAGAAAGAAAATAGAGCAGGATAATGGTGAAGAAAATGGCAGTGGACTACTTGATGGGAGAAATCACACAAATGGAGACTCTGTAAGACCTGATAAATGACTGAATTCATGTGGAGGGAGAGGGTTAAATCAACCAAACCATGATTTCAAAGGTATTAGCAGAAATTGTAGAAAACCAATAATACTTTGAACTTGGCAGCCCAAGGAAAAAACTATTTGGGTAATTATAATGTGTATGTGACTTTTTTTCCCACTGTGCCTTTTTTGATCCGTAGCAGTGTGATTACTGACAAGCAGCTCTCACTCCCAACACTAATAAAGTTAATACACCATAGTGTATCAATGATTCCTATTGCCGAATATTTGTTCCTCTTATTTTGAGACGTGGACTGAAGATTATTTTCCTTCCTTCCTTTCTTTGGAAACTTTGGTTGACCATGGCAATGGCTACTCTATCTCTAAAACAGTAAGAATGTTTTTATAGGTACTTGTATATGGCTAAAGCAATAGGCTTCTCTGATTTGTGCTAGTTCTGGGCCCAGCACTTAGGAGGCCTGGCAACTTCTACCTTGCCTTCATGGAACCCAACAGCCACACTATAAGGAAGTTGAATCTCTCTCTTGAAGAGAGAGGCCACAAGGAGGGGTACTGGAGGCAGAGGCACAAAGTGGGAGGGGAGCCATCTTAGGCCTTCTAGGCCAGCCTAGCCTCCAGCTAAAAGCAGCTATACAACCCTACAGCCGACACCAAGTGGAACAGAAAATCCACCCAGTTAATACACAGAATTCTAAAATATTACAGATCTTTACTGTTCTGGCTACTATATTTATGAAACAATAGAAACTGAAATAGAAAGGTTGAGTTTGAGGTGGCCCTGACACAGTCAGACAGAGATCTCCAGCTGGGAGTGGCTACATAGAACTCACAGAAAAACTGGAGATACAGATTTTGAAGCTATTCACTCATCAATAGTGACTGAAGTCAAGAACATGTGTGGGAATATCTATGACAAGAATATAAAATGAGACGAGGAAAGAGTCTAGGTTACAGTCACAACAAACTTTCACATGGAAAGAATAGTAAGAGAAATAGGAGGCAGCAAAGGAAACAGAAAAGCCAGAAAAACAGAAAGAGTGTGGATTCACCAAGGCCCAGAGAAATGTCTCCCGAAGGAGAAACATGGACTCCTGTGAGAGGTTGCCAGGAAGTATGATGACAGGGTACAGTTTACAAGCAGAATAAAAAATGCCTCCAAGAAGCTTAACATTAATAACATCACCCGGAGAATTAATTTCTTCAGGGAACACATATTTGATGTCATGTCATTAACCTATCCATGTTGTCTTCCACCAAGTAAATGCTTATGCATATTTGATCTTGAATACAATCATTTCAAGACAGAAAATGAACAAGCAGAGAGACTTATAGTTTCAATTTAATTGCAAGGGCATGACTAATTGAAAGATTTTCTATATTTGGTGAGGCTTGTTGCGACCCTTTTGCTGGTTCCCAAACTGATCTGTGGAGACTGGAAAATTGTAGCAGTGGCTTATTTGATGTTTCATTATCATGACTTCCATGATAATTAGGAATAATTCATGCCATAGCAGTGTGCATGTTACATAGAAGGTAGAGTAAGTAGGGTATTTGATTCCTGAAGTGGCTCATATTTTAACATCCCCTTCTTTTATTTGATAAGATTCATGTTAGTAAAAATCATGTAATAATCGGCAATACTCCTTAAACTCTGGGCTTATTCCCTAGTTTCAAAACAATAAGGAAAAGTAAATTTCAAATTTAAAGGTATTTTTCAAATTTAGTAACATAGCTCATGTGTAAAACGCAGACAAAAATATTATTCCCTGTAGTTCACCCTTCATTGTTTTAAATTTTAAACACAGATAAAAACTCTAAGGGGTCACATACAATGTCAACACTGAAGTAACTCAAGTTCTATTTATTCATCTTTACAGTCACTGTGCCATCATTGTTTATATCAAATCACCTGTTTAAATAAAGAAATATCAAGCACCACTTGGCATGGAGGCACCAACTTTTTCCAAAGTCAACTCAAATGACTCCAAACTATTATCAGTTTACTCTAGAAATAACTGCATTGCAGCTGAGACCGTATGCTGGGGACCTAATGTGTAATTCGGAGGGCTTTGAGTTAACTGCTATGCAGAATTAAATGTTTATTCAAGGATAAGTAATAAAAATGTGTTAACTTGAAGCTTATAAACTCGTAAATAGGCACATCAATTGTTTAAAATTAGACCAGCAAAATATTTTGGGGTGAAGAAATATTTTATCACATTGTTTAGACTTGCTGGTGCATGGTGACAGTAAAAAGCAAACCAAATTCTAGTCAATTTTTTTATTGCTTGTAAATCATTCTACGGACATTTTACCCCCTTAATGCCTGACCATTAGGAGAACTGCTCCCCATTATTTCTCATTCTGTGCACCAGTGATATGAATTGACTTACCAACACCTTTTTCCCATTGTTAGCCTTTCATTTTGACCCTGAAATCCCATCTTGCTACATGAATGAAATTTGACAAGAAATTCAAAATTTTGTAGGTGCTTTTCTATGTATAATGCATAGTGGAAAACCTTCAAAAGTCTTTTGCAATATTTTTTTCTTAAATACCCCAAAAAAGATAGATTGAGGGGATAAACTTCATGGAAAATTAAGAGGGAAAAGAAGTGACCATTTATATGTCAGATGAGTTATGGAAACACACAAAATGCGATTGGGCTGTAATTATATATCATCTGTCCTCTATATCCATTTATTTATTCATTTAACAAATGTTTAACTATCCCTTCCATGTCTTTCTCTGTGCTAGATATTGGGAAATGAAGAATATCTTGTCAATCAACATTCTACATAACCTTCCCGTTCAAACAACAATTATTATATTTTAAGATTTTTTTTTGATGAAAGTCTTTTCAACATATAAACTTCCCAGTTTGTATATAGAAAGGATAATTTAACTTTTCTCTTGATGTCTCAAAGTCATCATATTTAAAATACATAATTTTGTGTATTTTGATAGAATTCTATGTCTCCCAGCTCTTTGCCTGTTTAGCCTCACCTTCCTTTATAGGTAGCCTGTCAGCTTTGACATCTCCTGCTGTCATCTGCTGCTTTTTTATAGTCTCTTACTTGACATTAATCTTAACATTTCATGGTTTGAAAGTTCTATGTGTGGGAAAACTAGACAAGCAAGCTTGTCTGTTATCTGTTAGCAGGTTATAAATTATAAGAATAAGAAAACTTTAACTCAACCACTAAAAAAATAAGGGGGAGTTATTAACATGCATAACTCTAAGTCCAGTCTGCTATCTTTGGCCTTATTCACCTGTTAGCTTGCCTCCCAGATGGCTACTGCATCTCCGTGCATCATATCCTTTGGACAATGTACAAAAGAGGAAAAGATACCTTTCTCTTTCTTTAATGTATATGTTTTTCAAGATTTAATAACGTTTTTTACAGATGCATCCTTCCCCAAAAGTCTATGTCTCTCAACTCATCAGCCACCTTGTAATATGTACCCATTCCAAAATGAATCACATACATGGGGAATGAGTCTGTCATGGTTAACTTAGACATTTTGGCCAAGGTGGGAAGATGAGTCAGTTTGTCCTCACAGCACCTGGTCAATCAGAAGACAGTGAATCTTAAAGAAGAAGAAGAAGAAGAAGAAGAAGAAGAAGAAGAAGATGAAGAAGAAGAAGCAGAAGCAGCAGCAGCAGCAGCAGCAGCAGAAGGAGGAAAAGGAGGAATAGGAAGGGGATGAAGAGGAGAAGGAGGAGAAAAAGGAGAAGAGGAAGAAGAAAAAGGAGGAGGAGGAGAAGAGGAGCGAGGAAGAGGAGGAGAGGAAAGAGAAGAAGAAGAAGGTGGATCTTGAATAATCGAAAGGTTGTGTAAGGAAAACAAAGTTGGGGAATATGATAGGTAACCAGTGACATCTTTGAAAGGAAGGCTTGTGACTTTGAATGTTCAAAAGCCACATTCCATTTTCATTTTCAGTTTGATTTTATGGTCTGGCATGTTTGGGTTGCTGGAATATTAAAAAATGACGTACATGCTATACACTTCTACTACAATGGCAACTCTTACTTAATAATTTGCTACCACCATAAAGTGAAAAGTGAGTATACAAAAGTAGCAATTTATTCTGCTGACTTAGGAAAATGAGGCATGCAAGCCAATCTATTGGAATATAAGAAAAAAAAGTATTAGAAATATTTTTATTTCATTCATTTTTATTTAAAAAAATTAAAGCTTTAGGGGCACCTGGGTGGCTTAGTCGGTTAAGCATTCAACTTCGGCTCAGGTCATGATCTCACAGTTCGTGAGTTCAAGCCCCGTGTTTGGCTCCGTGCTGACAGCTTGGAGCCTGGGGTCTGCTTTGGATTTTATATCTCCCTCTCTCTCTGTCCCTCCCCTGCTCAAGTTCTGGCGCTCTCTCTCTCTCTCTCTCTCTCAAAAATAAACATTAAATTTTTTTTTAATTAAAGCTTTACTAACATTTCAAATATAGATTGACCTTGATTGACCTTGATCCTCAGTCCATAAGAGACACTTACAAGACACATTACGTCAGCTACCCGAAGAAGTCTGAAAGAGGGAAGGGGTTGACAGTGCCACCTTCAATCATTTGTATACCTTTAGCATATTTTTAGATACTGTCCATTCTCATTCATTCGCAAATGATGATTTCATGACACATATGAATTCAGACTGGTCCTTAGATGTACTAAGTAGCACCTCTTTTGAACTGACAATTATGAAGCTCATCAATAGTAACATAACAAATAAACCTATGTGGAAGTTTCATATTTTTTATTTCATTTTTTCAATCAGAATTTGATTTGAGGAAGGCAAAAATCAAAGTTTGACAGGAGATTTGAGCACTTCAGACAGGAATCATCATGGGTAGTTGAGAACATGAATGGCTGTGACTTAGCTGCTTATTAAAGTGACAACACAATATTTACATAAAAATCCTTAACACTTTCAGAAATGAAGAACATTTGTTACTTCTTTTACTTTAAGGAGAATAATCAAGGGCATGGAAAAGTCATTCTCGTGGGATATAGAAACTCCGCTATTGGGTAAATTAGCCTCTAAGGTGAAGAGCAAACTTTTACAACCTGTTACAACTTTTACAACTAAGAGCAGAAAAATAAGGAAACTTTGTGATTTTCATAGAGAGGAAACCAAATTCTGAGTGTGCATGACTAAAACATTTGATTCAAAGGAGCCACAGCTCTTTTTTATAATCTTGTGAAAAGACCCATCACAAACTGGGCCAGCTTTGGTAAAATTTTAACAAAAATTTATTCTCCTTTTCAGATTCTATTTCCATGAATGTTCTACAGATCTATCAATATGCCCAGTGTAGTCCTTTACCATGCTCTTTCTTGTTCTGGAACAAAAGTCATTTTATTTCAAGACAGAAGCATTCCCTCTTTTTCCTTAACCAAAACATACCTTATTATCTTGAGACTCCTAGTACTCTCACATGAGTAGTCTTACAGTCATCTATTTTGTCTTTAATTAAAAAAACTTTTTTTTAACGTTTATTGATTTTTGAGACAGAGAGAGGAAGAGTGTGAGTGGGGAAGGGGAGAGAGAGAGGGAGACACAGAACCAGAAGCAGGCTCCAGGCTCTGCACTGTCAGCACAGAGCCTGACATGTGGCTCGAACCCACGAAGTGTGAGATCATGACCTGAGCCCAAGTCGGACACTTAACCGAATGGGCCACCCAGGCACCCCTCACAGTCATCTATTAATTATAACTTTTATGCAAAGTCACTTCTATTTCACAAGGAAAACAAGATGGTGATAAATGTGAATAGTCTATCATTTCTGCTGGACTAGCACAGCTCAGAATACACATAATCCAGCTTTGCACAGCAGCACAGTTCTCTCATACAATTTTGGACATGGCAAGGACATGTTCAATGACAAACCCAAATATGTAGCTTCCTGTAGCATATACAAAGAGCAAAAGTATATAAACTCAAAAGTATGCTAAACATTCAATTCTTAAGTATTCTGACATATAAATGACCTAGTTATCCAAAGAATGTCCATCAATTAACTCAATATAGTATCTGTCAAGAGTTATCTAAACATCTTGGAAATTCTCTTCAATCTGACATATTCCTAAACATAATTACCGTGGAAGTAAAAGATTGTCAGACAAATGACTCAGGTGGGCCAAAAATTTACGTTTTTCATAATGTTAAACAATACCTAGAAGTAATAACTAGTTTATGTGATCAGTTAAGCTGTATACTTTTAGGAAAAACATACCCAAGTAGGGGAAAAAAAGTATGCTTGTATGATACTGATACTATGCTAACACCGACAAATTGGAGAAGGTATAGCTGTTTTTATTAAATGCTAAAGACTAAACTTATTTTCCAACTACTTTACCTAAGTCATATTAATTTGAATTCTCAAAATGGTTCCGAGTTGGTTTTTTTGAGAACATGTTTTTTAAATCAGTATACTTAAAGGATCAGTGGTTCAATTTCCTTATTTCCAGGGAATTTTAGGGAAATTCAATTGATATAAGCAAGTATTTCAACATGCCAATCAGAATTGGCTCCCCTAACTTATAGGACTTTACAAATAGATTAATATCACCTGGAAGTAGGACAACATTATCCACTCACACAACCACAGGTGAAGATATTTCTGAGCAACAGATGCATAGACAGTAAAACATAGCTTATAACTTCAATTCTACAATTTCAACAATGGGACAAGAGTCAACAGCAGAACAGAAAAACTGGTCCAAATGAAAGAGATATTCTCCTCCCAGACAGCGTGACTTTCTCCACTCATTTCAGCTCAAAAAGCAACAAACAAAAAGACTAACAAACCAGATTTTTTGTTGTATCTCACTCAACAGAGATTAGATTTCTATATACCATTAATCCATTTAGAGGAATCTCCAAATTGTCAGACCTTAAAATCAAGTTCCCAATCACTGCTGCCAACAGTGGGTAATAACTTATTGGCTATAAATGAACCACACGAAACAAAGACACAAAACTAGTAGAGAGGAAAATTAAAACCAGAAAAACAGAGTCAACAATATTCTCTTGGTGCTTTGGATTCACCTAATGAGAGCCCAGAAAAGCACATCTGGGCTTCAACCACATATAAAGTGCACCTCTCTGTCATGGAAGTTTACCTGGCTCTGTCAAGTGAATCTATTGGACATCTTGTTGCAACTTCCAAACAGTTAAAAGATATTTTTCAAACAGGATAGAGTCATGACACTCACACAGATATGAAATGAACACCTGTTACAAGATTCTAATTCAACTCATCACTGAATGGACAGGTATCATAACAGGTTAAAAAAGGAATCCAAAGAATGTAGACTGGAATGTTGATCAAGAGTACTGAAATGATTAGGTAAAGAGATGATGTAAATCTGGTTTTATTACGACATGAGAGGGGATACTTGAACCTCTCCTGAACACTGAGCATGTCTACCAGTGACCTACAACTAACAAAGTCATGTAAATGAGCTCAAAGAAAATGTAAGGGTAGAATCAGAGAACCTAGAGCACTGTCTCCTAGACAAGGTAATGTTTTGTACTAAAACTCTTATTAATTTTTCTATAATGTTAAAGTCGAATAGAAAGTTAGCATTCCCTCATGATGAGGGTCCAGTCATTAGGGTGACCATGTTCCTACCTCAGATACTTATCTGCCCCTGCCTGGTCAGGGATCAGTGACACCAACGACATCACTAAATTTAGGAGTCACAAACGCAGCTCCCTGAGGGGCTGGAGAATGGGGTTAAGTGGATGGGAATGAGCACTGGTATGTTCAGATGCGCTTGGCAACAGGAAAACCAAGCAGGGGCCTATAAGAGCAAACTCTAACAAACACTATGCCTGGGAAAGGAACAATGGGAGCTCCTCTAGTCATAGGAAGCTGACTTGTTTACAGTCTTCAAGAGGCAAGCAGTTCCCTGTAAGCTGTGTGGACCATCTTCTACAGGAAGAACACTATGTCCAGTATCCATGAGGGAAAAGAAGGTATAGCCACTGTGGGGTCCTGGATTTACCGATTTCAGAGAGGAGAAGTTTCTAATGGTGACAGTTCAGGGAGTGGCCATGGTAGGAGTTGGCTTGGGTGGCGGGTAGAGAAGACTTCCTCATTAGCTGTGAGGGACTCAAGTCCTTGTGAGGCCAGGATGTTGGCCTGGGGTCCTCTTGGCCTGTTGAGATTTCTTGGCCTGGTGATGCTAGATGGAGTGGAGCTGAATATCATGAATGAAGTGCCAAAGACTTTATTCATGATGTCTAAAGATCAGAAGGTGGTAGCAATGAGGGTGGGAGAGGAGACGGTGTCAGAACAGCTGACATGAACTTAAAAGAGCAGGAGCTTTTATAGGAAGACTGAAGAATGATGGAGGAAACCACAAAGAAATATACAAAACCAGGAATTACAGCCAAGTTAGTTTCATGCATTATTTGTTTATCCTCTGTCTCATTACAGAAAAGGACTTGAGGCAGGGATTATTAGCTAGTGATTCTTCCCGAGGAATACATTGTTCTGCTTTCTTCATAGACAGTGGTAAATAAAACAGTAATATTATATATAAGGTATTATCTGGCATAAGACATGCAATTCAAGCAGTTCTCAACTGTTATCAATTATTTATGAAGGGAGTTATTTATAAATGCACATCACTGCAAACACAATTATCAATCTCATACTCAGACAAGACACCTAATCTATCCAAAAATCACATATTTGATGAAGCAGCACAGAATTATCAATGGCTGAATATAGGTTTTGAGAGGTATAGTATATTCTATGTAAGTTCTGTCTCAAGTGCTGGACTCAAAAGAACATGCAATTTTATAAAGGCTCTTACATTCTGTGTGAAATTGTTAAAGGAATAAAAGGTGTCACTTGAAACATTGTAGAAAACTAACCCCTCCCCTGTGACTGTCAACATTTGACATTTTCTACTCTTCACCGTATGTGCAAGCCACCCTGCCCCCCACAGGCCCCTGGCCTATCATAGAGAGCTGCTTAGAGGCTCCCTAGCCAGCTGGAACAATGGGATCAAACGACCTGAGTTCAGCATCTTCAGTTCATCGCTTTCTGGTCACGTGATCTTGGACATTCCTCTATTCCCTCGGAACAGCATTTTCCTCATGTGTGAAATGGGGATAATAAGAGTTCCTCTCGTCTTTGGGTTTTCCCAAAGATTAAATCAACATATGGGTGCAAACTGCTACATAACACAGTGCCCAGCAAAGAGTACACCCATAATAAATAGGGTCATGTCTCTCCCTCCCGTAGACCAGATGCTTAGTTGTGCTTCCCCAGGTGCCCCTGGCCTGGTTCTCATGTGATGGCTGTGTGCCTGGGCCAGGTACCGGTGAAACCCTAGGGAGAAACAGAAGAGTGCCATGCAGAGGAAGAAGCCAGAGGTACACCCAGGAAACAGAGAGGCCTCAGTCTGGTTTCCTCTCTGCTTCCTGTGCCTGGGGACTCACTCTCTCTGTGCTTCCTTCCACCATCTGTGTAAGCACAAGGATATGACTTGGCCTTCAGCCAATTCACAGGAGTGCTCTAAGAATGAAGGAAATACTGCTGAGGTTGTACTTAGAGCTTGGCGGAGTATGTGTGTGTATAGAATCCAAGAAAAGTTTCTTGCCATGTCATGCCCATTAAACCTCATCTTTAAAGTAACTTCACTGTCAAAATGTTCACCCTACAAATTTGAGATTTGTTATAGAGAGCCATGAAGCCCTCCTACCTTTAGCCAACCTCAGCCCTTACTCTTCTGTTCACTGAGCAGCAAGAAGGCCTTTTCCCAGCAATTGCAGGTTGAGATCACCTTTAGCTAATCATAGGAGAGAAAAATTATCACCTCCCTTCCCCTCCCCTGCCCCAAAGTAAACATATTTGTATGTCCAGGCTATTGGTTTCTCAGAGTCCAATGTCCTTCAGCCTATAGCGAAGGCCTCTAGGGTGGGTAATGCCAGAAAACTAATCATTATACTCAGATCTCGACATGTTAGTTAAACAGCTGTCTGATTTTTAAAAACTATTTATTTTGGCTTATAGCTGTGATTGTTGTAAGCACAAAACATAGTCTCCTGGATATTTCACAGGAAAACACACCAGAGGAATTTATTAAAGACAGGAGAAGGCATAATAGGTAGGTAAACCATGTCGGGTTAGTAGGTATGTGTCATCAGTTCATCAAACCCTACAGTCCATGCAGGAACCAACAAATAATGATCACTGTGACACCTGGAGGGAGCCAAGTTTTGTGAGCTCCCTCAGACTATCCAGTGTCCAAGGTGGAATTTGGAGGTGGAGCTTCAGTGACTTCGTGTTGGCAAGCCATCTTCAGTCACAGGGGCTTTGGACAATCGGGCAGAGCACTACTGCCATCCCTTTAAGAACTGTGCTCCAGCTGTGCTTGAGGATTTCACAGGAAACGTGGGGGCCATGGCCAGCACAGCATGGGTGTAAATGCAGCCCCTGCCAAATCCCCCTCCTACACGTGCACGGGAATCCTCCACCGAGGGGAGGAAGGCAGGTAGAGAGTGAGAATCACTGCCCTTGGGAAAGCATCAACCCACCCAAGTTAAGACCTTTTTGTGCATTTCTAAAAGGTGTGTAATTTCATTATATGTAATAGAGGCTTCATTGGATTTAATGAACTAGTCTCAAAGAACTTCTTGATGTTTCTCATATAAGCTCTAATAGTAACAGCTAAAGTTACTCTTCTTCCAATTTATTGAGTCTCTTAGGCCAGGTGCTCTACTAGACATTTAATATATGTAATTTTATTTCATCCTATGAACTAACTCTTAATACTACAGTTGAGGAAACTGAATCAAGGAGATTAAGTAACTTTCCAAAGAGCACATAGCTAGTAAGCCACAGTGCATTCAGGAATGTAACAGAGGTCTGTCAGACTCACAACATTCTCCTCTTTCAAGCTCTCTTTAATAAACTTTGTATTGCCATGCTGTATAACCTTTTATACCAACAATCAGGACCAATGGTCTGAAGCCAAAGAGTATATCTGAAAATAGGACTGCCACAGAAAATACACTAATGTAAAAACTTCATGAAGTCAGGGACATGGCTTTTGGGATCCCTCCTCTGTCCCCAGCACCTGGAGCAGTGATGGACACAGAAGATGTTGAAAAACTATGAGAACATTGAATGAATGAGTGAAAGGATACGTGAATCAACTTAAAGACTTCCTGTGAACCCAGGAAACACAATAAATCCTGGGAACTCTATACACTGAGTTAAGAAGAAAGGGACTATTTGGTATAGAACCAATCGCTTGGAAAATGCAACAGGAGAGCTAAGAGAGAGCCAATTTACCAGACCTGTGCTTCTCAAACTTTAATGCTCTTCCAAATCACCTGGAAATCTTGAAATAATGCAGATTTTGGTTCCGTGTGATGTCCATGCTGCTGATTCAAGGATTATACTTTGAGTAGCAAGGATGGGCTCTTCTGGATGGTATAAATTATTCTTGGGCTACTTCTCCCTTAGGATCTGGAGAACAGGCACCATGGCTTGCACAGAACAACACTGAATGTAATTAACATGAACAATCAGACCTGATGTTATTAACATATACGAGCATTCTACTGAATAATTTGTTTTAACTCAGCTGGTGTGTAGTTTTACTTAAAGATAATTCACCAAACATCAGCAACTTTTGACCATCTGCCAGAACTTCACCCAGATGATGCCCAGGCACCTACTACTAGAAAAAACTCAGAGGCCAAGCCTGTATTTATTGCTCTACCCATTTTCTCCTTATTCTTCTCTTCCATTTCTTGGTACCCTCAACAACTCAAGCAATTTCACTCTAAGTTGCCTATGACTCACAGCTTCCATTCACTCTCAGTACCTCATCTCCCCATACTACATACAAATATGGCCATGCTCCTCGCTACCCAGTTCATTATCGTTTTGGTTCACTCCAAAAAAAAGCCTTATCCACCATACAGTAAATTCACAGGGACAGATGACCTATCTATTGTTGCTTACCATTGGCTCCCCAATACCAACCACAGAGTCTGACACATAATAGGTGCTCAGTAAAGATTTACTGAATAAATAAATGTCGGCATATTAAAAGAGAAGATATAGATACTTATGCTAGTAGATCTTAAGACAGTATTTCTTAAACTGAATTTTAAGAGGTCACGAGAGATTTAAAAATAATGTATTTTCATCTTGGAGATAATCCAAAAAAAGTAACTACCATATAAGTAAGCTTTTCTACAAGATTTCAGTGCTGGAGATGTATCTGTGTGTATGGTGGAATCAGAGACAAATACTAGCATTGGATAGCTAAAACGAAACAAAAATGTCCAAGTAAAGTTTCTGCAATAGTTTGAATACAGAAAATCAGAGGGACAATGTTGTATTTGGCCTTTAATGGTGTACAGTTTCATGACTCAAGAATGCTGTTGCAATTGGCAGAATGTGAACAGAAGATATTTGTGAGCAGAGGCCAACTGGTAACATTTACGCATTTGGAACACGTGGCATCTTATTTTGCCTTTCAGAGCAGTTTTTCCAGGGAAGAGTGACAGCAAAGGGGGAATCCCAGTGGTTTCTCTCTTTTGGGCCAACTTATAAAAACAAAGGTTTTTGCCAAGTGTCATTTTTCAGGAAGGGGGGAAAACTGGAACTGGGTCTAGACAGAACTCTCCCCCATTCCTTTCACTGCTTTAGTTATGAGACAGGCACTCAAGATATGAGTTTCGAGAACACGTGGAAGAACAACTGAGTAAACTCCTCTTTTGCTCCTTACAACTCAAATGGCACCTGTTGTCAGAACCAGCTCCACTTAAGACCTACCTCCACTTTAGTGCATGAATGCCTGTAGACTAAATCACGTGGTTGCAAATTTCAGAGTGTTACTGAGAAATGTCCCTCACATGTAACTTGGGGTTGGCCCAGTATCATATTTTGGATGATGAAATGATGATCAGTTAATAAATACTGAAAACTGATACCAACATATTTTCTTGTGCTAAGCAATTATGGGATGATATATACTTTCCTGGTTTTGCACTAAAAATTGTTTTGTCAGATCACTATCACTTAACTTCTTGTTCCTAGAAATATTTACTCTTGGACATGAAGACTGTGAACCAAGCAAACACTTTATTCAAGAAGACCAACACCTTACTCATTAATCATCATATAAAGATCCTTATACTGGGTGTCCACTCATCTAAAACTATTAAGACAAAAACTCAGCCCAGTCACCAACATCTCCCCATTTTGCAAAACCCGCCATAAAATTATCCAGTCTGAGCTCAAAATCCCTAAAACATCCCCTTTTGATGTACTACCAAGACTCTATCCAGATGGTGTACTCCCTTTACCACAGTAGATCTAATAAACATAGCTTTGCTCAATCAACAGGTTATTCTGGTTGTCTTTTGGGGAAGTTGACAGTCAATAACATTAAATAGCCAGAACTGCCCTAATCTCTGCGACAGGGTATAAAGGAACAAAAGATATATTTCCTATCCTTAAGAACTTTATCCCCATGACAAAATATATAAGTGCTCCAAGAATTCAAAGATAAGAAACATCAGGGTCAACGACAGGATTTCCGGGAAGGTTTCAAAAGGACATGCTCTTAGCAGTGAGGTGCCTTCAAGAATAGGTTAGGATTTACAACACATGTTCCAGAGCCTCTACAATAATAGAGTCAAGGACACAACTGCGTCTCATTTTTCTCTCTACAAACTCAGTTGGCATTTTGTCCCAGCAAGAGTCTGGGAGGTATGGAAGCAAGGCAGAGAAAAGCATATCAAGTAGTCAGGAGAGCTGGATTTCATTTCCAGTTCTTCCACTAACTCACAATGTAACCTATGAGAAGCCACTTGACACGTGTGAGTTGTACTCCTTAATCTGACAAGTGTGGGAGTTGGATTACATAATCTCCAAAATCACTTTTAGTGTCAACAAGTTTAGAATTCTAGCTCACAGCCCTCACTTACATGAAAAATATTTGTAGATTGCTTTTTAAATCAGCAAAATCCAAAAACAATAAAGCAGTTTGAAAGTGTATATTGTGTCAGTATCTTTGCTGTTTTTGCATTTACAGATGCATACTGTGTGATGTATACAACTCATATAAATGCTAAAAGAAAACGTGACATAATATATGTGCAGAAAGCTATATTGCAGACCTGCTCTGCTTGCTCAGGGGAAGCCATCTCACTGAACCTATTTTGGACTATACTGAAATAGAAGATGTTTTATTTCCATAATATGAAGTTATTTCAGACTTAGATTAAGACGAAATGAGTCATATGTGAATTCCATAAATTGATGAAGGCTCTAATTCACAAAGAGAGTGGAGAATTCAATAGCAAAGGAAAATGGGATTGCTTGTTGTTTAAGTGAGTAAGGCATACTTGCATGCTGTATTCTGTCTTCGCATCTTATATACTGAGATATCTAGGTGTCTGTGTTCATACTGGCAAATAGAGAAACTGTGATGTCAGAGCCATCCCGCTAAAACATACCATGCTCAAAAACCTCGAATGGGTCCAAGGAGGAGAAGAGACACGTGGCAGTGACCTAAATCCAACCTGTTTCTTGGAGTCTAAATGTAGCAGTGCCCAGTCTAGATTACCCAATCCCCACAGATCCACAGATGCTTGAATGAGAAGTACGGAAGCTTCTCATTCCGTTGTTGGAAGCTATTGAGTTTTCAGAGAGTTTGAAGTAATGGGGAAGTGACTAAGTAACAGATGAAGGGAAGGCTATAAGGGAATAAAAATAAATCGTTCTGCCTGAGCCAGTAACACAGACGATCCCATCCTGCAAAGTTAGCTCTTCATGTGGAAACACATGCATACAAACGTAAATACATACATAAATACACACAAACATAAATACATACATACATAAATACATACACACAAACACACATACATACATACATACGTACATACCTACATACAAACAGGGCTAGTAAAATGTGCCTAAATTTTACGGAGGAAAAAAAAGAGGAAAAAGTAATTTCTTTTTTAATTATTTAAAACCACATTTTACATAATGATGGTAAGTAATAACAACAGTCAATCAAAAAACACTAGCATAAGTGGTACTGGATATTTATTTTTTTTCTGGTACTGGATATTTCTAAGCTAATATTAAATAATTTTAATTCAGGAAAACATGCTATTTTAAAAGTACTTGAATTATGGTACATCAAAGCACAAAGAAAGACTTTTGGGGCAAAACACCACAAAGGAAAAAAGGGAAACCATATTGCTATCGTAAAATGATTGTGAGTACTAAATCAGGGTAGGAACAAAACAACATCTACCTTTGTCTGATTTTATTTCACAGTCTAGTGGCCTATATAAAATGGTTATATAAGAGCAACGTAATTTAAAATCATATTCATTGAAGAGAATCTATAACAAATATGTCTATAAATTTTGGAGAAGAAGAATTCTATACAGATTCAATACACAAATAAAGAAAATGGTTAAGTGCCACTGTATCTTTTTTATTCTCATAAATTTCTCTCAGATTCTCTTAAGATGTTACACAGACTTTGGTACATATTTTGGTTATGAAACTGAATAACCTGCTTTGGAGTTGAGATTAGAGGAACATCCTTTTGAACTACAAACTACATACATTATTTATACGTTTTATTAACATTCTAAAAGTTCATGAAGGAATCAACTGAGAAAGAGAATATCTAACTGGTCATTTCAGTCCCTAATGAGTTTTAAAATATGCCCTGTCCCTGTGAGAAAATTGTTATAGAAAAAAAGAGTTCAACTTCAGAAAGGGAACACAGTCCAGGGCCTGCTGCAAGAGAACACAGATAACTTTCTGTGCTCCTTTGCCACCTTCCGGCTTTCCTATCTCAGTTAATCAAAGTTCAATTCTCATAATAACTGAGGACTCACATTTCACTTAAATCCTCTGTCCCTCACCATGCATGCCTGATCATTCGCCAGATCCTACCTCTAATATGCCATTTATATGCCCCATGCCTTCACTCTCATTCTGACCTCATTTCTTCCTACTGGCTCTGTCACAACAGGCTAATGGGAAAGATTACAAAAAATGGCCACAATCCTTTGCAGTGAGTCTCACCAAAGGTGGAGGGCTTTTCCATATCCCTTGAATATGGGCTAGCCAAAGGATCTCCTCTGACCAAAAGAATGTGGCAGAAATGGTGTAGTGTCGATTCTGAACCCTGATCTCAAGAACTTCCACTCTTCCATTCCTGGAAACTTTCACCAGCATGTAAAAATGCCCAGGCTAATGTGTTAAATGATGAGAGACACGTGGCTCTGTCATCCCTATCACCCCAGCCACAGCCGGCCAACCCCAAAATAAAGAACCGCCCTGATGACCAACAGCTGACATAGATGCATGAGCAAGGCCAGCAAAACAACCACCTGGCCGACCGACCACAGGCCAAATTGCCAACTTCAAGTATAAAGGAAGCAAACACAAAATGGTTGTTGTGTTCAGCTGCAAAATAGTTACTGTTTGTTCTCAAGCAGTTTGCTACACAGCAAGTTCTAAACTGATATAGCTACTAATTCATCCACTCGTATTAGCACATTATTTCCAATCTGTTGAAAGTATCATGAAACTGAAGGTCTAAGAATCTAAAAAAGGAAGAAATAGCAGGATACAAAGATAGCAAGAAATTCTTGGGGGCTGAGAGTGGAAACAAGGTCATAAAAAAATAAGGAGAACAGTTGGAAAAAAACAAGATCATGCTCAGAAACGTTTGATTCTCATCTCCCTAGCTCTGGCATGTTCTTCCTTTCTTCTCCATAGAACGGAAAACAACTGTTTATTGAAAAGAAGACAATGTATTGGTCTGGTATTTCTGAGCTCATCGTCAAAATTAGCACACGTGACACATGTGTAGAATGTGTTTGTTATGTGCCCGACATAAGGCTAAGTACTTTATACTTTATGACTTCATTTACTCCTCACAACAACCTTAAGAGATAGTATAATTATTATCTTCATTTTACCAATAAGAAAACCAAAGCACAAAGAAGTCACTCGCTCCAGCTCACAAAGTAAAGGGCATAAAAGTGCTCTGCCCCCAGGGGATTGGTCACTGCAGCCCACCCTCTTCATCAACCTGCTTCTCTCCCTTCAACACTTGGTTGGAGCTGAGGAGCCACTATCTTTGGTTTTCAGTTCTCACAGTCTCGACCCTTTCCAATTTTTATTACGTGGCTTCTTAAGTAACTATTTGTCCTCTACAGGCATCTGACATACACTGCATTCCTCATACACTGCTCATTGCAGAGCGGTGGTTCTGGGAGCTTTAATGACACTGGTGCCTACACTCCACCCCCAGAGAACCCAATTTAATTGGTTTAAAGTATGGCCTGGACATCAGAATTTTTAAAATCTCCCACATTATTCTAATGTACAGCCAAGGTTGAGAATAACTGGTACAAAGGAATGATAAATTATTCATCCTTCCCGATCCACTCTCTTACCTCTACTGAAGAAGGGTACTTATAAAGAAGTACTGTACAGATTAAAAAAAAAAATCACATTAGGTTGTAGTAGAACCAGCAGTACTTGGGGGTAGAAAAGGAGGCCACCTTCCTTACATGATTTTATGATCCTGGCCCAAAATGCCTTTTTCTATCCCATAGTACCTGAAATTCTACCATGGGAAAGAGTTAAGGCTTCTATCATTGTATTTTTCCACCATTATCTTTTAAAATACAAAATCCCCACAGTGAGGATAAACTAGCTAATGTAATTCTTATAGCTATGTCTCCTCATTGCCCAGTTCATTCTTCTTAGGACAGCAAGTGTGGATTGGGGTACTGAGGGAATGGGAAGTTTGATTGTTAGAGAAAGAGATACTTGCTTTTGGATCATGGGTCACTACTCTTGGGGGTTTTGGCCAAGCTAGGGAACAGAGGGAAAAAATCTGAGGACTTCTGACAACGTGCGTGAGAGAGAGAAGGGAATGTGAGGAGCTAGCAGCTGGGGGGGAGGTGTAATAGTATATGGAGGACTGCTAAGTGTTGTTTTTACTTGAGCCTGCAGTTTGAAGCCAGTATTTATTTGTCTTTTTAATTTCTTTCTCATAACATCTATTTGTTCACTCATTTTGAAATGTGCATAAAGTAGCTGCAGTGTAAAAAATGCAAATGAAGATACAAAGATGTCAAAGACATATGCCCTCCAGGAGTATAAAATCTTAAACAACTTCCAATAACACTGTGATAAGACAGAGAAAATAAGATTGGAACTCATTCATTTTTCTTAAGTTCAAGAGCCTATAATAAATATATAACTTTGGGTGGCCTGCATCATTGTCTAATAATCTTTTGTAATTCATAGTAATTTTCTTTTTACTGATAATTTTAAGTCTTGAAATGGAAACCAAATCACCGAGAAACACTTCTAATTTTGAACTAAAGCAGGGCCCTAGAAGTAGAAGAATTTACTGAAGGCTTCTTTTTTTTGTAACCAACAAAGTCTTTATGAAATATAAATCAATATTAGAAACCAAAATTAAATTCAAAGCTCCAGAAACTTAACCTAGACTAATGGAAAACTTGACAACTTCAGCAGAACAAAGGGACTTTTTCTTTTATCTCAAGTATATATGAAACTAATTCTCCTAAAGAGAGTGAAAGTATTGATTTTCACTTGTTTAGTAAGACCTAATATATCTCTGACCTTCCAGCGCAAGAGTCACTACCTTACAATTAAGGCAACAGTGACAGCAGTGATAGCATGTTGAAAATGACAAATCAATAGTTTGAAAAGAATTATCATATAGTATAAAGAAGCTATATGTCTTAATAATCATGAGGATCAGAGAGGACCAAGAAGAATTTGAAAAAGGTGGACAATTACAGCAAACTGTCGAGAGGTTCCTCAAAACCTGAATGAACTAAAAAGATCACCCTTTCCAGTCTGTTGACATTTCTGACACTTTTAGTTACTTACTCCTTTGATGATCTTCTTAAGAATTGCACTAAAACACTACGCAGACTGAGAGGAATGAACCATTACACTTAAAAGATTGTATAGGGCTGGAATTAGAAAATAATGTAGGGGCGCCTGGGTGGCGCAGTCGGTTGAGCGTCCGACTTCAGCCAGGTCATGATCTCGCGGTCCGTGAGTTCGAGCCCCGCGTCGGGCTCTGGGCTGATGGCTCGGAGCCTGGAGCCTGTTTCCGATTCTGTGTCTCCCTCTCTCTCTGTCCCTCCCCTGTTCATGCTCTGTCTCTCTCTGTCCCAAAAATAAATAAAAAACGTTGAAAAAAAAAAAAGAAAATAATGTAAAGACTGTCTTGTCCAGCTAGGTACCAACATATTATAGGTAGAAGGAGTTAAGTGAAGATCACAGGGCCACAACCCCAAAGATCCTGATTTAATTGTATGGGAATTTGATTCTGATTTCATTACGTGGGAATCTGTACTCTAGGTGGTTCTGTTGAGCGTTATCTGAGGTCCACACTTTGAGACACCCTTCTCTCTTCTTTGCATTTTATAAATGATAACACAGAGGGTAAGAATGAAGCTGTATATTTGGAGAGTAGAGAAATATCATTGTAATACCTTCTAGGGGTTCCTCTCAGATTCAACTAAATATACAGACTTTCACGACTATGACAATTCTCATCTGCCATGAGGCTACTCAGCACATACAGGTAAGGTGACAGAGGTCCTTTCCGAGAGAATCTGTGTAGCAGTTCATGTAACTGACACTTCACACTGCTCTGGGATCTATGCCCTCCCCAGGTGATACAGTTCAGGTTCAAGGAGACATTCTACGTCAGGCAGTTGGGTAACTGCCCTGAATTAGAACAAGTCTCACTCCTCACAGACACCAATGTCACTTGAAACAACTCTACTGGCATAGCTTTCGATGTCCTCAAAGGGACATGCCCCATATCAAGAGTCCCTGTACCCAAGTAAGCCAAAAGCTATGACTTTTGATCATCTATTTTGGTTCTTCCAAGCTTAGATCAAGTTTACTCATTAGGAGGCATTTTTACCTAGTAAAACAGTTGACATATAACCATCTTATCTGGCTTCTAGCATAGCAAAGTTAGCCATAAGTCACTTTCTCCTGCAACATAGGTTTCATTAACACTTACACCCATAATCAGGAGTACAATTCCCAAAATGATAATTTTTATGTGAATCTACCTCAAGGGCTATCGCTGATATCACCTCACTTGTAATTACAGAGAAATGCCAGGGATGGGAGAATGATGAAGTACAAAAAGCACTTATTTTTTTAACAGGTAGCTTTCATAAAACCCAGTGCAAGTCCCTATGTGGTCTAGAAGGTGTCTCAGGATATTTGGCTGACCTTTCCCTCATCTTATGAAATAGAGGTCTCACCCCACAAGAAAAAACAAGTTTTTAAGAAACAGATATGTGCAATATAACTAATGAGAAACAATTTCTCATTCATAAATTTATTTGAGTTGGAAAAGATAGGAACAAAGGCACCTTGATTATTGTTCATTCTTTGTCACTGTGAACTTGGGCAAGTCATTTGTATTTCCTAGTTTCCTTTTCAAATTTTCCCTAAATTCACACCTCTACTACCTCTTTTTTTTTAAGTTTATTTATTTATTTTGAGAAAGCATAGGAGGGGAGGACGGGCAAAGAGAGATGGAGAGAGAGAGAATCCCAAGTAGGCTCTGTGCTATCAGCGCAGAGCCTGACGCAGGGCTCAATCCCACAAACCATGAGATCATTACTTGAGCCAAAACCAAGAGTCAGCCACTTAACGGCTTAACCAACTGAGCCACTCTGGTGCCCATCTGTTTTGTTTGGTGTTTTGATGTGTTGGTTTCAAGTAACTAAAGAGAAGGTATTTATATATGCATACAGGTGCAATGTATTATCATTTGCTAAAAATCTGAAGACCATGTAAAATACTTCTGAGTAGTTTTCTCTAAATACTAATGAAAAAAGTTTCAAATAATTTTTCTTTTCAAATAAAGATAACCAAGATCCATCACTTTAAGATTCTTCTGATATATAAATGTGCATTGTAAATTTCTAAGGTGGGGATTAAGCATGCAGTGTTCTCTAAACCTGCTTGAACATGGAGCACTTTTTGAACAGAACATTCACTTGACAATGTGAAAAATACTAGAAAGGGCATTCTCTTGCAGGGCCTCTAAACATTGAGTACTTTTGAAAAAGGGTTTGTTTCAATTTAATTGTGTGCATGTGCCAAGTATTTCTGAGTTTAAAAAAATGCCAACAATCCTCACACAAAACCAATTCTCCTACTGTGAACTTAAACAATAATGGCCAGAACTATTCATTCTACATTAGTTATTTATATTACAATGGTCTCCATGAATCAGAAAGACTTTGGAGAGTATCTAAAACAAACTATGTGAAACACTGTTGACTTCAACTTCCAATAAATATGCTTTACTTCCTAGAACAGGTTTTAGGGGGAACAGCTACACATTTGGGTTGAACGATTACCATTTTCATTCATGAGTGTAAGGACTGTAAGAAATTACAAAAGTCTTGAGATGAAAAGCTACATATTGGACAAAAAATAAAAACTCTTGGTCTGAGACTGGTTTAAGAATAAAAATAAAACAAATCAGAAGTACCAAAAACAAAATAAAAAAAAAAAAACTTTGTCATGATACAATTCTTAACCCTGTAATATCCTGCTGTGAACTGAAAATCTTTGACATCAAAGAAAATAATTATCACTGAGAGGGTTTTTTTTTCAGTCTACTTAAAAGAGAAATCTCGACGAGGGGACGTAAAGGACTTTGCCAGATTTTATTATCAAGGACATTACTTGGCACATAGTTGCTCAATAATTATTCACTGACCTAAACCGGGGAACAAAAAGGGCATCATTAAACTCTAAGACCTCCAGGGGCTCTTAATTCTGAGACAAGCATTACAGAGGATGGTGGCATCACAGGAAGAAGAGACAAAACTGCTAGGATCATTTGACAGTGAAATATACATACTTTCACTCTTCTTTTCCTTCACCCTCTCCCAGAAACCTTGTGGGACACAAAACAGTTACTGAAATGAAATCGGGAGAGCCTACCTTGCAGTTATATCTATGCCTCTCTGTACATGACATACTGCATATATGGGAAAGGGATATACATGAGAATAAAGAGAAGGGACAATACCGAGAGACTGGAAAAATGAAATTGGAAAGGCACCTATTAGAAGAACAAGGAAAACAGCAATCTAACTGGAAGTAAACTACGATATTTTCCTTGATATCAAGTGTTCTTGGGTCTCTTAAATAGTTAATTGATAAATAGTAACTACTAGGAACTGATCTTATATTGATGGAATTTTGGCTTAGTAAGAGGGCAGGGCTAAGTCCTCACATAATTCAATATAATTTAAGGATACCTGTCCTACAGCACAGTCCTCACATACTAATTTTAGAACTGTGAGGGACTTAAAACCAACAATACAATGTGACCAGAACATTCAACAATTGTTAGACAAATGATTTAAAATGTATCTTTTAGATGAAAGACAAACAAGATACACAATCTGTTTTGATATATTTTCTTCTGCTTTCATTTATACAATAAAGCAATTCAAGTATAAGATTAGAAGCTCTTGGGGCCGCTGAGTGGCTCAGTTGGTTAAGTGTCCCACTCCTGACTTTGGCTCAGGTCATGATCTCATGGTTTGTGAGATCAAGTCCTGCGTTGGGCTCTGTGCTGACAGTAAGGAGCTTGCTTGGGATTCTCTCCCTCCCTCTCTCTCTGCTCCTCCCCCACTTGCGTATGCACTCTCTTTCTCTCTCTCTTAAAAATAAATAAAAACAAGAATTTTAGAAGCTCTTAACTGTTTTTGGGCACATGTTTCAGTGCAATGTAGTACAACTCAGTTATCATGTGTCAGGAGAGGCTTAAGTGGCTCAGGAATGGAATCCCCTTCTGGTACCATGTGATACTAATCCATCTTTTTTGTCCATGGCTGTGATCTTAGGCAGACTTAGTATTTAAACCAGTCCAGCATTTAGTAAATTAAGAGGAAATTTTAGATAGTTTCATACTCATTAATGCCCCTTTTGTAACTGAGAGCTAGGATGAAGGAAACCACCTGAGGCTACAACGAAAGTCTTAACAACTTGTGTCCAAATTCTCAAAAACCCCTTATGTTTAAGTAGTAACGTGTGGGCAGAGAAAACATGGTTAAGTCGGCAGAATAAGTAATAGCACAGCTGAATGGAGTTCAAGTGTTATCTTCTCACCTTCAGATGTTTTTTCTACAAAAGCATCTACTGTCCGTGGATATTAAAAAATTAGTTTTTGTATGTGCTGGAAATATTTTTGTTTTGTTTATCATTGAGATTACTTACTGCTGTTTTAGAAGCTAATTTGGAATTAAGAAACATGAGCATATGTATATGTACACACAATACTTAGCTATTTTTGGACAAAAATCCATTTGATAACGAATTTTTCCATTATGTGTCTATGGAAACTTTCTAAAACATCTATCTCACAGTTCAAGATAACCACTATCCTTTTGGAAGGTCCATTGTAATTTATACCTTATCAAGAATACATCTGTCTGATGGGGCAAATTATAGCCATTCCATTGTTTGATAGGATAGTGACAATGTTATGTCCCCACTAAAGACTGAAAATGCCTTCACACATTTCCATAAAATGGATCATCCTGAAACATTAGTTTAAGGTCCTCACATATCTATAGTAACACACATGGGCTTATCATAATAACAGGTTCTAAATTAGAAACCTGTGTATGGTGGTGGTATTTCTAGCCCAGGTCAGTAGTTTGATAATTTCTAGGCACTCTGTGAATTAGGCATATGTTAATTTTCAAATTATAACATATTTTCATTGATCCTATATTCATAGACATTTTAGCATGACTGTAAGTTGTTGCAAGATAATTGTGGATTTTCTCTTTAGACAATGTTCTTTCTAATTATTAAATACAAAATGGGAAAAGATGGCATTTGTTATGATGGATTTGTACTTTATTTATGGTCAGGACAAAATAACAAGAAAACTAATTATCCCATATCTTCACACTGACCTAGCAGTGTAGTATTGAAGTAGTATGATAAAGTGAGGAGAATTAGGTTTTGAATGTATAAAGTATTTTTTTCCATTTTGAACTTTATACGAATATGCTCAAAATGTAAGGCATTCTTGCTTACAACCTGAAAACGAGCCTTGATGTTAATGCATCCTGGATGGGTCATGTTCTAGCCCTGTGGCCTTGGGTATGTTCCTCAGATGTTCTGAGATTGGAGTCATGATCTTATTAAAAGAGGTGCATGAACAGAATAGGCTACAAATAAGAGAAACACAACTCAGTTACATTTTTTTTCAAACTGTGGTCAGAACATTTATATCATTCATGTATCATTTTCATGGCTCCATCCCAAAGTCCATAATGAAGAAAGCTTCAAAGGTTGAGACTAGCTAACTAGAAAATATAAGGTATTTAACTACTAGAAAATGTAGAGGAATAAGGCATATTTCTACATTATCTAGTGAACAATTATTTTTTTAAGTTTATCCATTGTGTGTGTGTGTGTGTGTGTGTGTGTGTGTGTGTGAGAGAGAGAGAGAGAGAGAGAGAGAGAGAGAGAGAGAGAGAATGCACGTACATGAGCAGGGGAGAGGAAAAGAGAGGGGGTGAAAGAGAATCCCAAGCAGGCTCCATGCTGTCAGCACAGAGTCCGATGTGGGGCATCTTGATCTCATAAACTGCGAGATCATGACCTGAGCCAAAATCAAAAGTCGGATGCTTAACTGAATGAACCACCTAGGTGCTCCTAAACAATTATTTTTGGTTCTGATGAAGAAGGGAGGACAGACATTGCATCAGAAGAGATTTAAAGTGACTGTCAAGGCTCAGTGACAACAAAATCTATGGTGGATAGCTTCTCAAAGTCAGTTGCAAGTTGTATCCATGGACATTACCAAGGACCACCACACGTCTATTTTTAAAGTGATATAGGCCCGAATGCACACTCTGTTTAAGACTTCCCTAACTCTCTTTCTTTTTATTTTTTTGTAAAATAGAAATCTTATTTCTGAAGGGCCAGAAAACTGTTGGTCTTTGTTATACTATATTTGGTTACAGCAACTCCTATTCTTCTCTTTTCAAACCTATGAAATCATCCTAGTTGAAAATAGTAGTGAGGCCTAGTACTAAATGCTATTTGTCTTAATAACCCATTCTACATTATATATATTCCATGGTTCAAAATAAATAGGCCCAATGGAGAGTTCACTTGATTTCCGTAATTTAGTTTGAAACAGCATGGGGAGTTTACCTAGAAAATCATCATTTTAATGCTGCTGAAATTACAATAAAATAACTTACATTTATATAGAATTTTACAGTGTTCAAAGGAACATAAAATCCATTATTTGTTCCTCAAGAAGCTCCTGAGTACAAAATTGGTATACTCATAATTCTTGGTTCATGACATTTTAACATCGCTGATCCATGCATGGCTGTGTTTTATTCTATTTCATATACTTACATTCATCTGCCTTGTCTATTAGGTTAATAATTGAATAGATAATCCGTTATTCCTGATTTTTAAAATAAGTTTAATACATCAGAAAGACAAGGTAATTATTATTAGCGCAACGTACAATCACTTAATGCTTATCACATACCATGTACTATGTAGTTCCTTTAATGATTTGAAGGAAATCACCATGGAATTAGGGCGATTCCATTCCCCTTCAGGACGCATTTGTATACAATAATAATAAACGTCAGTGTGGCCAGTTGCTGGTTCTGTGCACTACTTCCCCCCCCGCCCCCGCCAAGTCCTTTCAAAACCTCCACAACTCTCCCATCATCAAAACATGGGAGATGTTTGCCAAACAAAACTTCAAATAAAAGGCAATCTTGGTATCTTGTGCACAGAGGAGCTGTATACTTATCTAAATGTCCAGCTTTTACTTTTTAGTTATGAAGGAAAAGCTACATGTCATTTTTACATTGTTTTCTACGGCAGCCTGCATTAGGGTCAAAGACTGCTGATTACCTTGTACTGCCATGAAATGCACCAATTCATCGGCCAAATATTGGACTTACTCTTAACTTTTCACAGAGTTTTATCAAGAATAAACTTTTAGATGCACAATAGGAAGTTTTTCCTTACTTCACTTGTTTTCAAAGGAAAAATAATGAAAATTTGATTGTTAAGTAGAAGCTTTATCTTTTTTTTTGAGAGAAAAGAAAGGAAAAAACACATTGTTACTTGAATTCATTCTGTCCATTTGCCTTCTTTTTATTTGTTGCTTCAGAAGCCTCCCACCCCTTCAGTGACTTTATGGGCAGAAAATTCAATGCCAAAGTCTTTCAGTGTCAGAAAATATCTTTATTTTACCTTCTTAGCAATAGTTTAGCTAGGCATAGAATTTGAGGTTGACTGATTTTTATCTTGGCACTTACATGAAATCTATTGTTATCTGGCATTTATCTTTGCAGATGAGAAGCTTGCTGTCATCCTAACTGTGTTTCCTTCTGTTTCTGCTAGGTATTCTAACTTTTGTTTCTGGTAGCTCAGATATTCTCAGTGACCAAACATGTCTAGGTGTGGATTCATTTCTATTGGTCTCATTGGACATTCAATGTGCACTTTTAATCAGTGGACTCATTTCCAGTTCTTGAAAATTCTCTGACATCATCACTTCAAATATTGATTCTTGCACATTTTCTTTATTCATTTCCTATGAGATGAATGATGTTGGAACTCTGCAAGCTATTGCTCCTTGTCTCCTAATTATTCCTTTTTATGTCTTTTTGGAATCTCTTTGCCTTTTTATTTTGCTTTTGATATAAATTCCTCTGCCACTTTTCATATATGCTCTGTGCTTTCTAACGTTCATCTGTTGAGCTTTTTTAAAATATTTTTTTCTGCTAAAATTATCCTGAAAAAATATTTATAAATTTGAAAAGCACACAAAATACATAAAAATAACATGTATCTACAGTGCAAGCTCAAGAATTAACCACTTTTTATGATTGAGTTTACTCTTGAATACCTTTGCCCCTCTGTACATACTTTACAAACTACTGAAAATATGAATATAGGTATGTTTTTAACAAAAATAATTAGAAACATCACTTGTAAAGCTAAGGTCTTCTTAAATCACCACCTCCACTGTTGATCCACTCCTCTATTATACTCAGGTAAATACTATTAATAAGTAGCCATGCAAATTCTCCAGTGTTATTTTGTGCTTTAAAAAAAATCTCAAAACAATTACTCACAAACATAAGCAACCTTATTGATAAGAATGTGGTAATTGCAGGGGACTTTAACACTCCACTTACAGAAATGGATAGATCATCTAGACACATGGTCAATAAAGAAACAAGGGCCCTGAATAATACATTGGATCAGATGGACTTGACAGATATATTTAGAACTCTGCATCCCAAAGCAACAGAATATACTTTCTTCTCGAGTGCACATGGAACATTCTCCAAGATAGATCACATACTGGGTCACAAAACAGCCCTTCATAAGTATACAAGAATTGAAATCATACCATGCATACTTTCAGATCACAATGCTATGAAGCTTGAAATCAACCACAGGAAAACGTCTGAAAAACCTCCAAAAGCATGGAGGTTAAAGAACACCCTACTAAAGAATGAATGGGTCAACCAGGCAATTAGAGAAGAAATTAAACAATATATGGAAACAAATGAAAACGAAAATACAACAATCCAAATGCTTTGGGATGCAGCGAAGGCAGTCCTGAGAGGAAAATACATTGCAATCCAGGCCTATCTCCAGAAACAAGAAAAGTCCCAAATACAAAATCTAACAGCACACCTAAAGGAAATAGAAGCAGAACAGCAAAGACAGCCTAAATCCAGCAGAAGAAGAGAAATAATAAAGATCAGAGCAGAAATGAACAATATAGAATCTAAAAAAACTGTAGAGCAGATCAAAGAAACCAAGAGTTGGTTTTTTGAAAAAATAAACAAAATTGATAAACCTCTAGCCAGGCTTCTCAAAAAGAAAAGGGAGATGACCCAAATAGATAAAATCATGAATGAAAATGGAATTATTACAACCAATCCCTCAGAGATACAAGCAATTATCAGGGAATACTATGAAAAATTATATGCCAAAAAAACTGGACAACCTGGAAGAAATGGACAAGTTCCTAAACATCCACACGCTTCCAAAACTCAATCAGGAGGAAATAGAAAGCTTGAACAGACCCATAACCAGCAAAGAAATTGAATCAGTCATCAAAAATCTCCCAACAAATAAGAATCCAGTACCAGATGGCTTCCCAGGGGAGTTCAACCAGACGTTTAAAGCAGAGATAATACCTATCCTTCTCAAGCTAGTCCAAAAAATTGAAAGGGAAGGAAAACTTCCAGACTCATTCTAAGAAGCCAGTATTACTTTGATTCCTAAACCAGAGAGAGACCCAGTAAAAAAAGAGAACTACAGGCCAATATCCCTGATGAATATGGATGCAAAAATTCTCAATAAGATACTAGCAAATCGAATTCAACAGATTATAAAAAGAATTATTCACCATGATCAAGTGGGATTCATTCCTGGGATGCAGGGCTGGTTCAACATTTGCGAATCAATCAATGTGATACATCACATTAATAAAAGAAAAGATAAGAACCATATGATCCTGTCAATCGATGCAGAAAAGGCCTTTGACAAAATTCAGCAACTTTCTTAATAAAAACCCTTGAGAAATTCGGGAGAGAAGGAACATACTTAAACATCATAAAAGCCATTTATGAAAAGCCCACAGCTAACATCATCTTCAATGGGGAAAAACTGAGAGCTTTTTCCCTGAGATCAGGAACACGACAGGGATGTCCACTCTCACCGCTGTTGTTTAACATAGTGTTGGAAGTTCTAGCATCAGCAATCAGACAACAAAAGAAAATCAAAGGCATCAAAATTGGCAAAGATGAAGTTAAGCTTTCACTTTTTGCAGATGACATGATATTATACGTGGAAAATCTGACAGACTCCACCAGAAGTCTGCTAGAACTGATACATGAATTTAGCAAAGTCGCAGGATACAAAATCAATGTACAGAAATCAGTTGCATTCTTATACACTAACAATGAAGCAACAGAAAGACAAATGAAGAAACTGATCCCATTCACAATTGCACCAAGAAACATAAAATACCTAGGAATAAACCTAACCAAAGATGTAAACGATCTATATGCTGAAAACCATAGAAAGCTTATGAAGGAAATTGAAGAAGATATAAAGAAATGGAAAAACATTCCGTGCTCATGGATTGGAAGAATAAATATTGTCAAAATGTCAATACTACCCAAAGCTATCTACACATTCAATGCAATCCCAATCAAAATTGCACGAGCATTCTTCTCGAAACTAGAACAAGCAATCCTAAAATTCATATGGAACCACAAAAGGCCCCGAATAGCCAAAGTAATTTTGAAGAAGAAGACCAAAGCAGGAGGCATCCCAATCCCAGACTTTAGCCTCTACTACAAAGCTGTAATCCTCAAGACAGCATGGTATTGGCACAAAAACAGACACATAGACCAATGGAATAGAATAGAAACCCCAGAACTAGACCCACAAAAGTATGGCCAACTCATCTTTGACAAAGCAGGAAAGAGCATCCAATGGAAAAAAGACAGTCTCTTTAACAAATGGTGCTGGGACAACTGGACAGCAACATGCAGAATATTGAAACTAGACCACTTTCTCACACCATTCACAAAAATAAACTCAAAATGGATAGAGGACCTGAATGTGAGACAGGAAACCATCAAAACCTTAGAGGAGAAAGCAGGAAAAGACCTCTCTGACCTCAGCTGCAGCAATTTCTTACTTGACACATCCCCAAAGGCAAGGGAATTAAAAGCAAAAATGAACTACTGGGACCTCATGAAGATAAAAAGCTTCTGCACAGCAAAGGAAACAACCAATAAAACTAAAAGGCAACCAACGGAATGGGAAAAGATATTTGCAAATGACATATCGGACAAAGGGCTAGTATCCAAAATCTATAAAGAGCTCACCAAACTCCACACCCGAAAAACAAATAACCCAGTGAAGAAATGGGCAGAAAACATGAATAGACACTTCTCTAAAGAAGACATCCGGATGGCCAACAGGCACATGAAAAGATGTTCAACGTCGCTCCTCATCAGGGAAATACAAATCAAAACCACACTCAGATATCACTTCACACCAGTCAGAGTGGCTAAAATGAACACATCAGGAGACTATTGATGCTGGAGAGGAGGTGGAGAAACGGGAACCCTCTTGCACTGTTGGTGGGAATGCAAATTGGTGCAGCCTCTCTGGAAAACAGTGTGGAGGTTCCTCAAAAAATTAAAAATAGACCTACCCTATGACCCAGCAATAGCACTGCTAGGAATTTACCCAAGGGATACAGGAGTACTTATGCATAGGGGTACTTGTACCCCAATGTTTCTAGCAGCACTCTCAACAATAGCCAAATTATGGAAAGAGCCTAAATGTCCATCAACTGACGAATGGATAAAGAAATTGTGGTTTATATACACAATGGAGTACTACGTGGCAATGAGAAAGAATGAAATATGGCCCTTTGTAGCAACATGGATGGAACTGGAGAGTGTGATGCTAAGTGAAATAAGTCATACGGAGAAAGACAGATACCATATGGTTTCACTCTTATGTGGATCCTGAGAAACTTAACAGAAACCCATGGGGGAGGGGAAGGAAAAAAAAGAGGTTAGAGTGGAAGAGAGCCAAAGCATAAGAGACTCTTAAAAACTGAGAACAAACTGAGGGTTGATGGGGGGTGGGAGGGAGGGGAGGGTGGGGGATGGGCATTGAGGAGGGCACCTTTTGGGATGAGCACTGGGTGTTGTATGGAAACCAATTTGACAATAAACTTCATATATTGAAAAAAAATAAAATAAAAACATAAAAAAAAATCTCCACACCCAACATGGGGCTTGAATTTATAACACCAAGACCAAGAGTCGCTCACTCTACCAACTGAGCCAGCCATGTGTTAATATACATAAATATTTCCCATTATGCCAATCATATTATTACTAAAGTTTTTTAATTTCCCCACATATTGAAACATATAAATATAGTTAATGAATTTTATTTAATTTCAGCATACTATTTCATAATATGTTTTGCCACAATTTATTCATTCATTCTTCATTCTTCTTTTGATAGGTTTTGCTTGGTGTCAATTTTTCTCTATTATAAACAGCACTAAAAATAAACAATATCCTTGTACATGTCTTTTATATATGTGTATGAGTATTTTCTAGGGGAAATACCAAAAGTCAAATTTCTGAGTGATAAGGTTTTAGATTTATTTAATCAATTTGCATAGGTGTAGCCATTTCATCAACCTTACAAGTGTTAAATAGTATTTAAAAATGTTACCAATCTGATCTGTAGAAAGTAGTACATATATGTTGTTTAATTGGAATTTTCCTGATTACTAATGAAGCTGAAAACTCTCTGTGTGTTTATTGGCTTCTTTGATTATCTGTTTACATATTTTCACTATTTGTTAATTGGGTCGCTTTTTGTTTAAGTAGGAGTTATTTGCATATTCAGAATAGTGATGCTTTGTTATATATATATTACAAAAAATTTCTACAATAATGAAATTTATTTTATATGTCCACTAGTTTTGTTCTTTTGGTTATTTTTAGGACCTCCTTTTGTAAATTGTTAGAAATTATAATTACTTAGTAATTGTTCCTTTTGGGCAACTGCTATATCTTCACCTTTGACAATCATATATATAGTTATTTTGGTAATTTTACCCACTATGTTCAGTCCGTCTGGAGTAATTTTAGACCTTGTGCTGATGTGCGGGTAGAGGTGAAAAGCCTAACGAGTCTGGTGACAGCTGGTTACCTAGAACAGAATCTCAGGTCAACTTTAAACTTACCTAAAAAAACCAAAAAATTCTAATGTAAGTTTAAAATATAATCTAAAAAGGTAGAGCTTTTTAGAAAAAGGATACAACCTTGTTTAGAGAGGAAACATAAACAAAACCATAGTTGACCTAAAAGCAGCCATCAATTAAGAAAGCGTTCAAGCTTGACAGTAAAGCCATCTTAATGGCAAAGTATGCAACCAACTCCTCATTTAACACTGGGTTAATCTATTGAACAATAGAAGCACCAGTGCTAATATAAGTAATGAGAAACATTTCTCCTTGCATAAGCTTATATCAGAGCAGATAACCGCTAACAGTAAACAATAAGATAAAGACTGTTTTCTTTTTAAATTTTTAACTTGTTGTCATTTCTGATAAATTGAAGTAACTATTATTTTAAGGAATACGATCAAATATTTTCATTCAGTCAGGCTACAGTCACTACTCTTTCAATAAATGAAAAAAGAAGAATCGGGGTCACACAGGAGACAAGGCAGTGTGGCAAAGGTAGCTAATTCAGTGAAGGAGATGTGATGCTACTGCATGGCTGCTTTGAAGCAGGGGCCATGAGCCAAGAAAGGCAGGTGGTTTGTAGAAGTTGGAAAAGGCAAGGAAAGACTGTCTCCTGACACCTCCAGAAGGGTTGCAGGTCTGCCTGTACCTTGATTTAGCCTAGAGAGACAGCATGTTGGGCTTCTGACCTATACAATATGAGATAATGTGTCTGTATTGTTTTAAGTCACTTAGTTGTGATAATTTATTACAGCAACGATAGGAAACTAACACAGTAGCTTACCCAGATACAGCCTGTTAAGAGTTACAGCCTGCCAATAGAAGCTCTCTTCAGTCAGTCTCCACCTCACTCACTAGTTTGTACAGCAAGCCTAGTTCCAGTTCCAGCCCTCATAAAGGACAATGTTAGGCGTATACACCCAAAGAATATAAATTTCAGGATATGTCTTCCTACTTCCAGACCTTGATCCCAGCATGCTGTGCCCTCAGATCTGTATGCCACACTGTGTACATTTTGTTTCCGCTTTGTACTCGGTCTGGAAATGTTTACTTTCTTGTGATATGTCTTTTATCTATTTTTATAATTTATCATTGCTGTGAGAACAATGATAACGTTGACTTTTTGGTGAAGACAGTTTTGTAAAGTCATGCTTGAGGCTGCCCCATTGTTCTAACAGCAATCAATACACACATTTATAATTTCAGGTCCTTTCCCCTCCTGCTTTTATGCTCCCCTCTATTCCTGGTTCTTCCTGTCTCACACACAAAACCTCCTAAAGATAAGATTTTGATTTTTCCTCCACTTAGACTTTGGAGTCAGGAGAATGCAGAGAACATGCAGAAGTAGCAACATCTTGAACTCTCTAGAGTCTCCTCCCTATTTGGTGAGTTTGTTTACTATGGTTGTTATTCCAGAGGGCATCTAGATTCAGGAGTGACTAAATAAAAGATGAAATGGGAAAGTAGGAATTTAATCTGAAAATCTCCCATTTCAAAGTTTGTATAAACGTATTACAACTTTAAAATACATCCAAATGAAAAATCTGTTTAGCAGAAAATATGTACTCATTGTTCAGGCCAAGCATTACAGGGAAATAGGACTTGTAGAACAGAATTATAAACCAAGTCATCAGAATATTAAAATTTTGGTAATCTGATATATTGCAAATCTGGGTTAGTATAAGAATCCAGAGATACCACTGTCTAATGTATATTAAATCAGGGAGCAGGGCTTATAGACCCTCATGTAGCCCTCAAATCCAGTATCATATCTTGATTTCTCTGAAGAGATACGTTGCACTCATCAGAAATAAGATAAGTCAATCAAAATTAAATTAAATGAGCTACCTGCATTTTCAAACATATTACTGTTTTAGATTTTCCTCAGTTTTATAAAAAATAATAATAAAACACTGTTTTAACAAAAAAGAATTTAAAAACAAAAGAGATTATGAGTGCCATCTTGTGGGAAGACCTTCTGATATGATGGTCAAAATATTTGTTTCTCAAGGTTCTCAACACCTGAGTAATGACACCCAAACTATTTAGTCAACTATAGAATAACATGTCATCTAAAGCTACCTATGTTAAATTATCTGATTCCTGATGGCATGTAACTAGTACTCATTTGTTTGAAGCTATCATCAGGAAAATATATGGATTAGATATGCTTTTCACCTTCTGCTTTCAGTTCCTATCATTTGAATCATATCACTCATGTGTGGATCATCTTAACTAAAATTACTTGAGCAGGTCAAACAAGGCACCTGCTAGACTATAAGTTGTCTCCAGAAGAGTCTCATCAAGATTGTCATGGCAACCGCTCATTCTGAGCGGCTCCTTTCAAACCTATGTTCTTTCATATGCACATTCATTTTAGTTGAGTTTGTTTCATTGTTGTTGTTCTCTCCTTATTAAAAATTAAAATTCATAACTCATGGTTCTTACTTGCTCACTGGTGTGACCCTAGCATCTTGTGCTCCACATGGCACAAAAGAGGAGTTTAATTAATGTACATTGAGTGAACAAATCAATATTTCTCAGCCAAAGTGCGGCTGCTGCGATTGGACCCTTTGCCAAAGGCAGCCACACTTGGGATGGCATAGCCCAGTCCAAAAGGGACACCTTGTCCTGAATAGTTATTAACTGACCTTGGAAATCCTCTCTTGGACAGCCTGACAGTGGGACAAACAGAAGGGTCAACAAATAACAGAAGAGCAGGAAACGGATGCTACACCCATTCAGGAGGTTGAAGCCATGAGCAAGAGCAAGGAGAAAGGTAGAGAGGAAAGAAGAGGGAATTTAGTCAGCAGTGGTAACAGTACTAGAGGGAAGGCAAGCGTGATGCATTTACCTGAACCATAAAAGTCAGGGGATGCCACCCTCTGAGAGGAGATGACGGAAAAGCAACGGATGCAGTATATGTGGCGCCCACGCCACTTTCTGCTCAGTCTCACCAGGAAGCTGCTAGCACAACTGCCTGTCACTCTCAGTTTCCCACGGGGCTTTAAAGCCAACCACCAGCCACCCAACTGCGGCTCTTGTCCCTGTAGTTGGAAGGAACCCAAAACGTCTCATTTAATACATAAAGTGGTAAGGTTAACTCTGCCCTGGCTTTTCCCACTGTTAAGTTCATAAAAGATGGGGCCTACATTACTCATTCATTTGACTCTAAAGCCAAAGACTTGATTTGTACTTTTTGCTTTTCTAATTTTTTTGCTAGCCCTCCTTGACCCAGGTTCTGAGTCCTGCCACGGCATCTTCCTTTTTTTTTTTTATTGCTATCATCAGAGCCAGAGAAGATGGTGTGCCTATTACACATTTCACTTTTCTGACAGCAGTGCATATTTCTTTTACTCATTCTAGTAAGCTTTTGCAATCACCGTCCTTATTTGGTATTTCCACTGCCCCCTGGGGTCTTGAAATGCCCTTTCATTGTCACATGTTCTTAAAATCACCAAGTGGAAATCAACACTTCCTGGTCAGCTGAGTCACCTTTGAAGGTGCCATCAGTAAGTTCTAGGACACTGATTTTCCTGCTGTGCCCAACAGAGAAAATGTCTTTCCCACATAGTTCTCACAGGTTAACTCAGATCAGTTTAAAATAGACAAACTCTTGATAAGATTGATTTTTAAAGGTAAGCCAAGTATTTAAGGAAGGTCATGACCTTTCCATATATTTAATAAATATAATTGTCAATGGCAGTAAAGAAACCTCTCTCCAAGGTAAAAGATAAGACAAAACGAAATATATATCATGATTTGTAATAATCGAGGTATAGGACTATTTAATCTCATATTCTTTTTGAAATTTGCTTTATTGCTCCTAAGACACTAGCATTAGATATACGATTGCCAGTTTCACTGGTCTCAATCCATCAACAATGTCAGCACTATAGGCAAGTAAGTTGATAATAAGTATATATAAGGTAGCCAGGATGGAGCTGGGACTTACCCAAAAAGTGATGACAACAAACAAATAGCTAAGAGCTTGGACCTCAAGTTTTGCTTCTTCCTGCTCAGAGATCTCATGAAAATAACTTTCATTTAAGAGGAACTCTCAAGAGTCAGCATTTAATCATTAATCTTAATTTGAGCTATATTTGAAAAATAATGTTGTGATGAGTATGCTAACCACGGTGACCAGTACTGGGACTTTATGACCTGGAAACATGGCAATGATTGTCTTAAACTTCTTAACAACTGCTGTCTAAAATCTGACTTGTAGATTACTAAGAAGATACACACTATTTCTGGAAAACTAGGTATATAGTCTCTGAAGAACTCTTTATTAACACAGAATTTTTTCAAACAAGCTCTGAATAACAGCTTTAACTTTGTTATTGAAATTTGAGGGAGACCAGAATTAAATTATTGAGAATTGAAAGAAACTGGAGAGACCCACATATAAAGGTTTATGCAGGCTCTTATTTAGAAAGAAGAGTTGTAATAAAAAACTGTACATGGGAATATTAAATAATCACATAAAATTTATTATTTGTCTGTATCTGTTGTACTTTCATCCCTCATCTCTATTTCAGGTTTCATAAGTAGTTCTATATTTCTATAAATGTTCACCATGATGTCATGCTTCTTAACTTCTGCAAAAACTTCAACAGTAACTTTAAAACAGTAAGATTGTTCACTTAGACATTGTGATCTGGCCCATCTTGACTGATGGATCATTTCACTTACATGCAGCACATTGTAGCTGATGTGATGGTCATGTCCTGTCTATCATGTTCTATCTTCCCAATAGCACCAAGTACTTCACCCATGCCACCCCCAATAATGAATGTCCTTCCATCTGCTTTTCCAATTGCATTAACTACAAAAGTAAGATTTACAGAGCAGCACAAACTTTGGGAGATCTGGTGACAGAAAGAATCTTGGGACAAAAACCAAATATCCATAAGGAAGATGCATTTTAACCCCCTAATTCTCAAATTAGCAATACAAACAGGTATAAATACTCTATGTAAGTGGGAATATTCATGTATGAGTAATTACTGTCTTGAAACTCACCTTTTGGTCTTTATTATCAAAATCTGCATCCCATTAATGCTCATATATTAATGACCTAATTCTTGACAACCTGTCACCAATTCATTGTGATTATGATTTTATTTTTTTCCCCTCGTTTCCAAGTTTAACACTTTATGCTTTACCTGCGCCTCTTTCCTGCCAGAGGACCCTCTACTATTTTCTCAGGAGCTTATCACTAGTGAATGATCTATGACTCCCTTCTACCAAACCCCTCCTTCAGAAAAAAAAGAACCCCACAGCTAACCTTTCACCTTGGGATTTAAGTAAATATAACTACCTCTCCCAGAGTTAATGGTCTATTGTAAACCATGCCATTAAAGAAGTAAAAGCCTCGTTGCTTTCTCAAACACTCCATACGTTGGCTGGCGTCACTCGGTTGGTTTTCTTAGAAAAGGAACATCTTCCCAAATATCTCAAAACTCAGGCAGCAATTTATATGCCTCCAACTTAGTTTGTATCAAGAAGGCCCACACATACAAAACACATCTCCTTTGGATTTTTCCACTTATGGGAAAATTACTACCTGTGCATTTAAAATAAAGGGTTGAAAAGATTAGAAATTGTTTTTCTTAGAATGATTATGAATTTCTTGGTAACCCTGGGTCAGTGGTATTCAACTCTATATCAAGAACATCATTTTTAAAAAATGTCTAACTTTTCTCCAGACCAAATGAATTGGAAATGAGGGTTGTGCCCAGGTATCTATCTATATTAAATGAAAGCTCCACAAGCAATTCTGATGCACAAACTGAATTGAAAATCTCTACTCCAAGGGATACTGAGTATATTTCCTTGTAAAAAAAAATATATATATATATATATATATATATATATATATATATATATATATATTATTAATTAAGCCATTTAAAAAATCAGACCAGCCCTCTTTAAAAAACCTAGCATATCCTTCACCAAGTAGTTCCCATACCATACACTCATATCACAACATATATTAAACTGTGATATTAAACTATGAATCTTAAGAGTTCATCACATACAACGAATCTACTTAAATGTGTAACTCTTGTTTTCTCGCTAACAGATACCATACCGAGATAAGGAGAAAATCAGCTGTGCCTTCCAGGCTGCCCCACATTCTACTCATAATGGAGGTGGAAGACCATGTCCTGGAAGGTATGAGGGGAGGAGAGGCCCTCCATTTAGGTGACTAAGGCAGAAGATGAACAAATCATGGAAATTATATAAATACGGATAGTGGGCTCTGCTATTCCTTTCTTAAAAAGCAAGGTCTTCTATGGAAGACAGGCAGGCATTGGACTTACCTTGTTTATTTAGTGAACATTCCTGCAGTTGTCAGCATGGCCAAGTTACTCTCCACCCCACACACATAACATTTATACCCTTTATCCTTACTAAATACTTTTCCTTAAGTAAAGCTGAAATGTGAATACATACGGGTCATTCAATTGCTCAATTACTCATTGAATAATCCCATCAAATACCAATTATGTGTCGGGCTTAAAACCAGACCTCTGAGGAATGCAGAAATAACTCATTATAGAGTCAATCTCATTATGCTCTCATGCCACTGAAGGCACTAAAAAAGACAAACATGTGCACAGGTTAGGTTACAGGGTTATAAGGACTAAACTCAAGTTTGAGGAACATTTGAGGTATCACGGAAGAGCCAGCTAGTCGTCTTCGCAAGACTCCAGCAGAGTGTGTCAAGAATGGCAATGGGTAGGCACAAGAATGGAGGCGAAACCTGAATAACTGTCCCGCTCATTTTTTCTAATTTTGGGTGAAGGAAGACCATTCTCTGCCTTGAAACAGGTGTACCAGCAGCACATGAGAAGCCTTATATTCAGGGTGCTTCAAGTTTATAGTTTGTATCTTCCTGACAATGGTTTCTTCACAGCCCTTTTCCTTCACCTAGAGCCATACAAAAAACATTATAGGTAGAATATAAACTGTGATGGAAAATTTGGAATGGTGCTACGTCTTCTGAAAGCACATTTAAAAATGCAGGCATATGGTTTTAATGACATTATTTCTAATCCAAATGCTTTATAACATGCCTCATTTAGGATTAGATTCATGCCTGGCATGAATTAATGCAAAAAGCTGTTTCTGAATTATCCAAGTATAACAGGTGGTCTGGCAGGCTCAATTAAGGGGGTTTTTCAGCCTCATTGCCAGAAGGGTGACCTCTGGGTGGACTTTCAAGCCCACCTGGACTCCCCAGTATCTGGAGCAAGAAATTATTTCAAATGATGTTTTAGAAATTAGTAAAAACTATTGGGTAAGAGGAGAAAAAAACACTATGGAAAACAATGTACAGGGTTAGTGAGTAGTTAACTACTAATGTGTATGTGTGTTCGTGTACAGGAATATACGCATGGTCTGCTCTCAGTGGAGATTTATAATAAATGCAGAATCAGAATTTACATGATTGATTTTTGAGACAGCCTTTGAGGAAAGCCCAAGGCACCGTTATGCATCAACTGTGTGACAGAGGGACAAGGCTAACTCCGTCTAAGGCAAAACTTGTGGCCTTTAGGAGACTGAAACAGATCCTAGGGTGGAACTTAAAACAGTAAAAGGAGTGGTTGAATAAACACGCGCTGCCTGAGAGAATGTACGGCGATGTATTATCTCAGGTGGGTTGAAGGACTCACTAACAGTCAGTCTGAAGTAATCTTATAAAGAAGGCCTAGAGGCTGATGGGTTTCCCTTGACTGAGAACAGATTCAGTCACTGCGGAAATTAGCCAAAGATGTGTTAGAAATGACATTACATGAAAAATGTTGAGGGGCCAGACCACGGAACTCACTGAAACTGAAAAACCATCCTTTGCATGTGTACCACATACTATAATTTTGAACGCTTTCCCTCAAAAGTTTACGGGGATGGGTGATGTATTTATCTTCGGTAACCCAAGGGGTTGCTGCATAATTAACATTGTGTTCTCTACTTTGAATTGGATGGCCAGGTTACTGTACAGGTTCTGTTGCTTAATAGTTTTTGTTAGTTTTGCTGCATCCTACTCTACTAGTTAATAGTTTAAAGGGCCACCCAAGAGCTCCAACACGTAAAGAACTTATCACGCCCATCTTTAAAAGAAAAAGCTGAAGACATTGAAAATCAGTGACTTTTCTTGGACCCATCAGAGAATTGAGGTCACAAAGCCAATTTCCACCATGAAATCTGGAGAGACAGTCCAACCCAGAGAGTCACAGCTAAGGTCTGTTACCTAAAAAGGAAGCCGCTGAAGCCATAATGCTTAAATGGTACACTTAAATGATAATTTTGAAAAACTGCTGGAGGCTGTACGTGGACTAGCACGAGAGACAGAAATTCCTGGGAGCTTCTGCAGTTTACTGGATTTTACCTCCAGAAACCCTAACCCACCAGTTCTCACAGTGAAGACGAGGAAGGGAAGAGTAAAGACTATGAAATCAGCCCAGAGTGTTCTCTACTACAAAGGTTTGACTCTCCAGGGACAGAAAGCTTCACCTGAGCTTTGTCCACACCTGGGAGGATGAAGGGCATTTGCCCAACTCCAGTCCTTCCCCAAACCCCTCAGCTTTCCTCTTTCACCTAGGAAACAGTTGTGAATGTCACAGTCCTGGGACACACCCTCAGTAAAAAAGAGATTTAATCGAAGATTATAGGCTGCTTTCCCTCCTCCACACTTTACCACAAAACCCATAGGGCTCCAGTATAAAAACAGTGGATCACAGCTGAAAGAAATGACTCAGAATCTGTCTGAGGAGTTCTTAGGGAAGACCAAAGAAAAGTGAAGAGAGAAAAACAAGAACACTAGAAGAAACCAAAGCTCATGGCATCTGAAGCGACGGCAAACGTGAAATGCAGCCGGACTTAACATATTAACTTAAATCCTCACACTAAATGATTATTTACCTCAATTCTTGTGACACAGGACAAAATGTATGGCTTTCAGCCAAAGTGGAAATGCATGTCGAAACTGTATAAAACATAGTTGGAAGAGACAAAGCAAACATCAGAACCAAACCCAGATATAACACGGTTGGTAAAAGAATCAGAGAGGAAATTTAAAATAACTATGATTAAGAAGTTAAGGGCTCTCACTGAAAAAGTATACACCATTCAAGAAAAGATAAGAAATCTAAGCAGAGAGGTGGAAACTCTAAAAACTAATCAAAAGGCAATGCTAGAAATTAAAACAAAACAAAACAAAACACTGTAACAAAAATGAAGGATGCCTTGATGGGCTCTTGAGTAGACTTCACAGAGCCAAAGAAAGTGAACTCTCAGCCAACAAAACCTTCCCAAACTGAAATGCAAAGAAAAAAAAAAAAAAAGAATGGAAAAAAAAATCAGTGAACTTAGTACACCGGGATTTTAACTTTAAAATAGTTTGCTTGGGGCGCCTGAGGGGCTCAGTTGGTGAAGCCAGAGGCTTCATGATTTCGGCTCAGGTCATGATCTCACACACAGTTCAAGGATTCGAGCCCCACGTTGGGCTTCGGGCTGACAGCATGGAGTCCACTTCAGATTCTCTGTCTCCCTCTCTCCCTGCCCCTCCCCTCCCTCAAAATAAATAAACTTAAAGAAAAAGCTTTAAAATCGTTTGCTCAAGGTTTACATTATACAGTAAGTACAGATCTACGGAATTTTCTAAAAGGATTATTAAAATATCAGCAAAAAGAGTTTCATTACAATAAATTAATAAATCCTGGCCAGTAAACCAAACATTATTTTATGAAATGAGTGAAACTATTGTGCAACAATGTGGATGCACTTGATGCCACAAAACTGTACTCTTAAAAATGGTTAAAATGACAAATTTTGTTAAACATAGTAAAAATGATCTAATTTAATTAAAAAAATAAGTAAAGCCATGGTATGCAGAGCTGGCCCATTCATTGGAATCATTACTGGGACATACATATCCACATACAAATAAACAAATGTGTATCTCTATAAAAAAACATAAAAGCAAATTTGAAACTGCAGAAAAATATGGCCACTAAAATTAATATTTCCAGGAATTAATAGCCATTTATAGCGGTCTTTAAAGATTCCTTTCATGGATTAATTTATAAAATTATATTTTTTGTGCTTCTATTATGCAATAATCACCTCCCTAAGAGATCATCATGTGATTTTCAGAAGAAAACACCTTTCAATTGCATTCTATTATTTTGGAACTTTTTTTTTTTTTAACAATTTCTTCTTCACCCTTCATATCCAACCCATCATCATGTGACAATGCTCACATGATGCTCAGTGCTCAGAGGGGAAGTGGGTAGAGGATGAGCAAAATAAATAAAGGGGATTAAAAGGTACCAACCTCTAGTCATAACATAAACAAGTCACAGAGATGAAAAGTACAGCATAGGGAATATAGTCAATAATATTATAATAACACCATATGGTGACAGATGGTGTCTACTTCCCTTTTTCTCCTTTTCTAACATTGAAGCCTAAGTGATCATCATCTTTTGCCTGGAGCACCGAGATGGCTTCCACTCATTACTGACCTGCTTCCACCAATTGTACACTACTGTGAGAAATTTTAATTGGTGTTAATCAGTTAAGATAAAATAAAGCCTGGAGAATAAGAAAATTATGGGTTTTTAAAAGAAATCTTTGTGCTTATAAGTACAAAGTTGATAATACGTTTATCATTTTTTAATAGGTCAGAGATCCAGAATACCTAGTTCACTTGCATTCAGGAGAATTTTAAATATTAAATTACCGATGCTTTTACGTCCACTGAAATGTATTACACTAAAAGAAGTTGAAAATCACAACTTGGTATGCTGAGAAGAATTTTATACATTAAATTAGTTGTTAATAGTACGCATTTTAGACACTGAAATATATTAAAATGTTGTAAAATTATAGCTTGGGATGAATGTCTTTAAAGTAAGAGAAATACCTTGAGGCTTCAAGCTTTCCAGAAGGAATTACTGTCTAACACATGATTCTGGATATAATGATATTAAAATTGTGAGCCTGAATATTTTAAAGACTTTTGATTAGCTAAAAAATGTAGTTGTAATATTGTCTGCCTTACACAGTAGGCACGGCAAAAATTAAAAGATAAAACCAGTTTTAAAACATTTAAAGCACCATTTATACTCAAGGAAGTCAAGCTTTCATCCAAATATATTTGAAATTTGCTAAAAATCATTCTTTCTGCACAGGACACATGTGTAACAAAAACAAGTTTTCCATTATTACAGGAAATAATTTGTTCTGCTTTCCTATTGTTAAAACTTTTCTAATCAAAAAGGATATTCCCATTTCCCTATACAATATATGCATAGAAAATCCTACAAATAAAACTTACTGGTTTTACTTTCCTGCCAAAAATTCCAGTATACGGTTTCCAGGGCTATAACAGTCTATTCATTTTAAAGAATTTTCATCTATGGTATGATTTATTGAAAATAAGAACTTTGTAATCACATTTTGGAAACCCCTTGAAGAAGGAAGACAACTAGCTCGCTGCATTCAATGTCTACAGACTTTATTTCTCATTGGACTTCTGTTGTCACCTTATCTGCATAGTAATAATCTTTTCTATTCCTATTGAAATAAATCACCACAAAAGCTCTCTTATGCAATTTATCCCAAAGAATTCTATTTGATTTGCTTTAAAAGAACAAGAGTAGATTTATGTCATATTTGGGGGATTATTACTGAGAACTTGAAGGGACAAAATACAATCACTAAAATCAATACTTATCAAATGGGTACTAAATGAGTAAAAACTTCATGCTGATAAGTATATTTCATAGAAAAGGCTTTCATTTTTCATTTTCTATTTTAAAATAATATATGTTAGTTATAGAAATATTCACATCATTAGCATAACACACTGGGATAGTCATAAGGGATAAACTAAATGTTAACTTTTTGGGTAAATTTAATACATGGATTTCTAATCTATTTTTTTATAAGTTCTCTTTTTTCTATTTTAAAGTTTTTATTTATTTTGAGAGACAGAGAGAGAGCTCAACAGGGGGAGGGGCAGAGAGAGAGGGAGAGAGAATGCCAAGCAGGCTCCATGCTTTCAATTCAGAGCCAGATGCAGGGGCTCAATCTCACAACCATGAGATCCCGACCTGAGCTGAAATCAAGAGTTGGATGCTTAACCAACTGAGCCACTGAGATGCCCCTTTAATCTATTTACTGAAGTTATTCAAATATCTAAATATAAACCCACCCTGGATCATATGTACAAATGTAAGCCTATGCAACTTATACATGATTTCCAGAAAAAAAGAAAACACTGAAAACCTGTCCAGTAAGAAAAATGCTAAAACCAAATTATCAAAACTAGTTTCACATTCATTGAGTCTTCCTTGTCAGCATAAAACCTGAGGCATCACATGAGAGGTAAAACATGTAAAATACTTTAACTGTTCTCATTTGCATAAGCCAGGAACAAGTTAGGGTCAAAGGACAGGTGTTCCGTTTCAGATCTCATTTGCCAGAGCTGAAATACTAATGAACTAACGGTGTCGCTTAACTTGAAATGGAACAAGCATATCACTTGCAGAGCCAAAGACTGTAAAAGTAAACGTGGAGAAAAAAATTCTTCAGTAGAAAATAGAGAAGGAAATGAGCATGAATATGATTAGTGAGAATGTTCTTTTTTTATCCTGAAATTTTGCAACATTGATTTTGAAATCTTATTCAGACGGTCACACATAGTGATTGTGAATATGGAACTGATCGTGATTCTCCTATATTTAAGGACAATTTATCTGTCATACCTTCTTTCTAGAGTTAAAAACAAATGTTCTCTACCCAAATTACTGACCGTAACTCAAAACAATGACTGTCATGGTTTCACATTATTCTTGCCTTGTCTCATATTCAGACTCTTATTTAAGGAAATGGAACTTAATAAGGAACTTAAATAATGTCTATTACTGAAATGTAAATTGTCTTTAATATAGCAATATAATGGTGGTCTTAACAAAGAGGAGATAATGTTGAAAAATCTGTTTGGATTCATCAGGTAGATAATTAAAACCATAGATTCAAGAGGAAGCTTTAGTAGAGGATCTTTTATGGTACTAGGAAACATTAAAGTCTGTTACTCTGTGCAAAAAAGAACTGACTTTTTGAATATTACTTTTAATTTCAGACTAGAAAAAGAAATATTACGGGATACTTTGACATCACATAGTCACGTTCCAAAGTCAATTCCGTGCAACATGTAGTTTATAAGATATTACTAGATGTTAGATGGAAAAGGTTTCTTACATTGATACATTTAAGAAATAATGCATATTTAATTTTTTGAAGAACCTACATACTATTTTCTATAGTGACTGTAACATTTTACATTCCTACCAACAGTGTACAAAAGTTACAATTTCTTCACATCTTCAGCAACCCTTGGTATCTTTTCTTTTTCTTATAGCCATCCTAATAGATGTGAAATGATATCTCATTGTGGTTTTGATTTACATTGTGTAATGATTAGTGATGTCTTCATATGTCTGTTGGCCATTTGTAGATCTTCTTTGAGGAAATGTCTATTCAGGTTTTTGCCCATTTTCTTTTTGGGGGGCTACTGAGCTGTATAAGCTCCTAAAATATTTTGGATATTAACCCCTTGTCACATGTATGTTTTTCAAATATTTATTCTCTTTCCACAGATTACTTTTCCATTCTGATTGTTTACTTGGCTGTACAGAACCTTTTTAGTTTGTTTTGTTTCACTTGTTTCATATTCCCTTTGGTCTATTGTTGCTTTTGTTGCTTGTGCTTTTGGTGCCATGTCCATGAAATCATTGACAAGACCAATGTCATGAAGGTTTTCCCCTAGGTTTTCTTCTGGGAGTTTTATAGTTTCATGTCTTACATTTAAATCTTTAATCTTTTTTGAGTTGATTTTTATCTATGGTATAAGGTAAGGGTTCAGTTTCATTCCTTTGCATGTGGATATGCAAGTTTCACAACTCATTTGTTCAGGAAGTTACCCTTTTCCCATTGTCTGTTCTTGGCATTCCTGTCAAAGATCAGTTGACCAAATGTACATGGACTTATCTTTGGACTCTCTATTCTGTTCTCTTAGTCTATATATTTGTTATTATGCCGTTACCATACTGCTTTAACTAGTCTGGCTTTATAATGTATTTTAAAATCAGCAAAGGTGATGTTTATACTTTGTTCTTCTTTCTTAAGATTGTTGTGGCTGTTTGGGGTCTTTTGTGTCTTCATATGAATTTTTGTTCCTCAGCATTGAAATCAGGACCTTAAAGAGATATCTGTACCCCTATGCTCATTACAGCATTATTCATAATACTCAGAATATGGAAACAACCTAAATGTCCACTGATAGATAAATGGGTAAAGGAAATCTGGTATATACATACAATGAAATATTACTGAGTCATAAAAAAAGGAGGTCCCAAATGTGTGAGAAATGGATACACCTGGAGGGCACAATGTAAGTGAAATAAGCCAGTCACAGAAGGAAACACTGCACGATTCCATTTATATGAGGTACCTAAAATAGTCAAACTCATAAAAACAGATAATTGGATGGTGTTTGCCAGGGACTGGGGTGGGGGAAAATGAGGCGTTGCTGTTCAATGGGAATGAAGTTTCAGTTATGCAAGATGAGTAAGTTCTAGAGACCTGCTGTACAACGTTGTGCCTTTAGTTAATAATACTATAGTGTGCACTTGGAATTTTGTTAAGAGAGTAGATTTTATGTTAAGTGTTCTCACTACAATAAAATAACAGGAAGAATGAGTTAAACAGAATAAAGGCATTTTCTTACAGCTTTCAATAAACTAATCCAAATGGTTAAACTCGGGCTTGGTGGGAGTGAAGGAAATGGTATGCAGCATCTCATCAATTTTTATTAGTCAGGGATCCATAACAGAACCAACAGGGTATATATGGATGTATAAAAGGAGATTTATTAAAAGAGTTGGCTTACACAGTTCTTTAGGCCAAGAAGTTCTAAGATATGCCGCCTGCAAGCTAGACAACCAGGAAAACTGAAGCTGGTAGTGTAATTCAGTCCAACTCCAAAGGACTGAGAACTGGGTGGGTGGGGGCAAGGATACAGATCTATATCTGAAGGGTGGAGAGTTGAGGTTTGATGATGTAAGTCCTGGCCTGAGTCCAAAAGCACTAATGTTTGAGGGCAGGAGAAGACGGATGTCTGAACTTAAGTAGAGGCTGAAATAGTGCTTCCTTGCTTTTATTTAGACCTTCAATGGATTGCATGAAGCCTCCCCCTGTACCCCATTGATGAGAGCAGGTCTTTGTGGCACAGTCTACTGATTCAAATGCTAATCTTTTACAGAGACACCCTTACAGACACACCCAGAAATAACGTTTTACCAGATATCTGGGCCTCTGTTAGCCCAACCATGATGACATAAAATTAGCCATCACAACCATGGAACCCTTTTCTTTCCAAGGATATATCACAGGTTTAGAGTTTAGTTAACACTGCTGAAGATGAAAGGGAAAAACAGATACAGTTTAAATAGGCCAAAGTAGTCACTTCTCTGTAATAGTGGTTAATAGCTTAAAGAAAATATTTCGCAGGAGCCTAAGTGTAAAATTAATTTTCCCCACAGTTATTTCATGATTGTAGAATTATGGAAAGCACTCCTTTCATTGAGAATTATTTTGAAAATTTACTCTCTCCTTTTAAGTCACTGGTTTCCAATAAGGTCATTATTGCAATTTTAAGATGGTCTTTCTAATATGAGACTCTGCCAAACATAGTAAGACTTTGGGCATCATAAACACTAGGCACCAAATATCAATAATTATGAGTTTTAAAATTAGGGAACCTTAGAGATAAGACATATGATATTTAAATTACATAAGAACTAACCACAAAAATTTGTTAGCATATTAAAGGTTAAACAGACAGAGTTATCTGTAATAATTTTTACATTTAAGAGTTAAATATGGAGTATTGAAATGAGTTATATTCAAAGTTAGTTCTTTTAGTTGTGGTTTTTATTTTTTTATTTTTTTTAATGTTTATTTATTTTGAGAGAGAGAGACAGAGCGTGAGCAGGGGAGGCGCAAAGAAAGGGAGAGACACAGAATCTGAAGCAGGCTCCAGGCTCTGAGCTGTCAGCACAGAGCCCCACATGGGACTTGAACCCACAGGTCGCGAGATCATGACCTGAGCTGAAGTTGGATGCTTAACTGACTAAGCCACCCAGGCACCCCTATCTGTGGATTTTCAACTTTTGAAAGTGAAGAGGGCAAGTGATAACTTCTTGGCTATTTAGCGCCAGGCACTAAGTACTTACCTGTCAGCCAAAAATACTGCATATCACATGTTTAAAGCCCAAAGCCAACACACATCATTTCTCCATTCCAACATCACTGAAATAAATGAAGGCAAGCCTATCAAGTGGAAAGTCTATGCCCATTTGGGGAACTAAGTTGGACCTGTAGCTAGATGGATGATGTAAAATCAGCACAAAGTCTATGTTAAGATATTACCATTAAGCTCAGTTTTCAGAAGCAAGGATTGGCAGGAATTGGGGAGAGAAGGCTCAGACTCATGAAAACAGAAATGACATGTTCATTTTTTCCTTTTAAGTGTTTCTGGTAACTAAAGAGAATATAATATACCTTCAGTTAGTTTGAAGGTTAGAAGAGATTACCTGAAGAGCACCTAGGTGGCTTAGTCGGTTAACCATCCGACTTCAGCTCAGGTCATCATCTTGTAGTTTGTGGATTTGAGCCCTATGTTGGGCTCTGTGCTGATAGTTCAGAGCCTGGAACCTGCTTCCCTCTATTTTCTCTCTCTGTCTCTCTCTGCCCCTCCCCTGCTTGCTCTCGCTCTCTCTCTGTCTCTGTCTCTCTCTCTCAAAAATAAATAAACAGTAAAAAAATTTTAAAATTTGAGGAGATCACCTGAGAAAACAATGGGTGACATGTAGTCATGGGAATGACTCAGTCTCTCTGATTATGGTTTCAGAGATTGGGGAAATGACAGAAGGGACTTCAAGCTGCACAACTTTGAAAAGTAATGAGTATCCACAGCATAGGTGACTTTGCTGGCTCTAAACAGAGGCAAGGGGTGGCATATGCAAATATATACATAATTTTTTTTCTTGCACGAAATGCAATGCTATAAACTTAAAGGGGAGACATGTTATTGCCCTTCTCGAGAGATGTTTATTGACAAAGTCAAGCTTCATTGTCTGAGTTCATTTTAGTCATACCATATAGGTGTTGAGAGTTAGTACCCCTAATAAAACAAGGAAGAAGATGTCCCTGTCATTTCTATATCACCTTAGGAGTCCTAAAAATACATGAGAAGGAATAATGGGGGTTGGTCAAGCAATGAAAACTGGTGCTAACACCTAAAAGTTAAAAATACAAAATTAAATCATATTGATCTAGATACAGGGTTTCTCATCAACAGAACTATTGACATGTGAGGCAGGATAATTCCTTGTTGTCGGGGTCTGTCCTGTGCATTGTAGGGTTTAAAGCAATCCTGGCCTCTATGCACTAGATACCAGTAGCAATCCCCTCAGCTGTGACAACCGAGACTCTTAACTATAGAGAACCAATGGATGGTGACAAGAGGGGAGGTGGGTGGGGGACAGGTGAAATAGGTGATGCACTTAAGGAGTGCACTTGTCATGATGAGCACAGGGTGATGTATGGAAGTGATGAATTACTATATGGCACACCCAAAACGAATATTACACTGTATGTTAACTAACTGGCATTTAAATAAAAACTTAAAAACCAACCCAAATATCTCCAGACATTGCCAAATATTCCCTAGGGAACAAAATCAACCCCAGCTCAGAAACATTAGGAATTTCTAGTGGAGAGAACAAAAGGCAATACTCGGAAGGTAGAAAAAATATTGAAAATATTGACTTTATAGTGTGACTAACATTAAAATGGAGACATTTTATAGAATTGTTATATATTTTATAGAATTGTTATATATTATATAAGCACTCAAAAATGAGTGCTATGCCCACTCAAGTGTCCATCAATAGATGAATGGCTAAATAAGATACACACACATACACACACACAGAGGAATATTACTCAGCCATAAAAAATCGATGCAATATTGCCATCTGTGATAACATGGATGGACCTAGAAGGTATTATGTTAAGTGAAATAGTACTGGAAGAGAAAGACAAATATCAAATGATTTCACTTATATATGGAATCTAAGAAACAAAATGAAGAATTAGACCTATAGATACAAAGAACAAACTGACGGTTGTCAGAGGGGAAGGGTGGAGGGTGGGCAAAATGGATGAAGGGAAGTGGAAGAAACAGATTTCCAGTTATGCAATGAAGAAGTCACAGGAATAAAAGGTATAGCCTAGGTAATATAGGCAATGGCATTGTAATAGCATTGTATGGTGACAAATAGTAGCTAATACTGTGGTAAGCACAACACAATGTATAGAGTTGTTGTATCACTATGGTGTACACCTGAGACTAATTAACATTGTGTGTCAACTATACTCGAATTAAAAAAAATAAAAGAAATTACAAAAACTGCTCAGTTTGCCAATTAAAAAATTAGTTACATCCATAAGAACATTCATAGCAGCTTGATTCATAAATATGAAAAAGAGGAAACTATTCAAAAGCTCAACACGAAAACTGATATATCAATTCGAACATATTCATACAGTGGAATACTACTCAGAAACAGAAAGAAAAACCAAATGAACTATTTAACACACATCAACGTAGATGAAATTTCACACACATGATGCTATGTGAAAGAAGCCAGGACCAAGAGTGTGATTCCATTTACATAAAGTTCAAGGTATATATAACATTAGAAATCATAAGTGGTTAATCTGATGGGGAGGACCGGTTGTTGACCTGGATAGGAATGAGGGAGAATTCTAGGGAATTGAAAAGGTTCTAAGTCTTGATGTAGGTGGTAGATGAATGGATGTGTACATAGATACAAATACATTGGGATATATATTTAAGATTTGTGCTCTTTATACCTTGTAAATTATAAGTCAATAAAAAGTAAATTATAACTTAAAAATATAGATATACTTTACACAGTGAATGAAAAAAACACTCAGGAAAACTGAACATATTACTATCGCTTCTATTTCATTATGACCCTTTGTTGACCTCATTTAGATACATACATAGACAGATCCATCCATCCATCCATCCATCCATCCAATTAGTTTCTTAGGGCTGCCGGACAAAGTACCACAGACTGGGTGGCTTAAACAACAGAAATTATTTCTCACATCTTTGGAAGCTAGAAGTCTGAGATCAGGTGTCAGAAGGTTTGGTTTTTTCTAAGGGCTCCGTGGCTTACAGATGGGTTCTTTCTCCTTGTGTCTTTGCATGGTCTTTCTCCTAGGGGAGAGTCCTTAGGATCTAGGTATCTTAACATCCTCTTCTCATAAAAATACCAGTCAGGTCAGATTAGGGCTCAACTATGGTCTCATTTTAACTTAGTTACCTCTTTAAAGGCCCTGTCACATTCTAAGGTACTGGAGTTTAGGATTTCAATATTTGATTTTGCAGGGTGGGGTTGACACAATTCACCTCGCAACATATATACAATATCACTTCAGCATTTGAAAACGCTAGTAGGTCTAGCAAACATACCCAGTACCAGGCCCTGTTCTAGGCAGCTAGGACATATTTATTTTATTTTTAATAATATCCCTGAAAAGTAACTATTATTATTAATACCCACTGGAGATATGAAAGGAGATCCAGAGCAATACATAACTGTCCAAGATTAACTGGCTTTTTGCTGGCTAAACTAGGACTCAATCTTAGATCTCTTGACCTTCAACAACTACTATATCAGGCCATCTCTTCTACTATACATACACACACAAACAAGCACACACAAATGCACATACATACATGAAAGAAAGAAGTGTTAGTAGGTGAGTCCTAAATAGGTTAGGTACTTTTTTATAGCAGTGGGCAACTTTTGACCATTTGCATATTCAATCAATGTGAATATACCAGTATGGAGTGAGTGGGTACAAAAATATTGCTAGTTCAGTATTGTGAGCCTGTATTTTTCCATTAACTAGGCACCATAGCAGCAGAGCTGGTTTAAACCACATTCTCATGAAAGAAAACTGTTTGGCAGGAATAGATTTTAGAATCCTTCTGCATGTCCAGAGAGGAAACAAAGTGCTGGGTGACAAGCTCAAAAGCAAAATTAGTCAATTCCCTGAACCCTCACTATGGAAGACATTTGGGTAAAAATATCTATGTGACCATAAACTCAATTCTTTTGAATGCTGCTATCATATAAGCATATATGTGACATGTGCACAAAGAACCAATTTTTGAAATCCTTTTCAAGTGTACATTTTGAATCCTAATATTAATCATTTTGACATTTCCCTCCCTATGTGCTAAGTTCTACAGATTCCTGCCCCAACTCCCTGGCATGAACTTCTTACATAGTCTTCCCTTTTTTGTCCCATTGCTGTCTCCCTACTAGGTGACTATAACTGTCTTCTCTGTGACTTCCCTAACTTCTGTCAGTACAAACAATATGCATGAAGGGCTGTGGAATCATATGGCAGGGGTCTAAATTTTAATCGACTTATGAAATAGATACAAGGAAGAAATTATAACCATGTGAGAGAAGAGAAAATTGAGGAACTGACAAAGTTAAATGACTATCAAATTCAATTCATAAAGACATCTTTTGCTTAAAAAAATTAAATACCATTCTGGAATGATTCAGGAAACTACTCATATTCCATGCTGTAAGGTCATGTGCTTCAATTCTTATATTTGTACATGGAGATAGCTTTGATTAGGTTAAATCTCCAATATGTCCTATTTGTTTTCTTAACATATTAGGGCATCAGAAAATCCAACAAAAGAGGGCCATCTGTTTCCAGAGGAAAGGATGTCTTCTTTTATGGCCCAGTAAGTAATCTCTCATCCAAGCATTCGTCTATTCTTCCAATGCATATATTAAACACCAGTTAAGTGCTAGGTGTCATGTTCACCATTGGTAATATCATGGTGAAGAGAAGATATTTCTCTTGTGTCTTTGCATGGTCTTTCTTCTAGATGAGAGTCTCTAGGATGCTGGGCATCATAATGGACCCACAGTTTCAGAAAAAAGAGAAATAGATGCTAAGATACTACCTATAATGGGAAAAGTGCTAAAAATAAAGGAGAAACACACAGGTTATTATGAGCAAACAAAAAGGATCCATGGACCAATTAGATGACATAGCCGGACCAAAACCAGATTGGCCTATGTTTGAAAACAGGAGCTCTGAACCCTGGTTTCCAACCCATTCTCCTGAATTATTATTTATTTATTTACCGTGAGTCATTCCCATAGATATTTATAACAACGCTAGTTTCCTTTTAAGTATGTTCTGGTTTGAGTCATTCAAACCGTAAGTGTTAAGGGTAATTCAGGGGAGCCTAGAAATATTACATAAGAGATATGGGATTTTGTTTTATTTGCCTATTTGTTTATTTTTAACTAAAAAAAAAAACCCTCTCCATAACAAATCTGAGTCTTAATATCAACTAATCAGAAACAACTGTTAATTAAACAAGTATCAAGTATGCTCAATACTGTTTATGGTAGTGCTGGATAAAGAAGATTAGGACATATTATTGCACTCAGGGAATTTACAGTTCATTTGGAGAGATAAAATTAGCTTGTAGGAAATAATTAAAGAATCACTAAGTGCTAAGCTGTATGTTGCTCTCCGTTGGGATTTAGAGAACAGGAAAATTCTTGGTAAACTCTATATTCTGAAGTATGGCCAGACAGAAAACGGTGCATAGAAATAGCATTCCTGGGACTGGAATCATAGGAGAAATAGTATGGACTTACTTGAATGTCAAATGAGTGCACAAGAGTGATTACAATCCAACTGGAGCAAAGAGGCCTGAGATGCTAGAAGGAAGTAAGGTGAGCCTTATGGGGCATCAAATACTATAGGAAATATGGAAACCTGGTTAGAGGAGGATGGCTACTGGGTCCCTAATTAAGATAACTGATACGAATCAGAGAAGTTGGATTAACAAAAGATAATTCTATAAACATTTCAACAACACACTAGTTTTATCTGAACACAAGTTATTCCACAAGCCTATTAGTCCAAAAAGAAAGTTTTTTTATTATATATTTTTGGATAAATGACTCGGAATCACAGGCTGCAAAGTAGGTCCCTATAGAAAGTGACAAATTCATACCTAGCACCCCGTGTAGAATGATGGGCTGCATGGTCTTCTAACAGTGACCTGATGGGAAAACAGGAAGTGGAAGGAAATGAAGCTGGCCAGGAAAGAGCAAGCTGGCCAGGCTGAAGAAACCAGGTACACTCTGTTTGGGTCACACCATTTGGATTAATTTCACTGGTGAATGAAAAGCATGTCGAATACCTGATTTAAGTTGGACTTTCCCTGTATAAAAAATTCTGATTAGAAAAGCATCTAGATAGTTGTCGATTAGTGTTTTGTGCCTGGGTGTCCTAGATACTAGTATTTTCTGAGGCATGTAGTAAGTATGCTGTGGCTCAAAACTTAACCAGAGATCATTGTTTACTTCTGAACGTATCTAGTAAAAGCAAATGTTTTCAATTTTCAGGCATTCTTTGAAGAGCAGAAGGAGTTCATAAAATCTGAACAACACTGAAAAAGAAAGGCAGACATTTGGGTTGAACTTCATCCCACAGTGACCTCTATCTTGACAATAATGTACCTTGTGTTTTTAATCTATATTCTTTTATGTTAGAGTTCTATGGGTCAGCTAAGATTTTCTACCACAGTTATAGCCTGAAAGTAACTTTTTTCCAAATAAAACCAGAGGTAAAGACTATATATTTGTATAATAAGCACAGTGATACTTTGGGAGGTTACTAAACTGCTTTCAATAAAAATGTTTAAGGTTATATACTGGACATTTTGCTATATTATAAATCAAACTTACTTCAATTGTGTGTTTTTTGATGACCTTACATAAAGCTGTATTGATTTTCAAGTTAATTTCACTAATTGAGTTTTTCTTGAAATGGTTTGCTATTTTACAAAATAATGTACTTTCAATGTTAAAAAGGTCAAGCTATATTAAAAAACTAAAGATAAAAAATACTAGACATAAACATCAGGAAACAGTCATCCCAGCTATCTCTCTAAAACATATATAAAGTTAGATATGATTTTATAAAATGGGATTATAATAAAGATGGCCATGTATTTTCAATGAAATATAGTTAATGCTATTTTATTTGCAAATAAATGAAGAAATAATATGCAGTTAAATAATTATTAGCTTCTTAATGATCCATTTAGGTATTTTAAAAATTAAAAAAATCAACACAAAATAGCACTAAGGAGTCAGCTCCATTATAATTATATTATAAAATAAGCATTTTAATTTTAACCCAGACTGATTTATTTCCTGTGTGAAAAACAAGAAACTATGCTTCTTGCCTCTCTTCTTGTTCCACTTTATATTAACTCACTTTTCCAAGTTTACAACATTTACATTTTGTTTTACAAACATGATTCTTATTTGTCTTTATTTTTATTTCCAATTCTATATTCATTTGTATTTAAACATCTGCACCAGTTCTTTTCCCACCCATTCAATAATCCTGGATTATTGGTTTTGATTTGTTTTGTTTTGCTTTGATCTTGATTGTTTGAATGTTTAAAAATTCTCTAGATTTATTTTTTATTTATTTTGAGAGAGAGCATGAATGGAGTAGGGGCAGAGAGAGAGAGAGAGAGAGAGAGAGAGATTGCCAAGCAGGCTCCAGGTTGACAGCACAGAGCCTGACATGGGACTCGACCCCGCAAACCATGAGATCATGACCTGATCTGAAATCACGAGTCAGACACTTAACTGACTGAGCCACCCAGGCCCCCCTTGACTGTCTGGATTTTATCATTGATTGGTCTTGCCACTCCCATAAAAGTGAGCTTTAAAGATCTTTTATACTTAATTGTCTATTATCTTATCTTCTAAATGTATTGCTTCCTTACCTTGTTCTAAATTCTAAAGGGCAAAATAAAACCATTTTCCCAGAAACTTATCTTCTGAAGGCCTCCCTCCTTTTTTTAATTGGGTCACATAGCTCACAAGTGTGAGATCATGACCTGAGCTGAAGTTGGACGTTTAACCGACGGAGCCACCCAGGCACCCCGGTTTATACTCTACTTCTGATGGACAACATCATTACATAACATTCTAAGAAAGGGTAAAATATATATTCAGAATATATTTTATTCTGAAAATGCGTCTTTATTCGTAACTTATAGAGGCGAAGTTTTAAGACAATATATTTGGATTTGTTTTTAGTTGCTGCCCACATTTCTAGTCTATTTGGAAAACCTGAAAAGAGCTTTATTATTTATGTAATTGAGGGAAAGTAATAACACAGTTTTAGGAAAAATATATTGTTCTTCAAATATATTTTTACAATCTTCATGCAATTACTTTTATAATAAAGTTATCTGAAGGGCATGTATTATATAGCTCTTCTGCTTACCCCTAATTCCTACCCAACTACTCAGATCTTTTCCTAAACTCTTAAATCAAATACACACACATAAGGGCGACTGGGTGGCTTCATCGGTTAAGTGTCTGACTCTTGGTTTCGGCTCAGGTCATGATCTCACCATTTGTGACTTTGAGCCCTGCATCAGGCTCTGTGTTGGCAGCACGAAGCCAGCTTGGGATTCTCCTTTCTGTCTGCCCCTCTCCCACATGCGCTCTCTCTCCCACTCTCTCTCAAAATAAATAAATAAACTTAAAAAAAATTAAACACACACACACATAAAGCTCATTCAGTCTTGAGAACTATTTTCATGCTGGAGAAGTACTCCCTTTCTTTATCATTCTAAGAAACTCAGAAAAACATTCATTTCAAAATTGCTCAGGTCAAAATATGTTTAGAGATTCAAAAACACAAAGTATTAATTTATTTCTCTCTCTCTCTCTTTGCTCTTTTTAAAAAGTTTATATTTAAATCCCAGTTAGTTAACATTTAGTGTAGTATTAGTTTCAGGTGTACTATATAGTGATTAAAGACTTCCATACAGCACCAGGTGCTCATCACAACAGGTGCACTCCTTAATCCCCATCACCTATTTGATCCATTCCTCCACCCAGATCCCCTCTCATGACCATCAGTTTGTTCGGTACAGTTAAGAGTCTGTTTCTTGGCTTATTTGGTCCTTGTATACAGTCCTGTACTAGAAAGTATTAATTTGTTTCCCCAATGGTAGAATGGGAATTTATCCTGCAAAAGTTTTTTAATATCCTGACCACTGACATTTTTCTTTCATCATCATTTAATCAAAAATTACTGCATATAAATACATCAAAGCTTTAGATTTTTATGACAAACTTATTTTGTTATTTGAAGGGTAAGTTATTATGTAACGGTAAAACTATTTTTTTCATTGTATTACTTTACTTTTTTTCTCCTTTGGCTTTCTACATACATTCTCTGAAAAATATAAATGGACCAATTTGGAGTAGACATGCCATGAATATATTTTTCTTGTCCATATTTCATTTGTAAAATCAAAGTGGTATCACTTCTCAATATTCCCTTTCTGAAATAGTGATACTTGTAAACCATTAAAGCTTTCTTGAAGTGATCTTCACTCTATTTTAATGCCTCTTTCTAGTACACCATAAAGGATTTCTTTTATTTTCTAAAAGTTTGCTCTCCCAAGTTCCTAAAAGGCAAAGACTGAATCTAACCATCATTGTAAAGCCCTTAGCACAAGGCATAATCAAAAAGGTTTTACTGATTAGGTTAATGGTAATGTTGTGCTCTTAGACAATTATCAGAGACGAAGTGGCTCTGGGAAGCCAGTGAGTTAGCCATTCTGTTCCAGAAGCATTGTACTATATTGAAACCAACCCAGAAAAGTGGCTATATGCATTTAAGGTCTTCACAGAAAGCAAATTCACAGATTTTTCTGGGTAAAAAGCCCATTCTTACATTTCCAAATCCTGACAACCCATTCACTTCTAATGTAAATTCCTGCTGGCTTAAGAGGATTTTCTATTTTTCTTGTTTTTAGCTTGGTATAACTCTTCTTCTTCATACACCATGATGTATTTAAATATGTCATCAAGATTCTCCTTCCTCTGGGCTCCTGGGTGGCTCAGTTGGTTAAGCGTCCAACTCTTGATCTCAGCTCAGGTCTTGATCTCAGGGTTGTGAGTTCAAGTCCTGAACTGGGCTCCACACTGGGTGTGAAACCCACTTAAAAAAAAGGCTCTCTTTCTTCTACATGTCTTATGTCCTACAGAAGCCAACTGTGACATGAGGACTTGTGTATAAGTGATCCAGAAAAAACAAACTAAAACTATCAGGGAAAACCAGTAAACGTGTAGGGAAAGCAGGACAGGAAAGAGTTTTATCAGTATGAAAATTTCAGGCAAAATTCCCAGGCTTTGAGCTCTCACACCTGGGATTGGGAGAGATGGGCCCCAGTACTCTGAGGACAATTCTCCAAAAAAGAATGGATTGATAGGTGTAAAAGTACAGAGACTGGGGAGAGGATAGACAACAGAAATATTCAAAAGAGACCTGAGAAGATCTGGGCAGAGTTAAACGAAACAACTGTTCTTACTTGACCTTTGTAAATATTTACACTCTAGCTATTTTTAAGATCATCTCAATCTTCCCCGCCCCCCACTTTAACCTGTGAAAAGTCAGACAATAATCTTGTCATCTGGGGATGTTCACTCATCTGAGAGCTGAGAATAATAGCATCTATGCAGTGGGGTTCTCACAGAAGTTAAGGCTGTTAATATGCATAAAATATATGTCGAACAAAGCCTGGTACAAATATATGAAAAGCTCAGTATAGGTTACCTATTATTATTGTGATTGTTGATCTGTTGTTGGTGCTGTGATTATTGTCATAAGACAAGTAACTGGTGTGAAAGCCTTCATAGCTCTCTAGCGCCAGGACTATAGTAAGATGATCTCACATCTACTCCACTGTCTCTCAGGTCATATCCAGGATTTATTGTGTATATGCTATTTTGCTAACTCTAGTGATGCAGCCGTACTAAGGCCTTTGTTGAAATTGTCATTTTAACTGAATGTTCAGTATCATTGCTTTTGTCATTTCAGAGATTTACCAGAGGCCTCATAAATCTGAGAAGAGTAGAGTAAGTACAAACTATTTGGACATTCTAAAGAAAAATGACAGTATCTATAAAAATATGCTAAAATAGTATCAAACAATCACACCCACTAGAATGGACATAATAAAAAAGACAGACAAAAACTAGTGCTGGCGAGGATATGGAGGAGTAGAAGCTCTCACACATGGCTGGTGGCAATGTAAAGTGGTGTAGTCACTTCAGAAAACTCTGGCAATTCCTCAAAAGTTAAACATAGAGGTACCGTATGACTCAGCAATTCCTCTCCTGGCTATAAACCTAAGAGGAAATGATAACATATGTCCACATAAGAATTGTGCACAAACCTTCACAGCAGTGTTATTTATGACAAAAAGTAGAAACAACTCAAATGCCTGTCAACTGATGAATGGATAAATAAAATGTGATGTATCCGTGCAATGGAATATTATTTGTAAATAAAAAGAAATGAAATACTGAGACAGGCTGCACATCAATGTGTGACTAATGAAAACATTATATTACGAAGCCAATCACAAAAGACCACATATTATAGAAGTCTATTTACATAAAGTGTCCAAAAGAGGCAAATTTACAGAGACAGAAAGTAAATTAGTGCTTATCTAAGGCTGGAAGGAGGGAGAAATGGGCAGTGGCAGCTATTGGGTATGGGTTGCTTTTGTGATAATGAAAATATTCTAAAATTAGGTTGTCATAATGTTTGCAGAACCCTGTGAATATACTCAAAAACACTGAATTGTGTACTCTGAGTGAATGGTATGGTGTGTGAATTATGTTTCAGTAAAGCACCTTAAAACAATACATTCTAGAAAATATTACAAGAGGGTTCTACAAGTTTTGCCAGGTGTTAAACTGGCTGCTATTTACCTGTTGGTTGTTTGTACAAGGTTAATAAATCTTTGGGTGGAAGAAGGTGTGCAGTAACATAGCTTACTGTGTTTCTGCAACACTGACAGTCCTCTCCCTTTCTCTGTCTACTGCTTCTTGGGACCCAATGGGATAGGGAAGAGGGGTGATTCACCTTATCACAAGCTTAGTAAGAGAACATCCATAAAAGAACACCTCTATTTTGAGAGCTTACAATGTACCCCTTGGAAACTGAGGACCATGGAGACCATATCTAACTCAGTCTTGAAAATTCAAGACCAAGTGTCTAGTACTTTTCACTGCTTGAAAAAACAGACCCGGCTTTGCAGGACAAGGATTCATGCATTTATTGGGGGGCTGCTGTCAACTGCAGGGAAGGATACTGGGTCTGTTTCAAGAGAGGCTCTACCCAAGATGCTTGCCTGGAAGGGCAAAGAGATTCCAACTGAGGAGTGGAATGAGACACCAAGGGTCTGAAGATTTGGTTGTTAGTAATGGGGACACTGATCACATAAATTTAAGTCTAAGCAAAAGATACCTAGCACTGAGGGTTAAGTGGGTTTCTGGAGAAGCAAGAAAAATAAGCCAATGAGAGTAAGAATCAGAATTGGGAATCTGCTGCCTCAGAGAACACCAAAGCCAAAATAATTCTACCAGGCAAAAGAACTTTCTTCATCCTTTCCTCTCTTCTCTTCTCATCCATATCTCAGCACCTTTACCTTATCCACCTTGCGCAGTCTTGGAAAAATCAACGACCCCCCTGAGAGTTGGAGAGTAGGAAGAAAACAGCAAGATGGAGAGTTAAGGATGAGTGCCTGTGGGTCATTTTCACTCCAGTGTAAGCTTTCAGGCATAAACCAGTCCTGAGCTGAGGAAGGAAAGTTGTTCACACTGGAGAAGATTTGGGGTTTGATTATTTAGGGGCCTAAATTGTAATTGCCCAAGTGTTATAGGTTGAATTACGTCCCCCCCCAAAAAAAATACGTAAGTTGAAGCCCTAACCTCCAAAACCTCAGAATGCCACCTTATTTGGAAATAGGGTTTTGCTCTAATTAAAATAAGGACGTGAGTTGATATTTTTCCAAAGAAGGCAGAGATGGCCAATAGATACATGAAAAGATGCTCAACATCACGCATCGTCAGGGAAATGCAAATCAAAACCACAATGAGATATCACCTCACACCTATCAGAATGACTAAAATGAAAAAGACAGGAAATAAGTGTTGTTGAGGATGTGGAAAGGTAAATACAAACTGGTGTAGCCACTCTGGAAAACAGTATGGCTGTTCTTCTGGAAATTAAAAACAGAATTGCCATATGACCTAGTAATTCCACTACTAGATATTTGTCCCAAGAAAGTGAAAACACTAATTTGAAAAGATATATGCACCCCTATGTTTACTGCATTGTTATTTATAATAGCCCAAATAGGGAAACAACCCAAGTGTCCATCAAAAGATGGATGGATAAAGAAGTTTTATATATATACACACAATGGAATATTAGCCATAAAAATTAATGAGATCTTGCCATAGAAGATATAACACTAAGTGAAATGAGTCAGTCAAAAAAATACAAAAACTATAGGATTTTACTCATATGTGAGATTTAACAAACAAAACAAATGAAAAAAGAAAGAAAAAGAGAAAAACAAAAAAACCCAGACTTTTAAATATAAAGAACCCATGGTTGCCAGAGGGGTGATAGGTGGGTGCATGGGTGAAATAGGGGATGGGGAGTGAGAGCACACTTATCGTGATGCACAATCAATAGTGTATAGAAGTGAATCATTAACTTGTACACCTGAAACTATTATATGACATTGTAGGTTGATTAAAGTTGAATTAAAAAAGAAAGACAAAAAGTGAGGTCATACTGAAGTGGGTTGGGTCTCTAATCCAAAATGACTGAAGTACATATAAGAAGATAACCACATAAAGACACAGAGACATAAGGAGAATGGAGGCAGATAATGTAGTGACGTAGCTATGAGCCAAGGAATGCCCAATGATTGTTGGCATAGGAACATATATGTTCCTATGTTCCACAGAACATAGGAAGAGGCAAGGAAGGATCATCCCCTGGAGCCTTCAGAAGAAGCACGGCCCTTCCTGTATTTTGACTTTGGACTTCTAGCCTCCAGAACTGTGAAGGAATAAATTTTTATTCTTGTAAGCCACCTGGTTTGTGGTCCTTTGTTACAGCAACTGTAGGAAATCAATACCATATGAGACTGGTAAGCTGTGGGATTGGCCTGAGCTTTCGTTCATGGGTGGGGAAGGAAAAGCCATCACAATGGGTATGAAGGAGCAGTATGAGGAGAAACAGGTGGTTTTCTGCTTGTACCCAACTAAATCCAGCTCATGAAATTAACCAGCTAAACTGTGAAACTGTGACTATTCCATAAATATGTCTGAAGCATACTACATATGGCTAATCCAGTCCTCATAATGTTTTTCTTCCCTTTATTTGCCACGCACAACCTGTGTTTTTGAAGGTGTTTGAGTTTCATTATTTGATTCCAATCTCTTTGACTTTCCTAGGTATTTCTCAATGTCACTTTCCTAAGTAACTGATTGTCACTTTCAAGAACAGATGGCAAATAGGAGTCCCTGTAGGCCTGAGTCTTCAATGGCCATAAAAACTTCAGGTTTGTTGGAGCCAAGGTACACATTAATCTAGCAAATTGGGGTGCACCTTATAGTTCAAGATAAGAACAATCTCTAACAGACTGATTAAAATGAGAAGTAATAATAACTCGAAGGGATGCAAATATAATAAGTAAAACTAACCCTTACTGAGCATTTCCTATTGCCAAGCTTTCAAATGCATGATCTCTTTAATTCTGAAGCAATTCTAGGAGAACGCACTATTATTGTCCCTAGTTTACAGATGAGAAAACCAAGGTATTGAAAAAATAACTCATCCAAGGTTCTTCATCTAGTAAATGGAAGAAATAATAATTCACTTCTGGTCTGTCTGATCCTAGGAAGAATTAAGGTAAAGACCTCATCATGATTTTGGCTGCAACCACTCCAAACATTGGCTGAAACACCTGGGTGACAGATTCGGCAGCTTTCTACTTCAGCGAAGCAGCAGATGCCATTGAGGCACTCACCAGTAACCCCTTGGCATCCATCACTTTGTACACAGGCAGTCCTGTCTCCCAAATGTCGGCTCTTGCAACTGGTTGTTTAAGGGAGTTTGGTGGGACACCGGGGCAGTCCAGAAGGGCCTAGAATGAATTCACACGCCCCAGAAGCCCTCAATCAATGTCTGTGAGTCAGTGTGGTAATACCCCATCCCCGTCGCTCTTTGGACAGTGGAGTACGTTTTCCAGAGTTCCCTGATGAGGTTAAGGTCCAGTTTCTCGAGTGGTAAGTCAGTTGATGATGCACCCTCTACGAGAACCCTCCCGTCCCTGTCTAATTTCCCCACACCTATTATTTCCTGGTATCCTTTCCCAAATAATCTTCTTGCTCTTTAATCCTTGTCTCAGGATCTAGGGTCTGATTCTGGGGGAACCAAAACTCAAACTCAGTTAAGGCACTGAATTTGTTGGAATTCTAGACACCAGTTAATCTACACATTTTTATTACAATTAAAATCGTTTTCGACTTTAAATGAGAGATACTAAGTATTCCCAAGTTGCTATTCCTAGGGTGCACTCTGCCTAAATTCCTCAAAACACCAGTTGACTGTGAGTTAATGAAAAGGGCCAGTATTGTGAGTGGGACTGGCCTAAGCAGGGGAACACTTCAAAGGGGCTAAGTTCCAAGTGTGAGAGGGCTTATGGAAGGGGTCATGTGGTGAGGAACTGAGACAGAATCCAGTTACGCTGTTGCCCAGACGTCTGAGCTACACAAACGGAGATAGATCATCAACAGGTGTTTTTTAAGCTGCTAAGTTTGTGGTAATTTGTTATACAGCAACAGAAAATTAATGTGTTAATTTTGAATACTTGGATAAGGCGACATCCAGTTTCTTATTTCCTTTACTTTTTTACAAAAGGGTAGCATACTACAGAGACTTTCTTTCACTTAGAAATGCCTTAGGTTAAAGTCCCTGATATATTCTCAGTATTTTACAGTTGCCAACTATTTTATTGTGTGCAGGCACTGAAGTTTATTCAGCTAATATTCTAGGTTTGGCTAGTTCGGTAGATTCCAATATTTTGCAGCTACAAGTAATACTACAACAAAGAAGCCTCTGCATATTATGTTCACATTGTAGAAAGTATATCTTCAGAATAATTCCTAGAAATGAGATTGGTAGGGCAAAGTGTAATTGCATATGTACTTTTATTAGATAATGCCAACTTCCCCTGTTTTTGTGGATTATTTTGCAATCTCACAACAACGTATGGGACTGTTTCTCTCCAGCTTCCTAAAACAGAGTGTATTGTTAAGCTTTTGCATTTTTGCCAAACCAATGGGTGAGAACATGACCTCAGTGCAATTTTAACTTATGTTCTCTTACTGTTAGTGAAAGCAATTATCTTTTCATGTAATTAAGCATCATTTTTATACTTTTGGTAAATTGTGTATGGTTTTGCCCACTTTCAAATAGGACTTTCCTTTCTCACTAAATATTTAAAAGTTCTTTGCATATTAGGAATTTGAAACCTCTACCTGTGATATATGTCACTATTTTTTTGCCCCAATTTTCATTTGGTTTTTTAATTTTTCCTCATCAAAGTTTTTGTGTTTACGTGTAGTCAAATTTATTACCTTTTTATTTGTCGTATCGGAATTTTAAGTCATAGTTAGAGGGTCTTTCCCTATACCCACATTACAAAGGAGTTCACCAGTATTTTCTTCCAGTGCTTGTATAGTTTTATTTTGTACATTTAGTTTCCAATTCATTCAAGCTTTTTATTCTTACGTACGGACTGAAGAAAAGATCCAATTTCTTCTTTTTACCAATGCTATTTACTATTAAAGTCACCTTTGTGTCAGTGATGTGAGATGCCACCTTTATTATATATTACAATTTTATCTGTACTTGGGTCTATTTCTGAACTTGTGGTTTTACTTCATGGTCTGTCTATACACATGCCATTTTTACTCTGCTAATTACTGAGGCATTTTAGCATGTTTTAATATCTTGTAGGGCTAATCATTCTCATAGCTTTTCCTTTTCAGTGTTTTCCCAGATATTCCGTGCATTTATTCCTGTATATAAAACCTTTCAGTTTAAGCTCCATATAACAAAGTGCGTTGTTGGTATTTTTAGTGTGATCACATTCAATCTATCAATTAATTTAGGAAGAACTGACACATATTAATGATGTTGAGGTGACTTATCAAAGGAGAAGGCATGTCTTTTTGTTCAAGGCTACTTGTTAGTGTCTCCCAGAAGGGTTTTATAGCTTTCTTCTGAGAGGTTTTACACATTTCTGTTAAGTTTATTCCTACTTTATCTTTTTTGTTGCTTTTGTAATAAGATTTTCAAACTCATTCTAACACGTTCCCAACTTTTCTTATTGTTTATCACTTAGAAAATATTTATTTATTTGAGAAGGGGGGAGGGGCAGAGAGAGAGGGAGAGGCAGAATCCCAAGCAGACTGCGCTGTCAGCACAGAACTCAATGCGAGGCTCGACCCCATGAAACGTGAGATCATGACCTGAACTGAAATCAAGAGTCAGACACTTAACCCAAGGACCCACCCAGGTGCCCCAGTTTATTACTTTTTGCATATGATGGCTATCAATTTTTGCTTGTCAGTTTTATACATTGCCAACTTGTTGAATTACTTTACCAACTGAGTTAGGAATACCACTTATTCTCAAGGATTTTCCAGGTAAACTATCATATCATCTGCAAAAAGAGGCAATTTTACTTTTTCTTTTCTAAATCTGATGCCTCTAATTGGCTTATCTTGTCTCATTTCATTCCTGTTTTGTTACCAACTTTGGCATCTATGGAGTAAGCGTAAAGTTTTTTCTTGGACATACTAATATGGTGAATTCTATCAATAGGGTTTCCAACATTAAACCTATTTTTGCAAACCCACTTGGTCACAGTGAATTATTTTTATAATGTGGTATTGGAGGCTATTCAATTATAGTTTATTTTGGATTATTTCTAGATGCAATATATTTTAAACCCTCAATGATAAGATGAAAACATGCTGATGGAAATTCCAATGAATTTGTAATTATAAGCAATGGGGAAAAACACAGAATAACTACTTTTGTTTTACTAATTCTTTGTCAGTGGCCCCACTTCTATCATTTTTTTTCTTTCACTTAGCTCTGTGAAGAGTCATCTAGTATTCCTCTCATTCATCAGATTCCCTTACCTCCAGCACTTCCTCTACATCCATGCATATTATACATTGACACCCTAAACTCCCTTGCCTGCTCACAATGCAGATCTGCATACATGTCTGCTGAAGCAATGTTGAGCTATTGTATTTTTTAGCACATGAGGGCACGGTGCTTTCATTCTCGTTCATCCCTCTCATTGAAAAATGGCCAGCCTTAGCCAAGGGGACAAGGCTTTGCGTCTGGGCTAACATTAAAACGAGCTACCAGTCAACTGTCCAAACAGAACCTTATTTCAATCATCCCACTCCATTTCTCTTGCCTACCTCTTTCCTCCAGCCCCCAGCCTCCTCTAGGGAGATTCCTGTTTCACCTTAATGCCCCCAGTTACTCAAACATGTACAGCAGCAGGTGACTTTGAATGTGCCAAAGTTTTTTTCTTAAGTTTATTTACTTATTTTTGAGACAGAGAGAGGGAGAGAGAGAGAGAGAGAGAGAGAGAGAGAGAGAGAGAGAGACAGAGAATATGAGCATGAGTAGGGGAGGGACAGAGACAGAGAGGGAGAGACAGAATTCCAAGCAGGATCAGCACTGTTAGCGCAGAGCCCAACGTGGGGCTAGAACTCACAAACTATGAGATCATGACCTGAGCTGAAATCAAGATTCAGCTACTCAACTTAATGAGCCACCCAGGTGGCCCTGAGTGCACCAATGTTTAGCTGAGGAGTCTCCTGGAGCTTGGAGCTTGGGAGTGCAGTGATTTCTGGATCCTAAAAGGCAAAAAAGCAATCAATTTTCTCTAGTGAGCTATAATGTCCTTGCAATATGTTTTAAAGGCTGAGTACTTGGGGTGACCATGACATGGCACCCTGCCTTTAGTTCCCATGGCTTTTTGGAGAGCATCTATCTTCCCCAGAACTTCAGGGCACTTCTTATGAAAGCCCTCTACCTATCACCTTCTTTGAAAATTAAAAAAAAAATGATGCCATTTGAAATTACTGAATTCTCAAATCTTTAGCTCAGCTTTCTCAATAGTCTCAATGGTTGAAAGTCCTGATTCTTCTAAGAACTGCTTTGAAATTTAGAAATAAAATTCATTAAGAACCAGATTCAGTAAGACATTAAGTGGTATACTGAGTGATACCACTTTTGGCCAAACATGAGGTTTTAACTGTAAAGAAACAAATCTTTACTTTCTGGTTTATAAATTGGCTTGTAAAAGCATTTCTAAAAGGAGGCCTTGTGTTATTTGGGCTAATGAATCAGTGAGATAAAGGAGTGGCTTCTTTGAGAGGACCCTACTGATTTGGATTCATATGTTCTGCTTGATCTGTTTTTTAAAAATCTAAAAGCAATAATGTTATTTGTCAATTTACAGTAGTGGCCAAAAGTGAAACACTGTTGATATTTTTCCTCTCAGAGCTCTGTGTTTCTGGGCTTATACTGGAGGCTTTATAAATGCACACAAAGTTACCTATAATGACAGTGATACTCATCACAGAAAATACACCAATTGTAAAGCAGAAATCTGCTTTTAATGGCCACTTTAAAAGCTACATTAATATATTGACATTCAGTATTAAATTGCTTTTTTACAGTGCTCTGGTATAATGAATCAGAGATTAAAGTCATGATTCTGATGAACTTAGGGGATACGAATTTTAATACATATTTTTAGTTTGAAGATACTATAACAGTCAACAGTATGTGGCATTCTGTTTGTTCATGTACCCTTCTTTTCATTTTTCTTTTACACCCGGTACAAAAATGACAGTTAATTAACAGCCTAGCCTAAGAGAAGTGTTTCTAGTGATAATAAACAAAAGCTATTGTCAAAGAACATAAAATTCATCATGACCAGAAAAAAGAGGATTGTGGAGACAAATTACATGGAAATCTTACAATTAAAATACTTAGCTGACATACAGATGTATATGAAATTATATATTACATATAATTTAAATCAAAGATAAAAATTCATACTATATATGTCTCTGGAAATTTAATAAGTGTGTGTGTGTGTGTGTGTGTGTGTGTGTGTGTGTGTGTGTTTCTGGTTATGTAATAAAGAGTTCTTGAAAAATAATGAGTTCCTACCTATTGCATGGCTTGATTAACTTATGTGAATGTGACTTGGGGAATGTTTTAAGAATATTCATAAGAATAGACAATTCAAGTATGCAAAACTAAAACTTAATGAAATTAGAAAAATATATTAAATCATTGTCCTGCAACATATATTTGGAAACATTCAGAAAACCATACATTTTAATGACAACTTCATCATGACAGTAAATTATAAGGTATAATTATGAAGGTATCGACATAACATCAGAAAGGAGATCATTCTTTCCAATCTGTAGACTAATTTTTTTTCCAACTAGATAAGGGGCAGAAAGGAAAGACATGATGCCTGGATGAAATAGCAAATGAATAAATATTAAAAAATGGAGAAGAGTTAGAAAATATTTTCATCCAACAGTGGATTTGAAATTAATTTAGCAAAGTAACAGAGAATAACTGTTCTTTATAACATGCACAGTTGGAAGAACCAAAGAAGCTGGTAAATTAAACTGTCATGGGAAATCAACTAGAATGTTAGAAATGCATGTAAGTTAACTAATGGCTAAGAAGAAATACATTCAGGGCAATCTAAAGATAAAGTACTGGTCAGACAATTGAAAACTTACATTCAGACATGATTTACTCTGTGGCACTCAATCTTTCTCAGGTTTCATTTGGTACCTCACATGCAGGAGACAGTGTCATCTTAAACGTCAGTATAAGCTACATTCAATGCATCTTTTCAAACACATCATTAAAGATGGTCTATTTAAGAACTGATTTTATTTTCAAATTCAGTCTGAAATGACTTTGTCCAATTTTGACAATAGTCTGAATTTAAATGCTTTTGGCTTAAGGTTGTCTACATCTTCTCAGATATTTTCCAGATAAAATGCATACTTGGGAAAGTGGAGGGTGTTCTTGGAACCAGAAGAAATGATGGAAGATATTTTCCTCATCAGATTTTACACTGAGAATGCAAAATCAATTACTGAAAACCTGTCCCATTTTTAAAAAGCTAAGTAAACTATTGTTTTGAGGAGACGGTGGCATGTTATCTGTTTAGTGTTATTCAAAAAGGAGCACATTTTAGTGGACGTAAAGCTTAAATCATGATACCATAACAAAATATGAAGTCATAAATTCCTTTAAAAGTATACTAAGAAAGTAACTTATGAAACAGAAATTAGAATGTGTTTATAGGATTGGCTCAGAAATCCCAAGTTTACAAGAGTGTAAACATTAGAATGGGCAGTTTAACACGTATGAATTAGGTATTTTTAATGAACAGCTAAAGATAACTTCTAATATCAAAAAATACATTATTTTCTCTGAACTACAATGTTCAGATTCTAAACCTTTATCAATACAAGTACCTGCAGCATCAGCTAATATTTGGACAACTGCTAAGTTCGTGTGTGTGTGTGTGTGTGTGTGTGTGTGTGCGCCTGCATATACAAATGAAAAGATAAAACTTCATTGTTAATTTGGGTTGTGGAAATCTTAACAGCACTTAAAATGGAATTTACACATTTACAATGAATGCCAGAAACCCAGTATAATAAGTATACGCTCTCATGACAATGGGCAGTGAGAAATACAACAAGCTCTGATTCCCTTTTAGTATGATTGGCTCCTTTGAAGGAATTAAAAATAGTGAACAGAGAATGTTTAATTGAAAATGGACTCTTCATGGATGTGTGTGATTAACTCCAGGGGGCAATAAAAATTAACATTTAACATTGCCATGTTTTAACAAAGCTCGCAGGGTCTCAGGATACAGGGAGACAACAGCTATGCCTGTGACACAGCATTAATTTGTCATGGTGGTAGTTTTAGATTGCCTATGGTATGGACTGCAAGTCTAAATGAATGGTCAAATTAGTCTAAAATCCACAAAGATTGACAAATGCCATAGTGGCCTCTTAAAAGATATGCCATTCCGCTGTACATGCATAACAGAGCTGTAATCGGACATTGGTGACATTAGAAAATTGTCAGCCTGGCCACTTCTTTCTTGCAAAAAAAGAATAAAGATACATAGAACATGTGAGACATCACAAAGTAAATGTGCAGGTAACTGGAAAGAGAGATAGCAGGAGAAACTAGAATACAGTAAAAAAAAGATGATGTCTTGAGAAAAGAAAAAAAAAGTACATTTTCCCCTCTTTCCCATTATTAGGCTGTGAGGAGTATATAGTGGAATTTAAAGTGTTATTAGGAGCCAAAAATATGGCTTAGGATTTGATTAATTGGGTTGAACCCTTGGGGTCCTGGAAGTACTGAAGGTGGCATCTATCATACAAACCCCAGAAATGTAACATTCAGGACCACGGCGTCCTGCACGACTCCAAGACCAGAGCTGAGTGTGAGGGTCTCTGCCTTTTCTGCAACTACAGCGATCTGGACACATGAGAGCGGGCTTCGGGATCACTTCCGGTTTTACCTGCCAGGCATAGGCTTTGTGTTTTATATGTGTTTTTAGGCACTTAAATTTTCTGATAACCTTTTGGTAAGAACAGGAGGACTGAGGCACTAAAAAAGAAGTACACGTAGTGGTAAGATCACATAAAACTAATAATTAGAGAACTAATTTAAGTACATGACCGCATTCAGTGTTAAAGAGAGGGGGAAAAATGAGGATTTGTCCTAGCACTTAAGAATGACATTAAGAGTAAGAAGGAAGCGCTACAGTCTACAAACATTGAAAATTTCAGTCATAATGCCTAGTCACTGAGGCTAAACACATGCAGAAATTCTGTTTTAAAATTCAAATTAAAACTATTTCATTGCATTTCTTTATGCTGGCATTGGATGAGGCGCTAAAGAAATACAAGAAATATTTCCAAACAAATCTTTGTGTATTTTAACGTAGCAAAAATACTGTCGTGATAACACTTCCTTTCAGGTCACTTTTTAATGTGCTATTTGTACACTTCATTATCAGTTTATTTTTAATGTGTATATTTTCTAAACCATGGACTGCATTACCAGCCATTAAAGCAACACAAAACCATTTGCAGAGGGTAATGTACACGCAAAGGAAACTCCCGCATTACCACCTTGCACAGATTGTCCTTTCTCCCTTTTCATGGCAAAATCCTACTTGCCAAGACCTGGATGAACTACCACAATCCAGTGACTAAAGCAGACACTTCACCAACAAGAAAAAAAATGCATTTAAAGAAAGAAAGAGATTCAAGAGGAAAACAAAAGAAATAAATAAAATGTCTTTAATCTAAATAAGAATCAATAAAGATAATAATAATGAAAAAAAGTCTTTTGTTGTTTAAGAACTCAAACTAAAATTCTAGAAAACACTAAGGTGAAAGTAGAAAGGGGTAGCTAGGAGGAAAAGCAAACTACGGCCTACATTTTGATTGAAGCGTAGAGAGACTCATTAATTTTAACAGTGTTAGAATATTAGTTCATTATGGTAGTCACTCTTACAAATATCAATTTATATCCTTCTTAAAGATTTATGGAAAAGCACTAAGAAGTAGAAACAGAATTTAAGAGTTTCAAATCTTGAAGAGAAAAAGAATAGGGAAAATTTAATCAAATAGAAAGCAAGAAATATACGATTTGGATATAGTTTAATATAAATTTGAGTGCAAAAGCAAGTTACATAGTCATATGTATAAAATGATGTGATTTAAGTAAATTTCAAATACCACACACACACACACACACACACACACACACACCACAGACTGAAACCACACACACCAAATTCTTAAGAATTCTTATTTCTGGAAAGGTAGAAAAAAGAATGTGATTAGTGACAGCAGGTGACAAAGAGCAATTTAACTTTATCCTATTAAAAATGCATTTGCCTAAAACAATAGTAACAGCAACTACTACTATTAGTTAATGGTCATTAAGAAAAGTTGCAGTCATTCATTCTTCTGGCAAATATTTATTGCCTATTTGCCAGATGCTGTGGTACAAATTAGAAAGAACTATTCTGGATAGACCAATTAAGCACACTTTACATTGTCACTTCTCTCAGATTAGCCAAAGATGCTCACTTGGGTGCAGATAGTCTATCTGGAAGGAGATTCCAGGAAGAAGTAAAGAATGTAAAAGGTAAAGCAGAGATGCAAGGAAAGCCAATAAATGATATTAATGAGCAGGTTATTGCTGTGGGCGACTGGGGCTCAATCTGCTGGGGACCTCTGGGAAACTATGTAGAACATTCTTCATAATTGTCCCACTAGAGGACAGGGAAGCTACAATGTTCATCTTCCTACTTGCCTTCCCTTCCAACACTGAGAAACAGAGATTTCTTCACTACCAACACCAGATCACTGGCCACATGTTTTCTTTCCTCTAATAAGACATAAGAGAAGGGGTTCAGGAAGAATGGAGCCACATCCAGAAGAGCATGACACTCTAGAACATGTGGAAACCTGGAAAGTACAGACTTAAAGTCATCTGTCTACAGGAGGCAAACAAGGCAACTAAAAAGATGGTCAACTCAGTTTTCCTGCCTAAAATTACTTTTGATTTGCTCTGAATAAATGCACAACCAGTTAGTGACCAGTGTTGATTCTCTTCTTAAATTTTTTTTAAGTTTATTTATTTTGAGAGAGAGAGAGAGAGAGCGAGAGCGAGCGCACATGAGCAGGGGAGGGGCAGAAAGCAAAGGAGAGAAAGAATCCCAACCAGGCTCTGCACTGTCAGCACAGAGCCTGACGTGGGGCTCAATCTCGTGATCCGGGATATCATGACTTGAGCCAATACCACGAGTCGGACACTTAACTGACTGAGCTACCCAGGCACCCCGACCAGTGTTGATGCTCATACCACTGAAGCAGGAGAGCAGTGTGGCTTTTGGAGCCAGACAGATACTGTCTTGAGTTTCTGCTCCACCATGTGCCGGATGAGTCAATTGGTTAGGTTCTCTGATCGTGGTTCTCCAACCATAAAATGAGAATTAACACATAAACAGCGGACGAGTGTCATGAGAATGCTACTAGGAAAGAAATTTTGCTCTCCAGTGCCGTCCTTTCCCTTGAAGTCCGGTTCCCATCTGCACTTGTGTGCCCCACATCTCCACTGGGAAGGTGGCATGACACACTGAGACTTAACACGTTTGCAGACTGAACTTCTGCTGCGCTCCTGAAAATCTAGCCATCTCCCATTTCACTGAGGATACTTCCGTCCTTCAAGAAACTGAGGCCAGAAAACCTGCATTTATCCTTGACTCCTTCCTGTCTCTCACGGCCCACATCTAAGGTGTCAAAAAGTCTGCTTAGCTCTCCTTTCAACATTTATTTCGAATACGACTGCTTCTCATTGTCTCTGTCACTACAACCTTAGTCTGAGATGGAATATATTTGGCAGACTCCCAACTGGTCTCACTGCTTCTACCGTGGTCCTTCAATAGTCGATTGTCTATAGAGCAGCAAGAGTGATCTTTTAAAGACAGGAGTCGCGGCATGCCACTCCCCTGCTCAGAACCCTGGAATGAGTCCTTTTCTCAGTAAAACTCAAAGTGCTTATAACGGTCAGAGAGGCTGTACAAGGTCTGTCCACCAACCAGTGCTTCTCAAATCTGATTTATTACTACTGTCTTTCGTGTTCATTCTACTCAATCTACATTGGCCCACTTGTCAGGCATGCTTCCACATAAGGCCTCTGCACTGGCTGGTTTTATTTTCCCAAATAAGTATAAAGCTAAAATCTCTCTTCTTATTTCTATGTTTGCTCACTTATCACCTTGTCAATAAGGCTCACCTTAGGCATCATATCTGAAATTGTAGCCAGGCTCCCTCACATTCTCTACTCTTGATTCCCCTGCCACCATTCACCGTACGGTCTTTGTTACTCCAAACGTGTTTCCAAACTAGAAGCACGGGCAAAAGAACTCGCTAGACATACACGATCTCAGACTCCCTCTCAAGAACGACTGTAACAATCTGCATTGTAACAGAATCCCCAGGTGATTCACATGCACATGAAAATGTGAGATGCAGAGCCATATGGCATTTTCTACAGCACTTGTAAACTTTTATGTATCTTTTAGACACTGCTCTATTATATCCTTTGCTTAAGTTCCACAGGATAAGGATTTTTTTTTCACTGCTTTATCCCAGTTACTAGAACAGAACTCAGCACACAGGAAATTATTTGTTGAACGAATGAATCAGTGCGTGAATGAAAAATACCTACAGTAATATGACCAGAATATTGCCTAATCTATATGGAGTGCTTAGCCCACATACTTCCTCTTTTTCTTCTCCCTGGACAAATCACCGTTCATAGTCAGGGCTTTGGCATTTTAACAAGTAAGAATATACTTTGCCAGAAACCAACCAGCAAAAGTTCATAAAAGATAGAATTTCTGTTTCATCACTTTGAAAATACAATCTTCTAATCTGTTCCTCCCCACCAACTGCCCAATGATTACCAGATTTATTAAAAAAGAGACAAACACATTAGCACTAATGGAAGGAGCTTAAAGAAAGTAAATTTGGATCTGCACATAATAATTAGTAAAACAAATTGCACTGAATGTGTTATTCTATTTCATGGGACATTTAAGTTAGAATCAATTGTCCAAAGACAAATAAATAATGAGCATGACAATGTGTCAAAAATTAAAAATCCCATAGATTCTCTCAGGTCACTGAATAAAATCAGTGTCTATCAAAGAATAAATTCAAAGACAAATGGATGAAAATTTGCAACTATTACCTCTTCTGCCCAGTAGAAGTATTTTCAAGAACTGCCTAAAGTAATAAAGTGAGGAAAACGTGGCTCATGCATGATACAGCAGATAAATGAAATTTAAAACTCAGTTGAAACCTTAGAATAAACTTTGTTACACCCATGCCTATATCTATACACCTGTGTGTATGTGTGTATACGCAAGCATGTATTTTATGCATATGTGTATATTGTAATAAGTTTTAGATAAGTAAATGTTAACACTCAAGATAAATAACATTATTCTGTTAAATATTTTACTGATATAAAACTTAAGACTACAAACCCTAGTAAAATCAAAATTCAAAAACATTTCCAAAGCGCAAACCAGAAAGAAAGAGTATAATAAATCTTATTAGATTAAAATTAAGAACTCTTTGTGATCATAGTTACCAGAAAAAAAAAAAAAAAGAGACAAGGCACAAACTGAGAGGAGATATTTGCAGTATGTATTACTGGCAAACACCTGGTATTCAGAATATGTAAAATACTCCTTGGAGTGAATAAGCTTACGACCTATAAGGACTATTAGGAATAATGGAAAGCAATTTACTGATAAACATTGCTTTTAGTAAACAAAATGATCAGTGCTTTCTCAAGTTTCTGCTTTATCCTTGAAACTGGTGGCTAAGGTAAAGGAGCTCTTTTTTGTTCTTATTCTTTAAACCATCTCTATATGGTATATATATTCTTCTGTAAGTATAATATACTTAACATTTCTTTAAAAGTATAAATAGGTAAATGAAAGGCATTACAGTAAATCAACATGAAAAATGTCCATAACCCATTAAATAATATCACTACATTTTCTAGTGATCATACTTTTAAACAAAGTAAATAGGTAAGTAAGAATTTTCCTACAGCCCAATTTAGACATGGCAATGTTGGCGATCTGTGTTACACTTTCTGCTGTACCCGACTGCAGAAGTAATTGACATAAGAAACTAGAGTCAATTAATAAATCACTTGAAATCAGAAGGGCCAAGAGGGAATCACATCACCCCTGAATTTAAAATTAATTGATTTAATTATTCCTAAAATCCATCTTGGAGATAGATACCCAGTAGAGACTTGACTACTTCTTGAGTTTGTAATTCTATGACTTCCCTTGAATTGAGAAAATTTTCTCAGTTCTTAATACAAAACACCCTTGACATCATTTAAGATACCTCTCTCTGTAGGTCATCACTGCATCTAAGCATAAGCTTATTTTGCTAGTATCTCTTCATATCTTTAGAGTAGAGCTTCATTCCCTCTACTTCAAAGCTTTTACTTAAATCCTATTCAGTAAACATCTGTACAGTTTGCTGCATAAATTCAAGTTCAGTAATAGATGACTGAGTGAGACACATCAAATAGGTTTGCTCGGATGTGCCCTCTTGATTTTTACAGGGCCAGTGAAGCAGATTATAACTCAGTTAAATAACTCTGTGAAATATCTCACTTCAAATAACCTAAGCAGATCCACTCAAAGTGTACTTAAAGGACACAAGACAGCCAGCTTTGTACAGGTAGATGGCAAGTCTTTGATTTATGTTCATGTGTGCAAGTGTTTCATACTAACAAATACCAAAACTAGGTTTCTCGTCAAACAGAACAACAAGATTCTCCAGCTTTCTTGGGAATTCTGTAATTCACTAAAGATATTTACATAAAAGTTTTGACTAAATTTAACTTCCAGATCTCTATATATTTGTTTTAAGACTCCAAAAAAACAAACAAAAAACCCGTGCACTTTCTTTGCTCAATATATTTTTGCAGAAAAGTTTTTGAGAACATTAAGAAGTAACTGCAAGAGCTTTAACCCCCTCTTTTTTCCCTGTAGCAATCAGTTTGGAAATATATATATATATATATATATATATATATATATATATATATATATGCTTGGTTTTATATATATATATATATATATGCTTGGTTTTATATATATATATATATATATATATGCTTGGTTTTATATATATATATATATATATATATATATATATATATATATATATAAAATGCTTGGTTTGCATAAAATATCTTAATAAAGATAAATGGGAAATGGAATTATAAAGATGATTTAAGTTAAAAAGGGACATAGACTTCTGGAGCAAAGGGAATTACATATCTTCTCTTGTCAAAGTGAGTACCCTAATTTTTTTCATCAAAAATGATCATTAGGAGGGGCGCCTGGGTGGCTCAGTCAGTTGAACATCTGACTTCGGCTCAGGTCATGATCTCGCGGTTTGTGAGTTCGAGCGTCACATTGGGCTCTGTGCTGACAGCTCAGAGCCTGGAGACTGCTTCAGATTCTGTGTCTCCCTCTCTGCCCTTCCCCCACTCATGTTCTCTCTCTCTCTCTCTCTCTCTCAAAAATAAATGTTAAAAAAATGATCATTAGGATGTTCAAAGTCACTCAATACTCTGTTTTTATTTGTGAGTGGCACAATATAAAACCTCTGCGGAAAAAGCTTTTAGAATATCAATCATTCAACCCATAAAATCTACTGTGATGAGAAAACATTCATCCCAAATATGTGTTACTCTAATTAATTACTTTAAAAAATGTTTAAGTTTATTTATTTTGAGAGAGAGAGAGAGAGAGAGAGTGCATGAGAGAGGGGCAGAGAGAACGAGAGACAGAATCCCAAGCAGGCTCCACACCATCAACACAGAGCCTGATGCAGGGCTCGAACTAATGAACTGTGAGATCATGGCCTAAGCTAAGACCAAGTGTCAGACACTTAACCAACTGAGCCCCCCGGGTACCCCCCCTAATTGCTTACTTTTATATTAAGCATTCCTTTAGTGAAGTTAACACCATTTCTACAACAGTATTATTAAATTTGCGTAGGAAAGATATGAAAGCATAGGAAAATACTGGTCAAAAATCATGGCCATTTATACAAAATTAATGAGCATATCCAAACAACAATCTCTACATTCACTACATTTCTACAATCTCTACAATCTCTACATTTCACTACATTCACATCTCCACCCCGGAAAAACTGACCGAGAGTCATTGTGGATCAATGAGTCAATGAGAATTTTGATCATTAGAAAAGTAAATGACACTGTCTATAGCTGCACTGAGGTTACAGTTCCTGCTACAATGGCGGGGCATTTGCATAAAGAAAGCAATAGAGGGTACATCATATGTTTCAAGAGAAAGACTGAACGTCAAGGTCACAGCATTAAAGAAGCCCAGTTAAGTGCAAGCAACTTGACTGATTTCATTATAATTCTGTAGAATTTACAAACCAATTTTTATTAAAAAAAATCAGATATAGGGTGCTGTTATTAAATATGTGCATTTGGATAAATATGTCAGCCTTTGATGGTGACACTTGTTTGCATGCTTATTTTTTAAATAAAAACATTTCAAAAGTGAAAACTCAAAAAAATTTTAAAAGTAAATGTAAAAATGAAAACTCAGCACATAATCTTGTTGTCAGTTAAAATTGTGTTACATGAAGGTGTCTCACTTAAAGTCTGAAAAATGTGTGAAAAAAGTTCAAAGTCACTTATTTTGTTATGCATAGTTTCTAGTATTCAGAAATACCTACAATACATATGGCATATTTAAGCAGTTTCTAATTATCTAATTTTTATAATATTCTGACATCAAATCAAACCTCTCCAATACTATACAGAGTTCTTACCATATAATGGAAGCATGGCCATTAACATTTTCTCTCTTATAAGTATGTTTGCTTAAAATTGTGCTACTATTATGGACCAGTACAACTTTGAAAATCACCTATGTCTACAGAAAGGTAAAAATAAATACAGATATATTAAATTTTATGTCAAACCAGGTAAGAGATGTAGCATTTTAAAGAAGGTCCAACCTAAAGAAGTTTGGTCAACTTTAGCCACTATTTTTAGAAATCTTGTTGATTCTTCTTGAATAAAACTTAGTAAAACAAAAAAAGATACATTGTTACATTAGCTGAGAATATGAGTAAGTACGTATTTGATCCTATTTTAAGGTAGCCTGTATTTTACAAATGAACCAATGAATAGATCTGGCTATTTTAAAATAGTAACTGCATGCTAAGGAGTATTAGTCATATTCAATCCTAGTATAGTTATTATAAATTCCAAATCTAGGTTTTAACACGAGTTTTTAAACTCTCCAAGTTTCCAGCAGAATTCATTAAAAAATTATCCTACCTAACCATTTGTTTCATTACAACAATAACATAATTCTACAATTTTAACTACAGAACAGATGATGGGGTCTTTTGAATACAAATAAAACAAATATATACTCCTCATATAGAACCAGGCTCAGAATTTTATGCATGTGTTTTAAAAAAGTATTTTTTAAAAATAACAAGTTTTTACTTTCAGCAACAGATTAAATTTGTTTTTAATGTTTACTTATTTTTGAGAGCAAGACAGAGACAGAGTGAGAGTAGGGAAAGAGCAGAGAGAGAGGGAGACACAGAATCCGAAGCAGGCTCCAGGCTCGGAGCTGTCAGCACAGAGCCCAACACTTGAAGCCATGAATACCGAGATCATGACCTGAGCCAAAGTTGGATGTTCAATCCACTGAGCCACCCAGGCGCCCCTCATCAACAGATTAAAATAAGCCTAACCTCCCATCAATATCAGATTGGTTAAATAAATTTAATGGCATGGCAAGTGTTCAGAATGCACTGTCAAGAGAAACAAAAGTAATGATACCAAGCAGTATATAGATTATAATGTAAATTCTGTAAAAAGAAATGATATAGATACTGATATAGTCCATTTTTAAAATTATAGTTGGTAGTCCTAGGTGATGGAATGACGACAAATTTTCCTTCTTCCTTTTTGTGTTTCTCTGTGTTTTCGAAATTTACCTCGCTGCAAACAATTACTGTGTGATGAGAAAACATACACTTTAAAACTGACATTTTCTGCTAAATTTAGATAGTAAGATTGGTAACTGAAACAAAATTAAGACAGGAGGGCAAAATTACTTGTCTAGAAATACAGACCATTAATGCAAATGGGCCATATCACTAGTGATTTAATGCCATTATTTATTTTATTATGTTAATGTTTTCACTTTTAGGTTACACTTTCATGAGTCATTAAGTCAGACAAACAATATGGGATTTATAATAGATGAAATCATTCAAAGAGTATAGGGCTGTTTTTAAAAGATACCATGAGTGTTTGGTTTTACTACAGTTTACAAGACAGTGCTTATCTATATCCTGACAAAATGTGGTTATTTTCTTGATCCATGAAGTATGGAATCATCTATTCTTTCAAATATACAATGTTAAATACGTGATCACGGGGAGAGAATCGGTAACAAATGGCAAGCTCTAAGGCTTATGAGATTATTTAATGACATTAATAGCACAGCTTATATGATTGTCTGTGAATTTACTGGTTCAACCATCTCAATGGTCTTTAAGCTTTTCCAAAACAAAAAATAAAACCGCCCCAGCAACACACATCACCTAAGGTTTAAGAAGCTTTAACATACAAATTACAGAAACTTTAGAAAGCACTGATCATTTTATTAACTAAAAGCAATGTTTATCAGTAAATTGCTTTGCATTATTCCTAATATTTTTCAGAATATATTTTATTCCAGAATGAAGTTATAATATATTTGCAAATTTTCCTTGGAGTCTCTTGCTCACATTCAGGAAGTGTAGTCAAATAATTAACAAGTTAAATAGAACTAGTGAGAATATACATAAAAAAGGCAACTAACAATTTTAATATGCATGTCCTATGTACTCCCCAAAGTATCACATGATTACACTAAGCATGCTACATTTCTATTATCAATCCATTTCTTTTTTTTCATTTGTTTTGAATAAGGCATATCATTTATTATATTCCCATCATGAACCTCATCCCATCAAATTTTATTTATGTGATAGGAGCTAGATAAATATATATTCCTAAATACTTGTAGTATATAATAATATAGCATAAAAATATGTAACATATAGTACAAGTATATGGTAATAAAGTAAAATAGTATAGGTTAATGGATCCATTTTGAGACATAGAAAGAGAGAGCACTAATGGCAAGTCTCTAGCTCTTCCCATATTCTATTCAATATTTTAAGTCAATGATAAGGATACAGTCATATAAGGAATAATTATGCAATTTACCAGTAATGTGAATCTGGATGGGTTACTGAAAATGGGATGACAGAATCAAAATCCAAAATGATCTCCATGAGGGGAATTGTAGGCCTAATATAATAGCATAAATTTAACAAGCCTAAAACATATTCTATACTTGGATTCCCAAGCTATAAATGTTACCAAAAAAGGTAAGGAAGATACAGTGTGGGGTAAAAATAAGAAGAGGAATAAAGATAAGTAGTGGCAGCAGTAACAGTGGTTGTGGCAGTTAATAGTAACAGTTGAGTTTCAGTTTAATTGAATATAAGCACAATGATGAAGCAATAAAACACTGGAAAATGTGAACAAAGGCTGCCTTTCTGGAAAATACAGTAATTCTGCTGTAGTAAGTGTACTCCATCGTGGATTATAAAGGTCAGACTATACATGTGTATTCTCTGTGAGGCACATAGACAAACCATGGTTCATATAGGAAGAATGGGTAGGAGAGTGTAAGAACTCAAACACAGTTTGCATTTAAAAAGTATTTTTCACATGTACAACATGCCCAGCATTGTGTTAGGCAATGGAGAATAAAAAAACTATTCTTGTTATCAGGAAATTTATACTCTAGTATCAAGGAATGGGAGACTAAAAAAGAAATGATAATGGTTATCCCGAGGCAGGACTTAGCTCAAGCCAAGAACTTTCCACCTTTCAAAACTGTCCAAAGACTGTACCTCATTGGGAAGTAATGATTTCCCCTTTGCCAGAGGTTTTCAAACATAATCTCCAAGGACACAGAACATGTGACTTGACAGTTATAGAAGGGATTCAAGAATCAGATGCCTGTTGTCTTTAATCGCTTTCAGATTTGATCTCTTAGCTGAGTTCAGTGGAAGGAGAGGTCAGACTGGAAGAAATTTCATATGATCTGGGCTTGTATGTGGAGAGGATTCAGAAACGTGGCGAGGAAGAAGGAAGATGTTAGGCCAACAGTGTCAGGAGAAGTATGGGTCTGGGAACGTGTAGGATAAACTGTGATCGGAATGAGTAGCCCAGTATGACTAGAAGATGTATGTGTCGGAAAGCAATAGGACATAAGCATGTTATGCTGATTCGGGATCTAGAGAGAAATTTCTTGCAGTCCATGAGCAACATCTCATGCTTAACAAAGACTTAGTATAAGGGGATTGACAGTTTGCTGGGAAGGACATTGTCTTGCTTGTTACCTAAGTCCGACTTTACAAAAAACGAAACAAAGGCAGGGATGCTATTCAAGAACATATTTGGTCTAATCAGGAATTTTTCTGATATTTGGACAAAAGTAAAATAGTAAAATTTTGAAACAAGGCATGCACAAATAGTTTAAAGTTTAGAGGCAAGTTAAAATGATGTGCCATTAGAAAATGTGAAACTCTAGAACAAATGCCACCTTTTGTAGGGCTTTTTTGGTGATTGTACCTGGGTTTTTGCTCTCTTGTTCTCTGTCCTTATCTCATCTCAGAACTCTGCAGGGAGCCAAGGTCTTCCACCTACTCTCCCCTATTTTTCAAAACAGATACGTATTTCAAAGCTACACAAAATTCTGAACATACATGGAAGAATAAAATGTATCACACATTTAATCAGTAATAATAGAGTAATAAATATTTCCTCACCTGCTATTGTCTACCCTATGTGCTAAGCATGTTGAATTGACTGTTTTACAAATCTCTGTTGCTCATCCATTAATCCAATGTGCATAAATCCAGTAAATTAAATGCAGTACTGTACAGATCCACATTTGTAGTTCACTTCCTACCTAATTCTGATAACGGTAGAAATCACATTCTGTTTGCTTCAGTTTAAACTGACAGTAATTACTATGAGTGATCCCATTGTCTTTTATAGTTTACTCCTGACATTTTATTTCAGTTTTATTAAATGATGATTGACTGTCACATTATTTCCAAGATTACTCTGATTTATAATGAACAGATCGTTTTTCATGGCTTCTAAAAAGAAAATTAACCTAACTGAATCAATGAAAATTCTGGCCAAATCCCACAATATTAATAAATTCATCCATGTGTCTTAAATATTCTTTCATCATATTTTATATGAATAGCTGTATGGTGGTGTTGGTAGTTCGTGCGTGTGTGTGTGTGTGTGCGTGCAAGAGTGTGTGCGTGCGTGCATGTGCACCTGTGGCATTCCTTCCTTTACTAAGTGAATGGCTGAAAGCCAGTTTTCCTGCTCAGCATCTGGGTTTTACAATACAGGCTCTGAGGTTAGACACATATGGGTTCAAATCATTGCCCATCCCTTACTAGCTGCAGCAATTCATTTGAACTTTCTCAGTTTCCTGAATCTGGGAAATTAGAACAATAAAAATACCTGCATGTGATAATTAGTTTCATGTATCAGCATAGCTACACTATAGTCCTCACTTAGTCATCCAAACACTACTGTTGGAGTTGCTGAAAAGGCATTTTGTAGATGTGATTAAAGTCCACAAACCTTTGACTTTAAGTAAGGGACATTATCCTGGATAATCTACGTGGGCCTGAGGCAATCAGGTGAAAGGCCTTAAGAGCAGAGCTGAGAAGAAATTCCCTCTGTGGACTAGAGCTTCAACTCACATCCAAGAACTCCTAGTCTGTCCTTCCTGACTTCCTGTCCTACAGATTTTACACTTGTCTAGTCAGCCCCCCAAAGTGCAAAAGCCAATTCCTTGCAATAAGTGTCTTTATATACATCTTCCTATTGGTTTTGTTCCTCTGGCTGAGTCTTAACTTATAGGCTTACTATAGTATTTTTATGAGGATGATGAACCAAGTGGCCGGCATAAAGCAGTATGATGATGTACTTAATACATTTTATTATAAGACAACAAAATGTTAAAGAATTTTTAAACTACTGGTTGTTATTCTCTCAATTCATAAAGTACTGATTGTTAACTTCACACTGAAAAAGAAGGTGGGACTAAATGTAATAAATATCATTCACCAAAAGGCAGGAGTGTACCTAGAAACCTTTAGAAGGCTGTCAAGTACCTATCACACTAAAATCTCCAGTCCTTCACCAATTTGTTTTGTTTTTCTTCCTGAAAGACTTAATCCATGTTATATTGGCTGATTTTCAGGAATTCGTAACAGCTGATTCACCTCTCAGGTCTTGATCCTTTAAATTGTTTTTAAATGTTTATTTCTGAAAGAGAAAGTCAGAGTGCACGTGCCCAATTTGGGGAGGGGCAGAGAGAGAGGGAGCCAGAGGATCCTAAGCAGTCTCTAGACTGACAGCAGATAGACTGATGCAGGGATTGGAACTCATGAACCACAAGATCATCACCCGAGCTGAAGTTGGATGCTTAATTAACTGAGCTACCTAGGCGCCCCTTGATCCTTCAAATTTTAAAGGTTTGATATTCTCAGAGGAATTTAAAACTGTCTTGGACATTTTCAGCATTCCATATAGACAGTGTGATGTATGTAGCATTAACTTTTTTATTTTAAATATCTCTGGATCACTTTTACTGTTTTATTTTTTTATTTTTTGCTTTTTCTTTGAACTTTTTTAAAGTTTTTATTTTAATTCCAGTTAGTTAACATACAGTGTTATATTAGTTTCAGGTGTACAATATAGTGATTCAGTAATTCTGTGCATCACCCAGTGCCCATCACAACAAATGCCCTCCTTAATTTCCATCACCCATTTAACCCATCCCCCCACCCATCTCCCCTCTGTTAATCATCAGGTTTGTTCTCTACAATTAAGAGTCTGTTTCTTGGTTTGTGTCTCTCTCTTTTTTTCCCCTTTGCTCATTTATTTTGTTTTTTAAAGTCCACATATGAGTACAATAATATGGTATTTGTTCTTCTCTGACTTATTTGGCTTAGCATTATACTCTGTAGCTCCATCCATGTCAACGAAAATGGCAAGATTCCATTATTTTTATGGCTGAATAATATTCCATTTACATATATATATGTGGTATATGTTATATACCACATATTCTTCATCCATCCATCAATCAATGGACATTTGGGCTGCTTCTGTATCTTGGCTATTGTAAATAATGCTGCTATAAACATAGGGGTGCATGTATCCCTTTGAATTAGTGTCACTGTATTCTTTGGGTAAATACTCAGTAGTCTGAATGCTGGATCCTAAAGTAGTTCTATTTTTAAACTTTTGAGGAACCTCCATACTGCTTTCCAGAGTGGCTGCATCAGTTTGCATTCCCACCAACATTGCACAAGGGTTCATTTTCTTCCACATCCTCACCAACACCTGTTGTTTCTTGTTTGGTTAATTTTAGCCATTCTGACAGGTGTGACAAGATATCTCATTGTAGTTTTGATTTGCATTTCCCTGACTGTAAGTGATGATGAGCATCTTTTCATGTGTCTGTTAGCCATCCATATGTCTTCATTAGAGAAATGTCTGTTCATGCCTTCTGCCCATTTTTTTAATGGGATTATTCATTTTTTGGGTGTTGAGTTTTATAAGTTCTTTATATATTCTGGATACTAACCTTTTATCAGATATGTCATTTGCAAATATCTTCTCCCATGCAGTAGGTTGCCTTTTAGTTTTGTTGATTTTTTCCTTCACTGTACAGAAGCTTTCTATTTTGATGTAGTCCTAATAGTTTGTTTTTGTTTCCCTTGCCTCAGGAGATGTATCTGGTAAGAAGTTGCTATGGCTGATGTCTAAGAGGTTTACTGTCTGTATTCTCCTCTAGGATTTTAATGATTTGATGCCTGACATTTAGGTCCTTAATCCATTTTGAATTTATTTTTGTGTTTGGTGTTTTCGGGCCTAATGTTGGATATTTGGATTTAGTGTATTCTTGTGTGCATTCCTGGTTAACAAGTACCATTGACTTAGTTTCTATAGGGCAGAGATATAAATCCAGATAACTAATTTTGAAAGCTAAGAAAAGGTTTAAAAATGAACAATGGAAAGAGGAGGTTGATTGCACAATAAAAAAAGATTTATGTCATCAAACTTGTTATCTGTGGGAAAATGATTCTCACAGTTAGTGAACCTTACAGCATTTCTAAGGAAATATATTTGCTCCAAGCATAACTTGTGGAGTTGACACTGATCTTGAGCCAACTAATCTCCAAATGGTACCTGGCCAGAGAAGCTAAACTTTAGAGCAAATCAATGAAATTTCCAAAATGAAATTATTCTCCACATTTTTCTATAGAATTGTAAAGCCTTTGAGTGATACCGCTATTAGAATAGCCATAGCTAAAGACCGTTTTTATGTAAAATACTCTATTCTAGAAACTTTGCCTTAAAATTGTCAGTAAAGAAACCAACAAGTTAGGTGACTTGTTGAACATACATAGTTATCATTGAGAATGGAAGCTTTTGAGAGTGTCATATCCTTTGACCCCTCCATGAGTATTACATGGACTACTTCCTTCCATGTAGTTTTCTTAAGAATAAACAGGAAAAAATTATAATGTAACAGGCATAGCAGAAGGGAAATCTTTGTTGGTTTAATGCAGGTTTTAAAATGAGCTACAGGCATTCTTTGGAGGTTTTGTGGGTTTGGTTCCAGACCACTGCAATAAAATGACTACTGCAATAAAGTGAGTCAAATGAATTTTTGTTTTCCAGTGCATTTAAAAGTTATGTTTATACTAAACTGTAGTTTATAATGTGTGCAACAGCATTATGTCTTAAAAAAACAATGCACATGGCTTAATGAAAAATACCTTATTGCTAAGAAATGGTAACCATTAACTGAGCTTTAAGCAATTCATAGTATTTTTGCTGGTGGTGGGTCTTGCCTCCATGTTGATGGCTGCTGACTGATCAGGGTGCTGGTTGCTGAAGGCTCGGTGGCTGTGGCAGTTTCTTAAAATAAGACAACAACGAAGTTTGCCACATTTATTTTCACAAACATTTATTTTCTCTGTATTTGATACAGTTTGACTGCATTCTACCCAAAGAACTTCTTTCAAGATAGAAGTCATTCCTCTCCAACCCTGCCACTGCTTCATCAATTAAGTTTATGTGATAATCGAAATCCTTTCCTGTTATTTCAACAATCTTCACAGCATCTTCACCAGGAGTGGATTCAATCTTAAGAAACTACTTTCTTTGCTCATCCAAAACATGCAACTACTCATCCATTCAACTTTTATCATGAGATTATAGCAACTCGGTCATATCCCCTGGCTCCACTTCTAATTCTACTTCTCTTGCTACAATATCTTCAGTTACTCCCTTCACCAAAGTCTCAAAACCCTCAAAGTCATCCTTGAGGGCTGGAATCAACTTTTTCCAAACTTCTGTCAATGTTGATAATTTTTACCTCTTCCCATGAATCACGAATGTTCTTAATGGCACGTGGAATGGTGAATGCTGCCCAAAAGGTTTTCAATCAACTTTGCTCAGATCCATCAATGGAATCGCTGTCAAGGACAGTGATAGCCATAGAAAATATAAGTCAAAATTACTCCTTGATCCATAGATGGATGGATCACAAGCATGGATGTTACGTTCACAAGCATGAAAACAGCATTAATCTCATTGTACATCTCTATCAGAGCTCTTGGGTGACCAGGTGCATTGTCAGTGAGCAGTAATATTTTCTTTTGAACAGCAGGTCTCAACAGCAAACTTAAGATATTCACTAAACCATATAGTAAACAGATGTGCTGTCACCAAGGCCTTATTGTTGCATCTGTAGAGCACAGGCAGACTAGACTCAGCATAATCCTTAAGGGCCATTGGAGTTTTAGAATGGGAAATGAGCACTGGCGTCAATTTAAAGTCTCCAGCTGCATTAGCCCCTAACAAGTGAGTCAGCTTGTCCTGTGAAGCTTTGAAGTCGGGCAGTGACTTCTCTTTTCTAGCTATGGAAGTCCTTGATGGCATCTTCTTCCAACGGGTTGTTTCATCTACATTGAAAATGTAGTTTAGTGTAGCCGTCTTTATTATTGATCTTACCTAGATCCTCTGGATAACGTGCTGCAGCTCCTACATCAGTACGTGCTGCTTCACCTTGCAGTTTGATGTTAGGAGGCCAGCTTCTTTCCTTAAGCCTCATGGACCAACCTCTGTTGTTTCAAACTTTTCTTCTGTGGCTACCTCACCTCTCTCAGCCTTCATGGAATTCAGAGTTAGGGCCTTGCTTTGGATTAGGCTTTGGCTTAAGAGATACGTTGTAGCTGGTTTGATCTTCCATATAGACCACTGAAACTTTCTCCATGTCAGCAAGAAGGCCGTTTTGCTTTCTTGTCATTTGTGTGTTCACTGCAATAGCACTTTAATTTTTTTTTTAATGTTTATTATTTATTTTTGAGAGAGAGACAGAGCTAGAGTGGGGGAGGGGTTGAGAGACAGGGAGACCCAGAATCCGAAGCAGGCTGCAGGCTCTGAGCTGTCAGCACAGAGCCCCAGAGCCCGACTTGGGGCTCAAACCCACGAGATCATGACCTGAGCTGAATTTGGATGCTTAACCAACTGAGCCACCCAGGTACCCCCTAGAAGAGCACTTTTAATTTCCTTCAAGAACATTTCCTTTCAATTCACAACTTGGCTATTTGGCACAAGAAGCCTACTTTTCAGCCTGTTCCAGCTTTCAGCATGCCTTCCTCACTAAACTCAATCATTTCTAGCTCTTGATTTAAAGTAAGAGACAAGTACCTCTTTCACTTGAACACTGAGAAGCCATTGTAAGGTTATTAATTGGCCTAATTACAATATAGTGTCTCAGGGAATAGGGAGACCCAAGGAGAGGGAGAGCGATGGGGGAATGGCTGGTTCATAGAGCAGTCAGAACACATAAAATATACTCATTAAGTTCAGGATGTTATATGGAACATCAAAAATATTACAATAGGAACATCAAAGATCAGTGATTACAGATCACCATAACAAATACCGTAATAATGAAAAAGTCTGAAATATTGTGAGAATTAGCAAAATGGGACACAGGGACACATAGTAAGTAAAGACTGTTGGAAAAATAATTCCAAGAGACTTGCAGCATCGCTACAAACCTTCCATTTGTAAAAAACACAGTATCTGTGAAGCACAATAAAGTGAAGTGCAATAAGATGAGGTATGGCCTGTATGTTACTTTGAGGAAGCAGAGACCTGGCTCAACAAAATTCGGGGGTACAGTTGTACTAGGGTTTATACTAGGGTAGAATTGTTATATTTAGGCTTTCATTGTTAAACGAGAATGATAAATGAACTCATATATGTTGGAATTTGTGTTATGAATTTGTTATTTGACCTATAGCCTAAAGCTGTGTCTCCTGCAATGAATCCCATACAATATGTGTGTGATATCCAAAAACAGTGAGTAACAATTCTAGGAGGGGATCCAAAATGAGTAAAACAGAAACATTACCCTCAACGAATTCTCTAGGCTGAAAGAGATGCTAACCTAAAACTTTCTGAATAATAGTAATAACAATAACAACAACAACAACAACAGTAAAGTCATTAATAAAAAAGAAATGGACCAAAAAATGAACAAAAACATTAAGAATGACAAAAGAAGGGGGCTAGGCTTAACTAACAGAATACAGAAAGAAATCAGTAAAGATTAAAAGAAAAAAGAAAGGAAAATAAGAGACAAATATGAGGACAACAAAGGGAAATGAGGTAGAAATGAAGCCATTGCTAGTGGGTGTAATGGGCAAAGTCAAGTGCAGAGCCTCCACAGGAATTGTGCCCCCACCCACTATATGCAGCCACTCAGAGTGTGGAAAGATTGAACTTGAAGGAGAGATTGAAGGAGCCTCATCTCTTGAAGCAAAGAGATGTGAACTGACAGAAAAATCATGACTGTCAAAGGGGAAATAATAGAGGAACGCCATCTTTAATGATGTAAGTGACCATTTCTTGATTGAACATGTCACCATGGTTAGCGTCATTGGCAAGGGCAACTTTATTGCCTGCCAGGTAGCTAGTAAGAAATTTTCCAGTGATTTCTCACTAAACTGTTTTAGTCTTGAGAAAAGGCCCATGTCAGAAGATTCTGGCCATTGTTAGCTCTGTCCTTGATCACTTAAACACTTTGCTCAGGCAACTATTAAATTATGGAAAAATCACCAAATTTAAGATGAACCCAGTAGCACTTAAGGCAGCATAAAAATAAAAGTGGTTTTAAAATATATTGCAACCAATGGCACAATGTATCTTCTTAAATTATTACATTCCCTACAGAGTCAGTAAGGAATAATGCTGAGTTTTTATTTGGAAAGAAATTAGTCAAACAGACAGTTATCTATTTTTCATATGGAAAATAACATAAGAAATTGGAAGAAAACGAAAAGGCTGCATAGACACTGAAAATGAATTCAGTTTATGAATAAATTAATAGCTCTATCAATGTCAGAAAACTGACAATGTTGAAAAATAATAGAGTGAAATATTTTTAACAAAATAATGGTGAAAAAATCCCCTGAAAAATAATTAGCTGCTTTGTAGCTGCCATGTGTAAGAAAATTACTATCAACACCTATTCTTCCTTCAATCTTCTCATTAAGTTAGGAAGTAGCAGCTCTTAATGAGCAAAATAAACTTAAATGGTGTTTTAAAGATGTTAGAAATCCATGAATGATATGATATAGGCTAAAATAGAAATATCTATAAACCTGGGAGTTAAAAAAATTAAACAGGACAAAAATAGATAAACAGGAAAAGTAAATACGAAATCCCCAAAAAAGCTTTGTCAAATGTTAGTGTTATTCTATATTTGATCCAATGTTAATCTATACTTGATGGTGATGCCTAATTTATTTCTCAGTATCTTTTTCATGAAAAAGAATGAGGCAGCTTCAAAAATTTGCCTCATGTGATCTCTAAGAGTAAGACAGCAAAAGGTGTATGAAATAATTGATGATCAGGTATAAGATTACATTTAAGAGTACCCTAGGTGAGGGAAAATTTAAAAATCTAACGTGATAAATGAACATTGCAAATGAGAACTACAATAAAGATATGATAAAAAAATTAAAGGTAGAGTAATTTTTTAAATAACTTGGAATTTACATTAGTGCTTCACTGAACCTGTATTCAGATTAAGGCTGGGTCATACACACACACACACACACACACACACACACACACACACACACACACACACACAAAGACCAAGTAGAAAGAGAAAGACTTTATATTTGAGGAAAGGTGTTATTTAGCATATGGAGAGCTCTTAAAAGTGAAGCATAGAGAAATATACTCATGTGGAAGGTAAGGTCGAGGCATAAGGGGCTTCAAGTATAAGAAACACATACTTGTGAAACATTGTGACACAATGATTATTGTTAACAAAAAAATGTTAAGGAAACATTCACTTTAAATGCTTTTTAAAAGCAAATATAAACTCCTACAATACGGTGATCAGAGTACAGGATGTTCTACATCTAACTGACAAATCAGTTGTAAATAAGTCAGAGGCTTGCAAGGTTTTTCTGAAAACTATGAAGAAACTCGGTAATGAAATTATGAAATTTATGATAATACATAATTTAGTTTTAAATATGGAGAGCACATTAAAATGACTCACATTATCAGGACTATGTTGTTTCATGCCCTATAAGCCTAGATTATTAGAGGGTTTGCTGTTTAAAAGTATACGTATTTCCCAAGCCTTATGAAACCCAGATTTCATTTTTTTAATGTTTATTTATTTTTGAGAGAGAGAGAGAAAGAGCGAGAGTGAGTGCACTAGTCGGGGAAGAGCAGAGAGAGAGGGCCACGGAGGATCCAAAGCAGGCTCTGCATTGACAGCACAGAGCCCGATGCGGGCTCAGACTCACGAGCCGTGAGATCATGACCTGAGCCGAAGTCGGACGCTTAACCGACTGAGCCACCCAGGCGCCCCCAGATTTCATTTTGAAATGTAATATTATTTGCATTTCTCATCACTGATAAGTTAGGAGAGTTACATTCGGTCTGTTTCACCCATTAGATTGTAAGCTTCCAGCAGATCAGGACTTTGTATTAATGCCTCCTCCTTTCCACGGTCATATCAGTGAAAATTTCATTTGGCATTTCCTGAATAAACGTTCCATGAATGAGTTAATAAAAATGGAGAGAGTTGCACTGAAGTGATTGATAACTAAGTGTTAGTTAAACTATGTGATTTAATTTCATTAAAATATAGAGATTTTAATTGGAACAATATACTTTTAGTTCAGCAAATTTTAATACTCTACATGTAAGAAGCTATCTTATACACAGATAAAAGGTAAGTTATGAAAGTCTGAATGGACTTTTATTTATATCAACAATAAACATATGAAAATTGTTATCTACAATAAATATAGTATATTCAGATACAGTTTCTAATAAAAGTCTAATAAAGATTATGCATGGTCATGGCTGAGGTAAAGTCAACTGCAAATCTCGCTGGATGTTCACCAATAGGAGGTCATCAGATCTGTCTAGTTACAGATGGCCGAAGAAAAGAATCTTCATTTATCATAGAGATCAGACCTGCAATCAAGGGCCAGGCTGTTCAGGCAGAGAAAGAGAGGGGAGTATGGGAGGGGGAAGAGGAGGAGGAAGAGAGAGACAGGGAAAGAGAGAGAGAAAGAGAGAAAGATAAAGAGAGACGAGAAAGGAGATGTGGACTGAGAGCAATAGTGTATCTTTCAATTTAAATGATTTAATCAGGTATGTTGGGCACAACAACTAGAATCCAAACCATGGTTCAATTTAGGCAATGACTGGTGATTTTGAGAACCTGGACCAGGGCTCTAAATCAGAACTAAGAAGAACTCAAGTCTGTAAACATGCCAAAACTATGGGGAAATAAGGAACAGTGACCCCTGAGCTAGTGGCCTGCCATACCTTATTGCTAATGCACTACAATCCCTATTTTGGGGTCAGTAAAAGAGTCCTAGGCATGGATGATGGAGGATATTCACCTTTAATAAATGATGGTAAACTTCAGTCATATTTTCAAACTGAATTTGGAAGTGTCAAAGGGAACAACCACTGAAACAGGATACAAAGAGAAATAACAAGACACTTGAAATTGATGTCATTATCACATAGGCAGATTTAACACATGGGAACTTGGAATTGAAAGTCAGTCATTATAAAGTAAGAACAGTGTTTATGTATTGTAGTGTACCATAGAACCAGAAGACCTGAATTTTTCTTCTAGAAACGTGAAACGTACTTTTATGAGTCTTTGAGCTCTTCTGAATTTTCACAGGTTAGAAAACATTTCATTAGTGAACTGAGACACAGGAAGTCGAGCAATAAGACACAACCAAAATTAAACGGAAATTGAGGCTTAATGAAGCATTGTCCAAATAAAGACAGTATAAAATAAGCATTTAAACGAAAGTTAATCAACAAAATGAAGACTGTTTTCCTAAGAACGAAAGAAGTAAAGCTAAGTTAAATTTTCTGCATTTAGTAAGTTTAGAGCCATATGGCTATCTTAAGCGCATCTAAAGGGATTTCATTGAAGAGACACAATATAGATACTCTCCTTAAGGTACTAGTTAGATATTGAGAGGAACAGATTTAGAAAACTTATTAAGTTTACCTTGCATAGGAATTGTCACACATAACAGCATTAGAAAAACCAGGTAAATCGACATACTTAATTTTAACAGTACATCAACCAACTTGGCACTGTCTTTTTGACAAAAGGCAAAGTACTGATGAGAAGTACTGACTAAACCTAATAACACACATTTCAAAATAGATTGTCTAAAACTTAAGAGGGTCCAACATTTTGCTGTATTTTAAAAAATTATTTTACCCTATAAGTGCACAAACATACTCTGTTTTCTAAGGTCACTCCAGAAGCACTGACAGATATTTTTTCTCTGGGTAGATTATTAAAATATTAAAAAAATAAACTATATACTCTTCATCCTGACTTATGTAAGCAAACACACAGAGCATGGAAGAGAGGGCAAAAAGTTAAATATTGAAAAATAAGGTAGATATATGCCTTTAAAGTGTAAGGGTGCCATTGGTTCAAGAATGACACAAGAGATCAATCATATTTACATTTTAATTATCTATCCAAGGAACATATGAATATTAAATATGGATTAATAAATTAACATTCACAATTCTATGAATATTAAATCAAATGATGAATTTCTAAAAGCTCCCTGACCTATACCACTGGTATCTTCAACATTGGTTAACAGGAGTTTCCTAGAGATTTGGGCTCTTTTCTCATCAGATAAAACTAACCCTCTTATAACTCTCAGGTGCAACTGGGAAACCTGGCTCAAAAGGGAGAATTCCCCAGTGAGAAAAAGCAGAGCTCTTGGTCCTGAATTGATACAAATTTAACTGGACTGTTGGTCTTTCCCTACAAAATCAATAGAACTATTTCTTCAATGTTGTATTGCCACAGTGCCAATGCAGAAAGAAAAAAAAAAAAACCTCTGCCATCTGTTCTTAGTAAAAATAATTAATGAGGAGACAACAGGAGAAAGCTGAGGCCAGAAATGAAGTCTGGCTGTGTTCAAGCTTTTGCCAATATTAATAAATAATGACTATGAGGCTTGATTTCATAAACCTAAAATCACATTTTACAAAGTGCACTCAACTCAGAAGACAAACTGAATCATGACAGACTATGTGGAGTAGGCAGTATAATGGCCCCACCAAACATCCACACATTCATACCTGGAACCTGTGAATGTGTTATCTAACAAAACCAAGTGTACTTTGGGATGTAATCAAGGTCTGTAGTTTTTAAGATGGGGAGGTTACCCCCGAAAAATACAGATGGTCTGAACCTAATCACCCCAGTCCTTAAATGTATAGAATCATTTCTGGCTGCAGACAGAAATGTGAGAATGAAAAAAGGGTCAAGTGATGTGTGAAAGACTCAACTGATCAGTGCTGGCTTTGAAGATGGAAGAAAGGGCCACAAGCCAATAAATGTGGGCAGCCTCCTGAGGGTGGAAGAGGCAGGGAAACATTCTCCCCTAGAGCCTCCCAAAAGGAATGAAGCCCTACCAACACCTTGATTTTAGCCCACTGAGACCTGTGTTGGAATTTTGACCCGGAAAACTATAAGATCATAAGTTTGTTTTGTTTAAGCCACTAAGTTTATGATACTATGTAATGGCAGCAATAAAAAACATTACACTTTTCAACAGACTAGGGAACAGGTAAATCGTTTAGAAAATACATCTGGAATAAAAGACACATGTAAATATTAGTTGTGAATAACACTTCATCAACTGTTAAAAGAAAACTCAGAAGCTATGTGATCATTGCATTTGATATTCTTGTCTTCTGGGAGCATTTACATTACACTCAGAAAGAAAAACTCAGATAAGAAACTGTGAACAAGACAGTGGAACTGCTCATTTGTCATCCCACACATACCTGACATTTACCAATGCAGATATTTAAGGTTAGAAATAGAAACACAAAGGCTATTTATTATAGAAGTCTGGAATGTGAGGTTAAATACCCTAAGGTTTTAGAGTGACACTTTTAGAAAATAGTAAAGTTATTAGCCAAGTGGACTTATTAAGATAATTGTTATGACCACAACTGAAGGATAAGCTGATAAACAGGATCCAGACTTATCTCGAATGCTCCCATTTGGTCATCATTAGTAGGAAATCAGATTTTTTTCAGTGCAACTGAAACTCTCGAGTGGGTTTGCTTAAAGAAGGAATAATAAGTGATTACAATCTAAATTTATTTGTCATTCAACATCGTAAAAGAGGAATGTGCTATTATTCTAGCAATAGAAACAATGCAATTAAACACTGCAAGATGAGATGCAATTGTCTTATAATGAGAAATTAAGAAACTAAGTGCAGACATTACCTGTGTAATGGTAGGCAAATGAGCACTGTATGTATAATATTTACTGGTTCTATACAGTGAGTCTCTTTTGTTGAATTATTTGTATCCATCAATGAGACATCATTTGAAGCTAATCAAATGCAAGGCCTTTCCTATTTTTCTAAAAAAAAATTATGGTTGGGGCGCCTGGGTGGCTCAGTCGGTTGAGCGTCCGACTTCAGCTCAGGTCACGATCTCACGGTCCGTGAGTTTGAGCCCCGCGTCGGGCTCTGGGCTGATGGCTCAGAGCCTGGAGCCTGCTTCCGATTCTGTGTCTCCCTGTCTCTCTGCCCCTCCCCCGTTCATGCTCTGTCTCTCTCTGTCTCAAAAATAAATAAATGTTAAAAAAAAATTATGGTGACATCTACTGAAGTAGAGGTTTGCCATTAAATGCAGGGCTTTTAAAATACCTGCTGTAGAAATAAATCAGCTACTCCATGTTTCACTCATGTGAGGAATAACTTTTATCAAAATAGCTTCATCACAATTAATTCACCTTTGCCAAAGAGCAGTGTTCTATTTATAGCTTGTGATAGCACATTTGAATAGGAGACAATTTTGATATGCTTTTGTTCAATATGGGATGAGTTAGAATACTCAGTAAGTCATTTCAAATTGCTAAAGGCATTCAGATAAGCAGATATGTATACTGAAATTAGAATTTAATTAGAACACTGAGGTGAACATTCAAAAGTGTATTTGAAAGCATCGTGTTTTTAATGTCATGGTTCTGACTTAATTTCTTCATTATAAGATGCTTGCTGCCCACAAGGAATTTACAGCCTAATGATGGAGATATAACTATCACATATTTATTTATAAGCAATGACAATAATGATAAGCACGTAAAATGACTGCAAATGGTGCTAAACACATTTATGAACAATTATAGCTATAAAATGTACATACATACATATATGTGTGTGGAGGTGTGTGTATGTTTATGTATGTAAATATCTGCTATGTGTAGGAAGGGCTCAAGGTCAAAAAATTCCCTTTACTAAGGGAATGTTAGTATGTTGTAAAGTAATAAAAGAAAAATGTTTGAAAAGAAAAAAAATAAAGAACGTCTTACCCATTTTGCATCCTGAAACACAAAATCATACTACTTATATTATTCAAAGCATGTGTTGGCTACTTCCAATTTTTCCCACATTATCCTTTTTAATTTGTTTTTAAAATGTTTAACTTTCACTTCAATATATCTACCATGTATTCATTGACTTCTCTAAGACTTTTCATTTGAGATCCTATATAACATGCCTGGAACGCTTCTAGACATTTGGAGCACACCAATTAACAAATAATAGAAGTCTCTTGCCCTCTTGAACTTGGGAGAGCCAGAAAAACAATTAAACAGGAATGAATCCACCATGTGGTATCAGAGACTAATAAGTATGATACAGAGAAATAAATGAGGTGATCTTTGAACTTCTTTAACTTTGGAAGTCAGGGAAGGTCTCAACTAATGAAGTGACAATTAAACTGATAACTGGATGACAGTGACATGAAGAGAACAGCCTTACCCAGCCAAGTGCTCTATTGTTTGTTATAAGAGATCTTTAAAGCAGTAACTTTGCTATGAGAAGACCAAAGGCTAACCGAAATCAGCTCTTTCTAGTGCATATTTAAAGCCTATCCCAGCAACTATCTCTACAATGGCTATTTCATGTGCTCTTTTAACTATGAAATGTTAGTAGCAGGCATCAAGATAAAAAAAATTATCAGAGTAATTTTAAATAATAGAAGATAAAGCCCTTTGTAAATATAATTATAATGATGTAATTAAGCTGACTTACAACTTAAAATAAAACTGTATGTTTTTGTAAAAAAAATTACTCTTTAAGGAAAAGAAAATGAATGTAGTACTTGTACACTGGGTCAAAATAAAATAAACATTGAAGTGGTAATTTTGTAAAACCACTAAAAGATGGGTTAATGGCTAATTTTTAAAATTTTATTTAAGTCTTGACTTTTCAACCCAGTCCCCTCCCTGCTCCTTTTTTTTTTTTTCCTGGCTAGCATGTTATTGCTATCCAAGCAAACGTTTTATGTAGTAAGAAGTTCATTCATCCTTGTCTTGGATTTTGGTTTCTATGTGTGTGCATCCATCAGTATGGCTTATGCTCTGATGTGTAGAGTTGGGCTATATGACTCAGTAATAGACGTCTTTATCTGAACTGTGCAATGCAGATGCAGGTCTAGGAAGGGACTTGACTTCTATCTACACATCCTTGTGAATAACCTGGGAAGCCCTTGGGAATGCTAAGAGTAAATGAAAAAAATATATACAGTTTCAAAAAGAGAAGCTAAAAAACAATGGGTAAAGCCACATAAGACAAAGCAGACACCAAATAGATGAAAAGGCTTCCACAACATTCAGTATCAGGTGTATAGGCCATGCTACAGCCAAAGGGGGACGGTGGTTGAAACCCAGCCCATATCACACTCAGTTAGATCCATCTAACCAAAAGAAAGGACTCCTTTTTCTAATTGGCACAAAACATCCTTTGCTCTTCTTTTCTCCCCCCAGCTTCATTGGGATATAATTGATATATAACATTGTGCAAGCTTTAATAGACTCATCTGATACAATCATTGTGAAATGATTACCAAAGTAAGGTTAGTTAATGCCTTGAGCACTTCACATAACTGATATTTTGTGTATGTGGTAAGAACATTTAAGACATGTCTTAGCAACTTCTAAGTACCCAATACCATATTGTTAACTGTAACCACCATGCTGTACATTGTATCTTCAGAATTTATTCATTTTATATCTGGAAGTTTCTACTTTTTGACCAACATCTCTCCATTTGCTCCAGCCCCCAGCTCCTGGAAACCACCATTCTACTCTCTGTTTCTGTAAGTTTGGTTTTTTAGATTCCACATAAAAGTGGTATCATATAGTATTTGTTTTTCTCTGTGTGACTTATTTTACTTAACATTATATCCTCAAGGTCCATCTTTCTTATGGCTAATAATGTTTCATTATATATGTGTGTGTATATACATACATATGCACATATATACAAATATATGTGTGTATATATATATATATATACACAAATATGTATATATATATATTTCATATCTTATTTATTCATTTATCCATAGATAGAATCTTAGGTTGTTTCTATATCTTGGCTATTATAAATAATGTGGCCATGAACATGGGAGTGCAGGTATCTCTTAAATTTATGACTGTCTCAAGATTTATTTTCTAATGTCACATTTGATTTCTTTGACCTACTGTTTGTTCTGGAATGTGCTGTTTAATTTCCACATACTTGTGAATTTTCCAAATTTCAACCCATTATTGATTTCTAGTTTCACACCACTGTGATTGGAAAAGATAACTGGTGTGATTTCAATCTTCTTAAATTTGCTAAGACTTGTTTTATGACCTATGATAACATCTATCCTGAAGAATGTTCCGTGTGTGCTTGAGAAGAATGTGTATTCTGCTCCTGTTGAATAGGTTGTTCTGTATAAGTGTGTTATTAGGTCCATTTGGCTTTAAGTATAGTTCCAGTCCAATATTCCTTTATTTATTTTGTCTGGATAATCTATCCATGGTTGAAAGTGGGAAACTGAAGTCCCCTGCTATTACTGGATTGTTGTCTATTTGTCCGTTCAGATCTGCTTATATTTGCTTAATATATTTAGGAGCTCTGATGTTGGGTTAAGATATATTTATGATTGTTATATCCTCTTGATGGATTGACCCCTTCATCATTATACAATGGCCTTCTGTCTCTTCTTACCATTTTTGGCTTAAAGTCTATTTTGTCTGGTAGAAGTACAGCTACCTCTGCTCTCTTTTGGTTTATATTTGCATACAATATCTTTCTTAATCATTTCACTTTGAGCCCATGTGTGTCCAAAAAGCTGAAGTTAATCTCTTGTAGGCAGCATATTTATTTATTTTTTTATTCATTCAGCCACTCTATGTTTTTTTGATTGGAGAATGAAATTCATTTGAATTTAGAGTAATTGCTGATAGGCAAGTACAATACCATCTTATGAGTTGTTTTCTGTCTGTTTTGAACTTTCCTTGATCCTCTCTTCCTCTCTTACTGCCTCCCTTTGTGAAGTGGTGATTTTCTGTAGTACTACACTTGATTCCCTTCTCTTTATCTTTTGAGAATCTACTATAGTTTTGTGGTTACAATGAAGCTTACATAAATATAAGGGTATTTTATGCTGGTAACAACTTCGATTAAATACAAAAATACTCTACACTCTTACTCCCCTCCCTCTTTTTTATTTTTGATGTCTCAATTTATCTTTTTAATATTATATATTCATTAAGAAATTTTTGTAGATATAGTTATGTTTTTTTAATAATGTTTCATTTATTTTTGAAAAAAGAGAGCATAAGCGGTAAAGGGGAAGAGAGAGAGGGGGACAGAGGATCCAAAGTGGTCTCTGCACTGAGAGCAGTGAGCCTGATGTGGGGCTTGAACTCACACACTGCAAGATCATGATCTGAGCCAAAGTTGGACGCCCAACTGACTGAGCTACCCAGGCGTCCCGTAGTTATGTTTAATACTGTTGTCCTTTAGCATTTACACTAGAGTTACGTGGTTAACACACAGCCATATTACATTATTTTAGTATTCTTAATTTGACTGTATACTCACCTTTACCAGTGTTACACATTTTCAAAGCTTTCATGTTATTAGTTAGCATGCTTTCATCTCAACTTGAAGAAACCCTTTTTCCACTTTTGTAAGGCATGTGTGCTGATGATGAACTCCTTTAAGCTTCCCCCCCCCCCCCCCCCCGGGCAAGTCTTTACCTTACCTTCCTTTCTGAAGGACAGTTTTGCTGGATAGAGTATTCTTGGTTGGCAGGGTTTTTTTTTTTCTTTTACCACTTTGAAGATATCATCTCACTCTCTCCTGGCCTGCAAGGTTTCTGCTGAGAACTCCACTGATAGCCTTATGAGGATTCCTGGGTAATTTATAAGCTCTTTTCTGCTTTCAAGATTCTCTCTGTTTGATTTTTGATAGTTTATTATAATCGGTGGAGAATATTTCTTTAAGTTGTGTCTGTTTGGTGACCTATGAGTTTCATGAACTTGAATGGTCAAATCCATCTCCAGATTTGGGGATTTTCATCCATTATTTCTTTACATAAGCTTTCTGCCCTCCTTCTCCCTCTCTTCTCCTTTGTGAACTCCAATAATTCACAAATTGTTTCTTTTGATGGCACCCTATAGAGCATGTAGTCTTTCTTCACTCTTTCTCACTCTTTTTCCTTTGTTCTCCTCTGACTGGATAATTTCAAATTTCCTGTCTTTAAAACACAGATTATTTCTTTGGCTTGATCCATTCTGTTGTTGATGTTCATTACTGCATTTTTCATTTTACTCACTGTATTCTTCAGCTCCAGAATTTGTTTCATTCATTTTTTACAGTTATCTCTTTATTAACCTTCTATTTTACTATGTATTGTTTTCTTAATTTTGTTGAATTGCCTTTTTGTGTTTTCTTGTAGCTTGTTGTGTTTCCTTAAAAACCTATTTTGAACTCTTCATCAGGTAAATCCCAGATCTCCAAGTCTTTGGGATCAGGTACTAGAAAGTTACTGTGATCCTTTGGTGGTATAATGTTTTCTTTATTTTTCACAATCTTTGAAGTCTTACATCACTGTATTCCCATTTGAAGTAGCTGTCGCTGCCTCCAGTCTTTACTAACTGTCTTTGGGAGAGAAATATCTTCCATCAGCTAGTGATCCTGAGGCTTTCCCAGAACTTCTTTGGATACATATGCTCCATGCTTATTGCTCCCTGTGGCAGAATTCTTATGCTTACATGCCTTTTCCTAATACCACAACACACCAGGCCAGGTGTTATCTCCTTTTTATCCCCAGGGTGATGCTAAGCCTCGAGTCTATTGTCTCTCCCTGGCTGACAGGTTCGGGTTGACTTTCTGCCTGTGCTTACTAGCTGGCTGTTAAAGCTTCTTTATGCTGTTGCCATCTGGGAACACATAAAGATTGGCAGCCACAGAGTGGAAAATGTGTGTGGGTGAGACACTTGGAATTCTGGGAGTGCCTGGGGGTCAAATGGGAGTATTTGTTGGTGAGGTGTCCCCAGTGGCTCATGGGCAATCTTATTGATGGAGTCCATGACCTGGTAGGATCCGAATCTCTTTAATACCCTCCAAGAATCTTATCTGCTGCTTTCCCAGACACTTTCTGCACCCCATGTTGCTCTTAAAAATTATTTATTTATTTTTATTTAAGTACAATGAACATATAGGGTTATAATATTTTCAGGTGTACAATATGATTCAAGCAGTGCTCATCATGATAAGTGTACTCTTAATTCCCTTCACCTATTTCATCCATCTTCTCCCCTCCAGTTCCCCTATGGTAAGCATCAATTTATTCTCTACATTTAACAGTCTTTTTTTCTCTCTTTTTACTGTGTTCATTTGCTTTTTTTCTTAAATTGCACATGAGTGAAATCTTATGGTATTCGTCTTTCTCTGACCAACTGATTTCACTCAGCATATACCCTCTATCCATGGTGTCACAAGTGGCAAAATCTTTTTCTTTTTTATTCCTGATTACTATTCCACATCTTCTTCATACATTCATCTATTGATGGACACTTGAGTTGCTTTCATAACTTGGCTATTGTAAATAATGCTGCAATAAATATAAAGGTGAAAATATCTTTTTGAATTAGTGTTTTTACTTTCTTGGGGCAAATAGCAGTAGTGGAATTACTGGATTCTCTGATAATTTTACTTTCAATTTTTTTGAGGAATCTCCATACTTTTTTCCACATTGGCTGTACTAGTTGCACTCACCAACAGTTCACAAGGATTCCCTTTTCTCAACATCCTCACTAGCACTTGTTGTTGATTTTAGCTATTGTGACAAGTGTGAGGTGATAGCTCATTGTGATTTTGATTTGTATTTCTCTGATAATTGGTGATGTTGAGCATCTTTTCATGTGTCCTTTGGCCATGGTACATCTCTTTTGGAAAAAAGTCTATTCACGTCTTCTGCTCATTTTTAAATTGGATTATTTGTCTTTCTGGTATTGAGTTATAGGAGTTCTTTATATATTTTGTATACTAACCCCTCATTTGATACATCATTTGTAAGTATCTTCTTTCATTAATTTTTTTTTGTTTTGTTAATGGTTTTCTTCACTGTGCAAAAGCTTTTTATGTTTGGAGTAGTCCCAATAATTTAATTTAGCTTCTGTATCCCTTGCCAGAGGAGACATATCTAAAAAACTGTTTCATGACTTAATGTCAAAGATATTACTGCCTATATTCTAGGAATGTTATGATTTTAGGTCTCACATTTAGGTCTTTAATCCATTTGGAGTTTATTTTGGTGTATGGTCCAAGAAAGTGGTCCAGTTTCATTCTTTTTTATGGAGATGTCAAGTTTCCCCAACACCATTTGTTGAAGAGACTCTCCTTTTTCCCACTGTATGGTCTTGCCTCTTTTGTCATACATCAATTGACCATAAAAGCATGGGTTTATTTCCAGGATTTCTATTCTGTTCCATTGATCTAGGGTCTATTTTTGTGTCAGTACCATAATTTTTTGATGACTGAAGCTTTGTAGTATATCTTGAAGTCTTGGGTTGTGATAACAGTTTTGTTCTTTTCCTAGATCGCTTTGGCTATTTGCTGTCTCATGTAGCTCTTGATTCAATACTCTGGATGGGGCAGAAGAAAAATGAGTCTCTTTACAATATTCTGTATGGCTGGGGAAGGTAGGTGCTCACTAACACGCTCTCATTTTCCCCTACAGTAGAAATCACTTGCTGAGAAGAACTTTATTGGCACTGAGCTGTGCCACCTTGGGGGAAGATTGATGAAGGTAATGTCAAATTGCTCCTCTTACCCTTTCCAATGTGGTGAAACTCATATATGTGTATATGTATGTATATGTATATACATATATACACACATATGTATATGTATATTTATTTTATTTTATTTCATTTTATTTATTTTTTCTCAATGGTGTGTTGGAACTTCTCCTCTGGCAACCTGGACTTCCACAAATGCTCTCTTGTCTGTGGAAGATTATCTAAGATAATGTTTTCTAGGGGCTTCCAGACCATGGCTGAGAAGGGATAGAGCCCGTTCATGGGTCACTGTGGGTTCTACAGCCTGGACCGAGGTGTGTCTGTTTACTATCCAACACATGGTGCGTGAGACTTCTCCCAGGTCTGCTGGCATATGGTGCTGGATCTCACAGCTTTCACAAAGACACTTTTGTCTCTGGATCAAGCCAAAGTGTTGTTGAAGGTGGAGCAAGAGTAAGTGATGTCTTACTTAGTGTTGATACTGACATCAATCCATCTTTTGGCCTTCTTAATGACTTTAGTACCATAGACTGTAGCACATGACTAGTCTGAATTTTCTCCTTCTAATATTACATGGGGTGTTGTACACCATTGTGTTGCTAAACCACAACATGTTGAATTATTTTATCTTGAAAGAAGGGTACTAGCAGGCAATAAATGGTGTTAGTGGTACCCAACTCAGTCTTCTCAGTCCTCACCACAGGATGAATGCAGCCACACATGGCTTGTATCACATGGACTGGTGTGCTTCTGTGAGTACCACACATCAAGAGGATGAAATCTCCTCTTCTCTCATCTCTTTTTCTTCATGAGCAACACTTGTACACATCTGATCCAAAAACATTTAAGAATCCCCTTTGACTGAGTCATTTGATCTAGCAAGACAGAATGTTCACAGACCAATTTTAAAAGAGACGAGTGAAGGGAAATATAGGAAGGAAAGAAGGTTGGAAGAAGCAATTTATAGCTGTTTATGATATTAATGTTGACATTAAAACTCTAAAAAACAGTTGCATAGAGAAGTAAAGCTGAATATGTGCACATAAAAACGTGCTCTATTTATTATGTAAGCAAAAAGGCAAAGGCACAGGTCATATGTGAGCTACACAGAAAAGGCAATAAGGGTTAAGAGAGTAGAAAAATGTCCAGAAAAGATTCATGAATATTAATGCAGGTACAATTCATTAATCACACCAGCATCTTCAAAATAACAGGCTTAATTACTGTGTATGTCCTAGCCCCTTACTACGCAAAATGTGGCCCTCAGATCAGCACTGTCACCATTACCTGGGAGCTTGTTGGAAATGCACAACCTTGGCCCCCACCCCAGAAATATTGAATCAGAATGTGCAAATTAACAAAATCCCCAAGGGGTTCATATGCACATTAAAATCTGAGGAGCACAGCTTTGGAAATCTGAACTGTCATGATAGATATTCATTTTGTACAATTTCAAGGGAGGTTTCTTTTTCATAGGCTGCTCCCAGTGTATCTCCTTAGCACCTTTCACCTGACCTCTGGAACATATGAAAAGCTATACTCTTAGTGATACCTGAAAACTTCTGACTACATGTTCATTATTGTGTGTCAGAGAAGAGCTTCATGCAACCCCTAGATATACCTCAAGTGTTCAAGAAAATGCAATACTGACATAATAAAATTGGAACTCTATATTTTTATAGCACCTAAGAATTCTCCCAGTACCTACTTTCATATTCATTTGTTCATCCTAACAATGGTCCAAGGAGAATACAGAGGTTATTATTCTTCCTTTTATGTGTTTTTAGATGAGGAAATAGAATCAGAGAGATTCTGTATCATGCTGGAGGGCTCTAGTAGCAGTTAACAAGAGCAGACTGACCAAAAGAATTACAGGGAATACATTGCAAGGGTTAATTTTGAAAAGGCTTTAGGGTAGAAAGCAGATTTACTGATATGTTTGTTCATTTGCTTATGGTATGTTTATCTTTCTCATATCAAGTAAGATCCAGGAGAAGAGACACATATGTTCCTTTTATCCTCAGCTAGAACAGTGCCTGTTGTAACAGTACACAATCTTGTAAGATTGGTGCTTAAGAAATATTTTAAATAAATGAATTAATGTAATACTCTCTGCTAAGACCCACAACGATATTAAATGCTTATATTGTGTCATAAGAACAAATACAATTTATTTCTACTTTAATATCTATTAGTTATAGCTTCACAGTTGTAGTATGATGAGGGAACTTACTTCCCTCCTGTAATTTTAACTTCCTTTCTATGTCGTACTGAAGATAGCACTATAACTCCTAAGAAAAATGTCTGCCTGGAAAATAGCATCTCAAAATTTATGGCTTTGGCCCTAATGTGGCAGCACATGGAAATCATTGACATATTTTTCCCACTGGCTACCTGCATACCATACTTTCTAGGACATACGGTGAAATGAATCCATGCGGAAGAGCATACCTACTTCCGTAAGTTCACTTAAGCTTTTACCATCATAATTCAATTCGGTAACTCTCCACTGAGATCAAGACACTTTCTATCATTTTTGAAATGAATTTTCAGACTCTAAACATATGAACTTCCAAAATATGTCAGTGGAGAACAAGAGGATTTCAATTACACTGGCTAAAATAGCTCTGAAAATGTCACTATATTTAGGAATATCGTGTTTTATCCCACTGGCATCTCCTCAATTATTCCATTTTCTTCCCCAATATATCAGAGGAAACAAGATACAATGAAGGATGTTCACTGAGGTTGAATAAGGGGAACTGACCATTTTAAGTTTGGCATCAGATAAAAGCTAGTGTGCTGAGGATGTTTCTTTCTATTGTAAATAATCACAGATACCTACTATTATGTGCTTAAGACATAGAGGCTCCTACACTTGAAGACACAGCCATTATTTTAGTTTTATCAGAACTGATGGTTTAAAATGGGTATTTAAAATACATTGCCAAGAATGCTATGTGTTGTTAATTATTGTAGCTGAGCATTCATTATAGTATTTGATCTATTTGTATATGTTTGTAAACTCCCATAATCAAAGTTAAAATGCACCATGAGGAAAAACTGCAATGATATAAATGACTGAAAATAGAGAACTCTACTATATCCATATGATGTACTTCTATGCCGCTTTAAAACAATACCACGGGGGCACCTGGGTGGCTCAGTCACCTAGGCATCCAACTCTTGATTTTGGCTCCGGTCATAATCTCATGGTTTATGAGATCGAGGCCCATGTTGGGCTCAGTGCTGATAGCGTAGAGCCTACTTGGGATCCTCTCTCTCCCTCTCTCTCTCTCCCCTCCCCTGTTCGCATGCACGTGTGCACCGTCTCTCTCTGTCTCTCGAAATAAACATTAAAAAAAATAAAAAAATAATAATACCACAGATATGTATTTATTGATGGGTAATGTTTATTCTGGATTCTTAAGTGAAGGAAGCACGTTTCAAAATGCTATGTATCCTATGATTTGTTTTTCTTCTTCAATGTAATTACTACATTTAATAAACACTAATTTTATGTGTGCTATGTGCCAGGCATATTCCATGTTCTTTATAAAGTTGAAATCTAAGTAAATATCTTCGTAACACTCCTGTTACTGGCAGATAGCAGTATCATACCTGTATGTATAGTAAAGCACAAAGAGGTTAAGAAATTTGCCCAATGTCACACAGCCAGTAAGAGGTGACAGGAGAGGGAACTCTGGGGCTTGAACTCAAAGAGCTTAGCTCCATAGGCTTGTTCTTTAATTATTATGTGATGCTGCTTCTTCTGATTTCATAAGCCTAATGAGAGAGTTGCCTATATTGAAAAGAAAAATGCCTTACAAGTTATATTCCATGGAAACAGTGGTTAATGATGCATGGAACGTGGATGATAATTAGAAACTAATTTTTATTTATATTTATTTCTAATCTTTCCAAATGGATCATGCATTACTTGTATAATAGGGAAAAATTAAAATGTTTTAAATATATAAAATGAACGTTAAACAAATTCTTGGTTAAATTTCTTTAAAATGCAAAGTATATACATATAAATATATTTTCCCCTTCCTCCTTCTTCTCTTGCTAATTCCTGTGTCCCAGAAGTCTACTGCTTTCTTGAATCAGTATATCTGACAATATTAGAGGACATGATACAATAACTCACAAATATGTTTTGATTCAATTATCTACTGCCATGTGAAAAACCACCCCAAGAATCACTATCTTAAAACCTCTCATTTAATTTTGCTCATGATTTTGTGAGTGAGGAATTCAGGAACGGCTCAGCTGGGTCATTAATATGTGATCTATGGTGTCAGCTAAAGTAGCTGCCAGGGTGGGAGTATTCAGAAGGTGGCCTCTTCACACACTCCCGTTTCCTCTGTGTTCCTCAGCATGTCTATTCACGTGGTGTCTAATCATGTGAGTGGGTTTCTCACATCAGGGAATTTGTACTCCTTAAAGGGTGGCTGACTTCCAGGAAGCAGGAAGCAGGAAACAGGAACAAGAAGCAGAAGCTACCAAGCCAGCAAACTGCTCTGCCTGGAAAGCACTGCTTCCTTTCCCACATGAGGAATGAGTGGGGATTCAAAGGCCTCTCTTTATGAACATACCATTTCTCCCAAAGGCCTCCAGATATCTCCCAGTCTTCCTCTTGGAAGCAGGCTGTGCAGGGCCCATAGGGCCTAGGGCAAATTCTCCAGACCAATACCTTTGTTTTGGCTGGTCACACAACTGCTATTGGTTATCTGAGCTTAGAATGCCTTTAGTGCTTTGAATTTCAAACATGGATCTTTGCCAAAATTCTTGGGACAACCTCTCTGTTACAAGGAATGCATGAATTGCTAGTACCTTAGAATGTTGTATGTTGCTGCTGTTTTTGAAATGATGGAAGCTTTGTTGGCCTATGTGAATGATTTTAGAAGAAAGTAGAGTGACTAAATTTATCATACTGATGTAGTTAGGGTAAAAAGCATCCCATTTGTCAATACATCTTCTACACTAAGCTCCAAAAGTTATTAACTGACAAATGATTACCATTTTATCTAGAAATTAAAGATGTATTTACTTTAGTCAAATGAAGCAGAGAAGGTAAAAAAATAAAAACATTAGTTTATTCCTGAATATTTTAGTTTGTTATATATCAGCAAATATCTAATCATTCAACATCAACAAAATTTGAAGGTGGAGCATGTATAAAATAGACCAAGTCACTACATAGAATTTAAGGACAGATGCTATTAACATGTGCTTTTGTAACAAACAAAGTATTACTTAGAAAGCCACTAGAACAAGTAAAAACACTTTTTTTAAGATTGAAAATGGGATTTTCCAAAAGAAAATGGTATTTTTTTTGTCTTTGTCTAATTTACTTCACTTAGCATGGTGTCCTCAGGTTTCATCTATGTTGTTGCAAATAGTAAGATTTCATTATTTTTTTATGGCCGCATATAAATATAAAGAATACATATAAAATATGTTCTTTATCCATTCATCCACTGATAGACACTTAGGTTATTTTCATGTCTTGGCTATTACAAAGAATGCTGCCATGAATATGAAGTTGCAGCTATCGCTTCGATATAGTGATTTCATTTCTTTTGTTTGTTTTCTTGTGTGTGTGTGTGTGTGTGTGTGTGTGTGTGTGTGTGTGTGTTTTACCATTTTTATTTAAATTCCAGCTAACATAGTGTTATATTAGTTTCAGGTGTACAGTATAGTGATTCAACACTTCCCTACATCACCGGGTACTCATCACAGGAGCAATCCTGAATCCCCATCACCTGTTTAGCTCATCCCACACCCCCACCTCATTCTGGTAGCCATCAGATTGTTCTCTATGGTTAAGAGTCTGTTTCTTGGTTTGCCTTCCTCTCTCTCTCTCTTTTTCCCCTTTCCTCATTTGTTTCGTTTCTTAAATTCCACATATAAGTGAAATCATATGGTATTTGTCTTTCTCTGAGGGACGTGTATGCTTAGCATAATGTTCTGTAGTTCCATCCATGTCCTTGCAAATGCAAAATTTCACTCTTTTTTATGGGTGGGTAATATTCCATTGTATATATGTACAACATTTTCTTTACCCATTCATCACTCGATGGACACTTGGGCTGTTTCATGAGAAAATGGTATTTTCATTCAGTCACAAAATACTATGAAAGTATATTTAATAGCCATCTATTATGTTAATAACATTAGCTATTATGTACTGCTTAAAAAAATCAAGTAGTAAAATAGTAAGATTCTATTAGAGGAAAGAAGAAAGAAGGAGTAGAATATACATAAAACTGTTAACAGGTATTCCATCAAAATGAGATTGCAACTTATTTTAGAAGTTTATTCCTTTGTGTTTTCTATTATACACAAAACATAGGTTGCCTTTACTACAAACATTTCAGACCTCCCCCACAAAGAATCAGCAGTTCTGAAAAGGTTGAAAATTTAAATACATGCATGCCTATCATTGAAAGTATAACCATCAAAGGCAAAAGTGCCAACACAAATATTATATTAAGTGATATAATGAGATGAATTTATTATTCTTTTCAAACGATTTTACTTCTTTTAATGAGAACAGCCATAGAGGGATATTAAAAGAAGAGTGGTAGACCAGGCCCGATTGACACATTCCTTTGACTATAATTGATTTTGCCTACCCAGATTCTATTTGTGGCATATTTATATCTCCATACAAAGGCATAACTACATACAGACAGTGATGCTTCGATTGACTACACAGTAAACCGACTAGCTTATTACCTCCCCCCCCCCCCCGCAGAAGTATATATTGGGACCAACGTTACTAAATGGAATTTCAAGGCCAGAAAAAATGGGACAGAAATGAAGCAACTAAATGTGGACAAGAAGAGTAGTGATCCAGGGAGAGTGGGAGACCAGAGAAAGATTGGTTTCTACGAAGTGGTTGGCTTGTAGCCAGACAAGAGGGAGGCCAGAGGTAAGTCAGACAGAAGCTACAGAACAAATATTAAAACTACTTTAAGAACTTAAAGATAAATGGGACCATCTTTAGTGGAGAGAGTTGAAATGAATGAACAATAGCGGGAAACTATGAGGGCCTACCAGTGCCTAAAACTAGACATGAAACAGAAATGTTCAAAGGGGAGAGAGGCAAAAGGGGAGCTTATGGGGGAAAATTATTCTCTACAGGTCATTTATGCAGCTGACTTTTCTAAGCAAAAAAATACATCATAGGGATCTTTTTATAACAGTACACAGAGATCTGACCTTCTTTTAAATACTGACGCATAATATTCTGTTGCGTAAATTTTCCCTGCTGAAAACAATGCTGCAGTGGCTAACTTTTGCTTCCTCTCTTCCATCCACCCCTAGTGTACTTTGTTTTCTTAGGAATTTAGACGTGGAATAATTCAGTCAAAGGTTATATGCATTTTAAACCGTTACAGGTAGTGCCAAATTATCCCCTGAGAAGGTTGTGAAAATGTACTCCCTTAAACACTGTGCAACACTTGTGATGCTGAATATTCTTTTGTTTGTTTACATGAAGCGAGTGGGAAAAAATCTGCCCTCGAGCCTCATAGTGTATGAGAGGTGGGTGATGAAGCAGGGAATAAAGAGATTAACGATTTAAATACATAAAATGACAGGCAGGATGAAGCAAAATAATTCAGGAAAGGGCAGAAAGAGAGTGAAGAGTGTGGGCACAGGACACGGTCTTAGGCAGAGAGAGTGATTATTGAAGTGTTAGCTCTACTCATTTTGTTAGTTTTCAGTGTAGTGAGATCAGTAGTGCCTCCATCAAGCAAGCGCTAGTTAAGTGCCATCTGACATAGGAGGACTTGCAAGATGGAGTGTGTTTATGAAGGTGTAGAGATGAGGGGCAGAAATGTGAATATACCACACAGCCGATCATATAAACAACAGCATCAGCTTTCTCTATTGTGGCCCTCTGAATTTTACAACCTGACTTATGCCCGCTTTGGAAGAGATGGTAATGGTAGCGATAACAGTCTTAACAGCAAAAAGCTACAGCATCGCCACTATGCCTGAAAGTAGGCCAAGCACGCTTCGAGCATTACCTCATTTACTCTTCACAAAACGTACTAGGAGGTCAGTCCTATTCTTGCCATTTTACAAATGAGGACGCAGATTCAGTGAGAGTGCAACTGAGCTATATGCCATGCGCAGTCCACACTAGGTATTAGGTAAGCATAGGTAAATAGGAAATGAGTCAATATATTTAAAGTGCCTAGAACAAGGTACAGCATACAGTAGGTGCTATAGAAATGAAAGTTATTACTGTATGTATTAGTTGGTTTCTTCAACAAATGGGTATCAATGCCAGCTATGTGGCAGGTACAGTGTTAAGTTTAGGGATGTGGCCCCCTCGCCCTCCCAGTTAATGTGAAGGCATCAAATGCTTTGAATAAAATGATCTTTCTGGGCTTGTCATTTATTACTAATGTGATATGATACTTCTTCCTTATTAGTTCATTCATCTAATGAGTACTGATACATTGGGTACAAGATTCTCTCCTAGGTCCTATGGAGAACACGTGAACAAGACTTACCGACAACAAACTCCTGTAAACACACAAAAATAACATAACATAGAAAGCATGTTAACAGAAGCATTTGTTTATGATAGAAATACAGAGAGAAACTACATATGGTTACCTTATAAAAATGGCATGATGCTAGTCACAAAGCGTTCTTAGCAATCACCACAACTATTGAAATTTTGGACCCACATATTGTTTTTGGCTTTGTCATGAGCTAACATTTCCTTCATGTGATTTTCAACTTCATGGTTTTCTTGTCTCCTGTGATGTTCAAAAGCCAGATGGCTGTGGAATCACGGAACTTGTGAGTGCCTTGAGAAATCTTGTTCGATCTCTGACCTTCAGTCAGGTGGATAGCTAATCCACCCAGATCAGGTAATGACTTTAGTATCTGCTTTTATGTTTTACTCTATCTTGGTTGCTACATTATGCAAGACACAGATGCCCTTACGAGTCCTAAAGTGCTTTGATATGTAGTTGTAGCAACTGTAAAATAATCATTTTTTAACTCCTTTAATTCTCCTTTATTGCAATGAAACAAAAATATAGCCATGCTAACTTTCCAAAAGAAAAATCTATAATATGTAGGTGTCCATCATCAGATGTATACTGAAGGCAAAACTCAAAAGAAGCTATTTCTGTAAAACAACACTTCAGAATGTGTGACAAATTATTATAGGAAACATAGCTAGTGGTAGGGACATAATGCCTCCATGGCAGAAATAAACATTTTGTCTTTATCAAAAGACAAATGAAAGACCAAATGAAGAATATATCCGTATGTTGTAGGAACTCATATAAAACTTGCTCTAAAACACACATTTTGAAATAATGTCAACATTTTAATAAAAAATACATTATGTGATATTTTATGATTTAGAGAGTTCCAGTTCAGAGAGAACATTAATGATATTAAATTCATTGGTGCTTTCCTATCATATTTAAGCAGAAGGATTATAGTAAAAGAAATCATTTTTCCATGCCTTATCTACAGGCTCACAGGGAAAAGGCTATGGCAGACCTAATTGCATTCACAATGAAGTGAGAGGAGAGCGGTGCAGAGGTGAAATTTTCATTAGAACAATTACTCATATCTTTATATGCTAATTCACACATAGATGCTAAAAAGCAGGAGTACCTCAAGTTATAAAATATATATCAACTGTATTGCAGCACTAATGAACATCTTGCATACTTGTCTCAAGTAGGCATATGTTCAGAGGATTTATCTTGGTGACAAATCAACACCCAATTTAAATTTAAAGTGTAATGTTTTCCAGACCTGCAGTGTAGTACGAAAAGCAACTGGTAGAATAAGCATAAACAACTACACAGAAAACAATAGAAACAACTCTTTACTGAGCATCTACCCTGCGCCAAGTCTTGAGGGTGTGAAGGTGACAAAGGGAACCTCTTCCTCATGAAGCACGTACAAGGTAAAGCATGGCGTTCTGGCTGGTGACTTACACTGCTCGTCCTTCATCAAATCCTCCTCCTCCCCTCCTCTTCTAGTGCTACTAGCTAACACTTAGCTGGTGCTTACCACATGACGGACACAAGTATGAACTCATTTAATCTTTGTGACAACTCTACAAAGTAAATACTATTAGTTCATTAGTCAATTCACTCCAGGTTGCATGGTTGGGATGGCGGGAAAGTACAGGGGCTGGGACTCCAACTGCTGTGTTCCGGCTCTAGTTAGAAATTTCATATTCAATTGCAGTTTAGAAGACTGAATTGAATATGTCCCTGAGAAAGTCAAATTATATATATATATATATATATATATATATATATATATATATATATATATATACACACACACACACACGTGTATATATGTATATACATATACATATATGTATATATACATATACATATATGTATATATACACGTGTATATATGTATATACATATACATATATATATACACACACACGTATATATGTATATACATATACATATATGTATACATACACACGTATATATGTATATACATATACATATATGTATATATATACATATACATATACACACACATATACACATGTATACATTCATTCATATACACACACACATACATATACACACACATATTAGCCATTAACCATGTGTTCAAGATTCCAAAGGATAAAAAAAATGGGCTTATTACTCTTGGAGATAACCTTTAACATAATCATCAGTCTACATTATGAATATCTAACAAGGAAGAAGCTTTCACTCAACTTCTCTGTGTTGGGAATAGATCACCTGATAAAAAATTTGTCCTTTCTCAAATCTTCCCTCCAGCAAAGTATGCAGTCAAGTGAAAGGATTTCAAGGTGCATGCAATGTTGTCAGAGGGAATGCGTGATTAAAAAATCAGGAAAAAAGTAACCACATAATGCATAGTAAGGATTCTGATTTGTCAAAATAATAGTGTAGTAATGTTTGGATTTAAGAAATATTGACTTGGTTCCTATTATTTGCTTAAAAGGATCTGCAGTACAAGGTAAGATAAACCTTTCAGAGTGAAATAGGCATTACTGGGGGAAAAAAGACATGCAAAGAATGGATAATTACAAACCAAGATAAATGCTTTAGGGGTCACATCCTTTGATAGATTCCCAATCCAGCCTAGGGGATAAGAGAATTCTTCACTAAGAAAGTGGTCTTGACTTGAAATCTGGACGAGGAAGAGAAATAAGCCAGGGAAAATGGCTTGGGGGTGGGGAAGATGGAATGAGAAGAGTTTCAGGTCAAAGAAATATCTTCCAGAAACAGTTCTAGAAAAGTGAAAATATTGTGGCCCATTTAAAAGAGGCCAGAGGGATGGGCTAGATGGGTGATGGGTATTGAAGATGACACTTGTTTTGATCTTGCACCTTATATTAACTAACTAGAATTTAAATAAAAAGTAAATAAAATAAAATAAAATAAAATAAAATAAAATAAAATAAAATAAAATAAAATAAAATAAAAGAGGCCAGTGTACAGATGACAAGGAGAAAGGCTGAGAAAGCATGGAGTACATAAATAGCTGGAGAGGTGGGCAGGAGACTGACCAGGTATTATGGGTTGAACCGTGCACTCTTCCATTAATATGTTGAAGTTCTAACCCCTAATACCTCCAGATATGAAGTTATTTGGAAGTAAGATCATTGCAGATGTGACGAGTTAAAATGAAGTCACACTAAGTAGGGTGGGCCCCTAATCCAACAGACTGGTATCCTTATCAAAAGAGGAAATTTGGACACAGAGATACACACAGAGAGAAGACAATGTGCAGAGACACAGCGGGAAATTGGCCCTCTGCAAGCCAACGAGAGAGGCCTGTAACAGCCCCTTCCCTTGTGGCCCTCAGAAAAAAACCAATCATACCGACACTTTGATCTTAGACTTCTGGCCTCCAGAACTGCGAGCAAATAAATTTTTGTTGTTTAAGCCACCCAGTGTGTGGTACTTTGTTACAGCAGCCCTAGAAAACTAATACATCAGTCCAGCCTGTAGATTGTGGCCTCTGTATCTAAAACAGTGGGAAGGGGTGTGTGTGTGTGTGTGTCCCCATCTCTTGGAGAGTTTTTAATATGGTCAGATCTGTGTTTTGAAAAGATGATTTCTGGGGCGCCTAGGTAGTTCAGTCAGTTAAGCGTCTGACTTCGACTCAGGTCATGATCTCACAGTTTGTGGGTTCGGGCCTCACATTGGGCTCTGTGCTGACAGCTCAGAGCCTGGAGCCTGTTTCAGATTCTGTGTCTCCCTCTCTCTCTGCCCCTACCCCGCTCATACTCTGTCTCTCTCTGTGTCTCAAAAATGAATAAAGGTTTAAAAAAATTAAAAGTAAAAAAAAAGAGAAGATGATTTCCACCAAAGCATGGTAAGCAGTTTAGAGGATATCAAGGAGTCTAAGCAAGTCATGATAGAAGTTTATCCAGGGTGGAAGAAATGAAAAAGAGGAATTTGAGAACTACTTAGGAAGAAAAGTATTAGAAATGGGAGATGGGACAGAGGGAAAACAGTCAGCATTTAAAGTTCTTGTTCTGTGTCAGACATAATTCTAGGAATTTTGCTATATTTAAACTCTTGTAGTCATTCAAGAACCCTGGGGAGAACTCATCTTACTGATGAAGTTATAGGCATATGAAGGCTGTGACTTCTCCAAGTTCATACAAGTAAAATGTGTCTGGTGACCCAGAGAGAGCCTTCTTAGGTGAATGACTGGAGCAGAATCATAATTAAAGTGGGCTGAGGAGTGAAGAGGAAATGAAGAAATGATGACACAGCAGCAGGAAGGCAACTGTAACAAGATGGTTGGCTATGCAGCATTATTCAGAGGAGCCCCAAAATGGAAACACTGCCAATTTCCATCAACTGATGAATGCATAAATGAGGTATGGTCTAACCATACAACAGAATATTATTCAGCAATAAAAAGGAATGATGTATCAACACCTGCTGTGACACGTATGGACTACGAAAAGTTCAGGATAGGTGAAAGGCCCAACACAAAGAGCCACATACTGCACGATTCCACCAATACAAAATGCACAGAAGAGGCAAATTCACGGGGAAAAGAAAGACTAGTGGTTACCAGGGGGCTGGTGGGAGACAGACACAGGAAATGACTGCTAATGGGTATAACGTTTCTTCTGGGAATGCTAAAATATTCTGAAATTAGGGTGATATTCGTACAACTTTTTGAATATACTTAAAATCATTAAATTGTACATTTTACAAGGCTGGATTTTAAGGTATGTGAATTATATCTCAACCTTAAAAAATCTGTAAGAAAAATGATATTTGGTTGTGAAGGAGATGAGTCATATCAAGTGGTGGTTGCAGAGGTATATGGTGTCAAGGCATCACTTAGGATGGTTCGATAATGGTTGAGAAAGACAAGTTCAATGAGCCAGAACTGTTACAACCATTTTTCTCTTTTCCATCAGTGTATGGTTTACCACCAACAGAGCGCTCTGGCAAGCCAGGAATCAAAAGCCTTTCACTAGGTCATGAATGTAGAACTCAAAGCAGCACATGGAATGAGACCAGTAAAAGACCTCGGAGACCTAGGAGGGTAAGGCCCTTCTTTAGCAAGATGCTAGTGAAGTAAGTGGCAACTTTCAAAGGAGGCGTTCCCCTCACATGACTAAACGAGCCAAGGGTGCGTCCTCCTGAAGAGAGGGACTGCCAGAAAAACCCGTCATTGAGAGGCCTGCACCTCATCAAAGCAGTACCATCTAGACACTTCAGTACCACTCTGAGGGCGGTGCCCTGTGAAAGGCAAAATAGGCATTAATTCCCAGAAACTGAACAAAAATTGCCCCCACAGAGCTAGAGAGGCAACAATTTTCTTGCAGGGAAATTAGTTTCATATTCTTCACTCTTGGTCTCCGTATCATTAGCCGTATTACTGTTCTAGAATGAAGCCACCTCGTGTTTTCACTAGGTTAAAAGAAAGTCACGTCACTGAAGGAGCTGAGAGATGGCAGACATCTTCCGATTAACACCAAATGAACTAATCCTCTTCAATAAGTCATGGGTACCAGGAAGGGATTCTGCTAAGTTCTCAAGAGAGTAGAGAGTACATGATATTTGGCCCCATAACAACCCCTGGTGCTTCCATTATGTTATGTCAGGATTAGCCCTGTATTTTCCAAGCGGAGTTTGGAAATTGTCATTCACTCAGAGGTATACTGCTACTTCAGAGGCAATTGTGTCTAGGGGTGGACATGCTAGGGAGAGGGACACCTGGGGAATAGGAAGGCGGCGATAAAATTAAACTTAAAAATTGATTTCTATGGTAGCTGTACAAAGCTCCATTGTTTTCTTATAACAGCAAATGAAATATTGTACAAGATGTATTCGGCCCCCAACTACAATAGACATGTACACAGTTGTCCTGGATTTCCTTAATGTGGGTGCTGCACTGACCTGTAAAACTCAAGTTCATCAGTGCCGACTGGCTCTCTTAGTTTACCCGGCAAAATCAAATTGGTGATGCAGCATATTATATGGCTTATTAAACAAACAGATTTGCCATGTTGCTAAACTGCTAAGGTGTACCATCACACTGTTAAGCAGAATATGAATATGAAATGCTTTAGGTCTACTAATAAACCAGGATCCTCCCACCAAGGACATTAGTGGATTCGGGGAGACAGGAAGAGGAAATCTGGCACAAGACTAGAGAGAAAAGAGGACACTTTCTCTCCTACCACAAGGGCATGGCTGAGATGTGTACAATGTTGATGACAGATGCTGTTATCTTTTCAGACAGACTTTCTCTCCTTTTTTCACTTCTTCCCCCCACCTTTTCTGGGGAGGTGCCAGCACTACATGGCTTAAAAGATGCTGCTATCTAGAGGCACCCAGGAGGCAAGAAGAGTGATTTTGTGAAAGTATTTCTGGGAAACCCTGATGGAAGCTTAGGAAAGTCCATTTAAGCTGAGCAATTCGTGTGAGGAAAGTTACATGAGAGAAAAAGTTGTCTGAGATATTGGAACTTGGCTAAATTATTTCTGGACATGAAGGGAACCACAAATGTGCCCATCTTAATCAAGTATTCTGGCTATGAAATAGCCTATTATTAATCTTGATTTTAAAAGTCACCCTGTGATTAATTGACTTTAGCTCAATAGACACCATGTAGTGATTTCATACTATCTGCAAAGGAGACCAGACAAGATAAAATAAATTAAAGGTCACTGTGATGAGCCAAGACAGCAGAGTAAAGAAGTGAGAGAATTCTGTTTTCCCTAAAATATACTGCAATCAGTGTTACACCTTTGTTGGTAGAATAAAGAAGGATGAATTAATATTTGAGAAGTACAGAAACATCTCACCCAAACAACATTAGGGTAAATACTCAGGTAAGAGATAGCTTGGATTTTTCCTTCATTTCACATGTTTGCACATCCCCTTCACCTGCTTTGAAGACAAAACTTATCAACATTTTTCCATTAGTCTCAAGTCCGCTTCCAAAACAACAACAACAACAACAACACCTCAGAGCACAAGGTTCCACATTTCCAATAGTTATTCAGCATAAGAAGTTGAAATTTTGCAAAAACTAATGACATCAAATTTAATGGGTAAGTCAAAATAACAATGACAGAACTGAACTGTTTGTTGACAGTCTCTATGATGAGATTTCAAACACTCTTCCTGGGGTACTGTGCTCAGAATTATTCCTTGAATATGAAAGACTGAGAAGATAGACCTTAGAGTTCTAGTCCAAGCTATCCAAGTATTTTATCGTATGGACACAGATTTTATCTCTTGCAAATACAGCTTCTTCATGTGAACAATGAGAGGATTAAACTAGATAAATTCGAAGGTACCTTCCAGGTAATATATGGTTCCTTGGGACATTTCTTCCTAGAGGGTCCTTATGAAAACGAAAATCTATGAGATAGCTGATAACTAGCCTCACTGTCAGAAGGAGATTTAGTAGAAGCTTGTTAATAGCCAGCCAGGTAGGCACAAAGGGAAGGAGGTACACAAGAGCAAACCTCGGAGTTTCGAAAAGCAACGAAGTAGAAAACTAGTCGAAACGATCTAGTCCAAAAACTTCCTTAGAGTTAGGGATTCCTTTGAATCAAGTACTGTAGTTTTCCTTTCTAGAAGATTTTAATCTGACAACAAAAACAACACACTTTCATAAAGGTTTCATAATTTAGAAACAATCACAAGAAGATTGCCTGTAATTCCTGTATCCAGATACAATCATGATGTTAACACAACAATAAAAATCATGAGTCTATCTGACTGCACCAAGGGTTTGCCTATGGGTTTTTTAAAAGTAAGTCCACTTCATAGCAACCCTAGGAGAATGCAGAATGATTATTACTCTTATTTTATAGACCAAGAACAACTTTTAATGTCTTTAAGCAGATCCTATTTTCACTTAATACATTATAAAAATCTTGCCAAGTTACAAAAGCATTCAACAGCCTATTTCCAGTTTCTCCCTATCATAGAGAATGCAAGAATCCCCTTTTAAATACTTACAGAGAACTGATGCCTTAATGCATATGTCCTAACACATACATCTTTGGGCAAATTCACGCAGTCTACCATTTCTCTTCCCACTGGCTGAGATCCTGCCAAAGAGAGTCTGAGCATTTTGATAGTGGCAATGCATCTGAGCGTAGGACACTTCTAGAAAGGCATGACTTGCCAGTGGAAGACCCTCACATGCGGGATTCATTCTTTCATTCTAGTCTTTATTCATTCATTTTGAAATACTCACTGTGCACTTATGATGTGCCCAGGTAGCATGACAGCATCCCCGACCTCATGGAGTTTACAACCCAGTAGGGAAAGAGAAACCAGAAATTTGACAAATAAACGTTATGGTAGCAATGTTTTAGTTAGGATCCTGGGCAGGGCAGGAAACAAAGAGAGAGATCATATCTGGTAGGAGGATCATTTATTTGAATGAAATTTGAACTTGAACCAAAGTAAATGAAAAGCTATTAGGAACCTTTCTATAAATTAATTAATGAAATTGGAAATAACTAAGTAAATAAACATACAAATAAAAATATGTGATTTTAAACTTTTAGCCTTGGATCCAGCCCTCCGTAAATTCATAGATTTCTTTTTTTAATTTTTAATTTCATTTTATATCTGGAGACCACGTAAAGTAATACAAATCCTACTACCACTGTCCTCAGAAGACCTAAGTTGAAATTCTCTGTTTCTTACTAGTCTGGTTATTAAGCACACATTCTAGGCCAGGAGTTCTTAAGCTAGAATGTGCAAGAGTCACCCGGAGGGCTTGTTAAACACAAATCGCTCAGCTCACACCACAGTTTCTGAGTCAGTGAGTCTGGAGTTAGAGGTGAGAATTTGCATCTCTGACAAGTTCTCAGGTGATGCTGAGGCTGCTGATCCAAGGACCACACTTTGAGTAATATGAGTAATACTGCCCCAGGACAAGGCAATCCGGGTTGTATCCTTCTGATTTATAGAATGGATGTCATAATAACTTCCCCGTATACTTCACAGCATTGTTGAAAAGAACAAATGAGAAAGTGAGCTTGGGAAACATAAGCCCTTGCCAAACATGAGACTACATATGCCAGCAAGTGCTGTGTAAGCCCCAGGGAACTGCTGTCATTGCAAATGAGACAGAGGAATCTTTAAGTTGAGCGATGGCCACTAAGGCTATGAAGTTCTGCCAAGGAACTGAACCTCAGCACTAATCTTTTTTTTCTTCTATAATTACATGAAAATATTTGAAAAACTGTCTTAAGTAACAGCAACGGAAACCCACAAGGTTTTGTTTGTTCATGTGCTTTTAAGTCATAATGATCAGTTTCAACATCTCATCTTAGTCAATTTCTGTTGCCAACAGATTTAACACTCATGGTGGGGGAGGCTTCAGTTCTTTCCTCTCTCCTACAACCGTTCACTGCTTTTGCTCAGTAAGTCATAGTTAGGCTACAGATGAACCCAACTAAAACTAGCATTCTGGGACAGAATGGTTAGTCTCTGGCCGTTAGGGGGCAATGAGAGTATCTTGAAAGGGAATGAAATTCAACGAGGTGACACTTCACCTAACGCATTGCGGGGATCCAGTTCTGTCTCTTGCCTAAAATCTACTGTGTCTAGTGTTGCTAGATAAAATACAGATACCCACATAAATTTGCATTCTATATTGTCAAAAAAAGATATTTTAAAACTATGTCACAAATACTGCATTTGATGTACTAATACTAAAAAGGTATTTCTCACTTACTTGAAATCTAAATTTATCCAGGCACCATACCCACATATTTTTCTTTGTTGAATCTGGCAATCTAATCTGTGTCCTCTAGTAATGTTGTGGTAACTGTGGCTGAGAAACATATGTATAAAGAAAAGAACATTATGTTAAGCCATATTCACCCAGGGAGCATTTTCTAAAAACGTACCAAAAAGCAAGCCCCACACCAGCGCAAATAACCAGAATCTCTGGAAATGCAATCAAGTCACTGGTAGTTTTAGAAGCTCCCAAGGATTCTAATAAGTGGTCGAGGGTAAGAACTATGAGATTCAAAGAAGACATTTGTATCAGGGGTTCAGGGTTGTGGGTGCCCATAACAATATCGTGGCAACTATTAAAATCCCAGTGCCCAAGCTGTACCCCACGTCCATTAAATCCTATTCGCTAGGGACGAGCCCCAGCCATCAACTGGTTGTTAAACCTGCCCAGGTGATTTCAATGTACAGCAAAGATGGAACAATTACTTTATAGTTTGCCAACTTGGCATATTCTCATGAGATACAGTGAAGTGTTGAAAGTGTTAGAAGGACATCATATGCATTTAGAAATTATTGTATACAGTGCAATATAACATTTTTATTTTCTAAATTAAAAAAAAATGTTTCTGGTTACTTTTACATTCTGAGATTTTTTTTCAGTTTTGTCAAGAGCAGTGTAAAGAAAGTTGAAAAAGGATAAAATTTAGTAGTATTGCTTGCCATTCTTAAGTAGCAATCCCTGACAAAATGCCAGGAAATCATGTTTACTGCTAAAATAATTCTTTGTCTTATCTTCTCAGTGATACCCGACTATGCAACTCAAGGAGGACCACCATTTACATAAAATATCATGTGAATGGTGTACTCCACAACTTTGATACTTGGTGACCCTGCATCAACTCCACGAACAATTAAGTTTACCTAAGGCAAAGAGTGTAATTTTGACATTTTTAAGTGTCAAGGTAGATATGCCGAACATGTATCCATAACAGAAATTCAATCTTCATTTGAACAGAGGCATGAAGAACTGAAAATTCAAAAAAAAAATGTAACTAATATCAACATTAGAGAGTGACAGCAGTGTTACTATTAAAAATATAGTAAAGAAATTAGCAACAATTTGTGGGACAGGGGTGTGGGAGGAATTGGCTGGGTAGTTCTCGCGTAGCACCTCTCACGGGATTGTACTCAAACATCAGGTGGGGGCTACAGTTATATGAAGGCTAGACCTCCCCAACACGGTGTTCTCGAGGTAGTTTTATGTATAATGACTGATTTCTCCCAAAGTAAGGATCCCAAGAGAATCAGAGAGACACGAAATAGGCTTTTCTAACCCAGCCTTTGAGGTTATACGGCACCACTTCAGCCTTATTCTAGTGAGTGGACCAACCAAGCACATGCCTGCTCAAACTCTACATCTTGATGGAAGGTGTGTCAAACATTTTAGGGGTCATAATTATAATTAACTCTAGTACTCAATTGAGGTCTTTCATCAAATTCAGTCGAAATTTCATCCAGAATGGGTAATTAAGTTATTCTCAGGTACATCCATTTTTAATGCCCCAAGGAAGCCCACGAGCAAAAACAAAACAAACGAACAATCCCCCAAACTTCGACCTATTTGAAACCTACAGATAGCAGACTTGGTTGGCCCTCATAGGGTTTGCTTCTGCCAGTACTTTCGTATGTATTCAAGCAAGTAAGGCACAAATGAGAAATGAGAAAGTGAAAATATCATATTACCTTTCAAAGGCATTTCTTTTTCTAGATTTCACCAAAGTTTTACATGAGTGTTTCTTTTTCCTGAATCTACATCATCCAGTATGATATACATTACGAAGGCTATGTGCTTTTCCCTCTTTGTACTGATAATGTGTTTCTTTTCATAAAGAATTCCTTTAGTATTTCTTTTGTGAATCTGTCCATGCTTTGTCAAGAAATAATGTAGAAAATGAATGTTTATTTGATTTGCCGCTAAAATATCTATTTTTTTTTCTAAGCACTGGCCAAAGCTGCAGTTAAAGTTCTTAACGTTACCAAAATGAAGTCCATTTCCAAAATACTACCTTAAGCCACATGGCTGAATATTTTATTTCATGCAGGTCATCTTCATTGGACCAAGATGCCAAACTTGAATATTAAATGTCAAGCTCCAATACCACCTTCTCGTTATACTCAAGGGGAAGACCTTCGGCTTGCCCCGGGACAATGAGATCAATTGTTCCCCAGATGCCAACAGAAACATACACATGGCTGTACAGAAACTATTCATTTTCTCTGCTTTGGGGAGCCTCCTGTGAAATGATTCAAGTCCATCTATCACATTGTTAAGCAAGAGTTTTGAGGCCAAACTAACTAGGAAAGGAGAAACTGAAGAAAGGCAGTCAGTACCCAATGTGGCTGGTCTTCACCAGCTGGGTGTGCTTCAGCTGGCTTGGAAGTGTCAACCCAGACTGCAATTACTGACCTTGCTAGAGGCTGTGGCTCCCTGGAGGCAGCAGGGGAGAGAAGGAATGATGGATGCTCATGGTGTTTTCCACAAACAGGAGGAGTAATTATGAAGTATTCATGCTGTCACAGACCACAGTGCTGGGTCTCAGGAGGATCGTAAGATTAAAATCATAAGATTTTGGAATGAAAATAGGTTCAGTGAGAGTTCACGTCAAGTTCTCATTAAAATTTTTATAAGAGAGGAGGAAAAGCACATGCCTTTATCACAGAGCAATTATAACTTATAAGCTGGTGAGAACGCTGGTGACAAGCAGTATGAAAGAACTCCCCAAGCAATATTTTATTTCACAGAGCTGTTGTTTCCTACAAAACTGAGCAGGAACATAGTTTCACTAAAAAAAGTTCCCTTTTGTTGGTCATAAACAGAACCATACAATTTTGCAACATGCATGGCTGCAAAAATGATGCTTTACTAATTCTTTTTACTAATTCTTCATCTGAAAAAGATGTACTAATTGTTTTATGTGCCTACTTTATATCTTAGATATTTAAAAAATCCTTGTGATGTTACCAGCAATTTCTTTTTTATACAAAAATCATCTTCTACATTAAAATATATCCCCCTATAACAATTCTCTACAGCATTTTAAATAGCTTTTCTGTGGTACAATTTATATGCAATAAAATTAACCCACTTTATGTGTTCAGTTCAATGAGTTTTGGTAAATTTATACATTTGTGCCGCCATCACCACAGCCCAGTTTTAGAACCCTTCCATCACCCCCAAAAACATTTCTTCATGCTTATGTGCAGCCAATCCTTGCCTCCTAACCTTGACCCAAGGCACCCATTGATCTGGTCTCTGTCTCTCTAGTTTTTCCTTTTCTGGAGATTTCAGGAAATGAAATTATACAATACATAGTCTTTGTGAATAGATTCTTTCACGCAGCATAAGACCTTGGAGATTCATCTATGTTATTGTGTATATCAGCAGTTTATTCTTTTTTATGGAGCAGCATGCCATTGTGTGTGTGTGTGTGTATATATATATATATATATATATATATATATATATATATATATTTACTTGTAATATATGTATATTTACGTATGTATACATACATAAATATGTATATATGTATATATGTATATATGTAATATATGTATATGTAACATATGTATATATGTATATATGTAATATATGTATATTTATGTATGTATACATACATAAATATGTATATTTATATGTATATTTACTTGTAATATACACATTTTTATTTATCCATTCACTTGTTCATTGCATCAAGTGTGTTTCTAATCTTGTTTATGGCACTCTTCATCTCTGATTGATTCTTTTTTCTCTTTTATGTCTTCCATTCTTTTCTCAAGTCCAGCGAACATCCTTATGATCATTGCTTTACATTCTCCAGCAGGCACGTTATTTACATTTGTTTCACTTAGATCTCTCTCTGGCCCTGGACTTGTCCTCTTCTTTCATTTGGGATACATTCCTCCATCCTGGCATTTGGTCTAAGTCTCTGCTTTCTTCTCTGTGTTAGAAAAGCCAGTTATGTCTACTGCTCCTGAAAGTGACGCCCTTATGAAGAAAAGGTTATGTGGTGCCCGGGGCCTGGTGCTTCAGAGACCGTCTCTGGTGTGTGCTGTGTGTGCCCCGCTGCTGTATTCTGGCTGTGCTACCCTTCAGGACAGTTGTTTCTATCCATTCACTTGGTGATGGACATTTGGAGAATTTCCAGTTTGGGGCTGCTCGAAATGATTTTAGTCTGAACATTTTAGTACAATATTTGCCTGGACACATTTTTATTTTTCTTGAGTAGGTATCTAGGTGTGGAGTTGCTGGGTGGTCTGATTTAATAATAAAAAAAAAACCCACAAAGGTATTTTTCAAATGGCTATACCAATTTACATTGGGACCAGCAATGTGTAAGGGTTTTACTTTCTCTACCTCTTTGTCTATATTTAGAATGGTCATTCTTTTGGATTTTAGCCATTCTAACAGGTACAATGTGGTATTTCAATGTGGTTTTAATTTGCATCTCCCTAATGACTAATGATGTTGAGCATCTTTTCATGTGTTTTATTGGCCATTTGTATATTTTCTTTGGTGAGGTATCTATTCTAACAGTTTGCCTTTTATGTGCCTACGTTATGTCTTAGACATTAAAAAAATCCTTGTGATAAAATGCTACCAACAATTTCGTTTTTATACAAAAATCATCTTCTAATTAAAATATATGCTTCTATAACAATTCTCTCCAGCATTTTAAATAGCTATATAATTTAAATAGATATATAATTTGCACATACTTTTCCAAGTTCGTGGTTTAGTTTTTCATTGCCTTACTGATATCTTTGGAGAAACAAGTGGTTAATTTTGATGAGATTTAATTTATTAATATTTTTACATTGTTCATGCTTCTGCTGTCATATTTAAGAAATTGTGGCCTGCCCTAAGATCACAGACATTATCTTCTCTTTTTACTTCTAGACATTTCATAGTTTAAGTTCTTATCTGTAGTATTTTTTTTCAAATAGTTATTTATCACAAGAAGGGATGATATTTGTAACTGGGAGGAAAGCAGTTATTTATGTCTGGCGACTGTTTCAATGGGTCAGTGGCTAGGCAGTACCAGCTGTAAACTATGCTGAATATAATTTCTAATCATAGGTAGTTTTTACAGACAAATCACACACTTGTATTAGGGTGTATATGTATATACGTATATATATATATATGTGTGTGTGTATCATATATATACATATATGTGTGAATACACTATCTGTAGTTCTTACTCTACAATTTTAAAAATAAGCTCAAGAATGGCATATCTCAGGTTCAGGTCTGCAGTAAGGGCAGTTGCTCATAGGAGGCCAGAATAAAGAGAAATGGGACATGGTATTTGTTTGACATCATGGGACATGATAGCTGAAGGGGGAGTTTGCCCAACCAAAGACAGATGGCTATGAATTAATATGAAAGCTCATTACAATACTACCCAGAAAATATGAAAATCTCTAGTGACAGTAGGCCAAGAGATACAAGGCCCAAGATGCAAATAGGCCCCAAGTGAGGAGTTAGCAACTAATGTCAGGGAAACTGAAAATCCATAAAGGCAACTACTGCAAGTGAACAAGTCCTGAAGCATTGGGCCTCAGGAATCTAGGCAGAGTTTCTGTCTCCAGGAAAGGACTTAGCAAGAAAACAGGATTCACAGAAGACAGACATAAGATAGATATTTTATTGAATAGTTTTCCGGAAGCAGGAATAAGGCAGACCTCGGGGCACAGGGTGGCACTAAGGCTTGGGAATACTTTAGGCTCCCAGTTGTTAATCTTTAATATGTTACACAATTCATTTTAACAACTCCTTACTTCCATATTGTCTTGCCCCACTAAATAGGGCCTTCATTATCTCTCGTCTAGCCTATTATAATAGTCTTCAAATCTATCTCTTTGTTCATGGTTCTTCATTTCTGTCATGTAGTCCACATACCAATCCTAGGTTCACTATTTTCAAGTGTGGTTTCTATAAAACCCATCAGCAATATAAAATATTTAATGGTCTATCACTGCTTATCAAATTAGATTCAAATTCCTCACTCCTCTTGGCACTGAAAACTCTGGAAAATGAGCATACCTATATTCATATCTCATCTAGAGTTATTCCTGTACACGGAATCTACATTTCTGCCATAACAGTATACTTGGTGATCATAACAATTCTGCTTAAACTCTGCACATTCCTTCTACCAGGAATCACAATCTCAACCCATCAAAATTCCCCCAGCCTTCAAGCATGCCCCAAATGCTACCTCTTCGATGAAACACTTTTCCATTTCCCTATGTTGACACCTTATCTTCCTCTTCTCAACTTTTATGTCATCTACATCAGTGGGGGACAAATTATATGGCCCACAGGCCAAATCTGTCCTACTGTGTTTTATTAGAACACAGCCATTATCATTCATTTACTTATTATCTGTGGCTGCTTTCACACTACAATGGTTTGAAGTTGAGTACTTGTGACAGAAGGCACATCGTCCACAAACCAAAAACATTTACTGCCTAGCCCTTTACACTAAAAGTTTTCTGACATCTAATCTAGATCATGCTGATTAAGGAAAGACAATTTTTTTACAACTAATTATCCTAATAAAATATATAACATAAGGATTTTTATAGTATAATCTCAGCATCATATAATCACCAACTACTGTTCACTTCGATGTTATCTGATGTGGTCCATGGTCCAAAGATCTATTTGAATTCTGTGTGTGTGTGTGTGTGTGTGTGTGTGTGTGTGTGTGTGTAATGTGACTACCCAAGTAGTACAACCCCTCTTGTACACTTTTTTACATCAATTTGGCAGTGATCCATACTTCAAGATATTGAATTAATTATTCAAATGTGTTACCTAACTTATTCCAATAAAATATTCATAGTGTATGACTGAACTTTTCAGAACAGAGGCAGATAAAAGCTGGCATAAATTGCATAATAAAATTTTATTTTAATGGAATGGTTTGGACTCAAGATTCCTCCATAAAACAGTTTTCTAATGCAATTTCAACTGTTATTAGAAAAATATTTTATACTATTTAAATAATGATAAAAATATGCATTATGTAAATGTTTTCCCATTCCGCTTTGTTCATCAAAAGGGGTCAATGAAAGGTCAATAAAAAGTGCTTGGTACTAAAACTTTGGAAACACTGGGGACCTCCGTAAGAGATAAGACCCTTTCCAATCTCTGCAGGTCATGACTGACATGGCTGTAGCTACTGTATCCTCTGTATCTAGCATAGTTTGTAGCACTTAATAGTAGTTTAATACATAATTTTTAAAATAAATGATCACTTTCTCTACTTTTCTACTCTGTGACTTTGGCAAATTCCTGGTGGAATACTTCCAAGCAAACAACTTTCCTTTAACCAAAGTCTTAGCCCATATCCAATTACATGGCACCCAACTGGGAGACACCAATTTAAGTTGACTAGAAGGTAGCCATGACCACTAGCTTCTCCATTTCCTGCATTCCTTCCTCAGTGAACTTGCCCTGACTTGGGAAATGATTATAACTCCAATACCATTTACTCTTTCATTTTCTAAAGTTGGAACTTAAAACAAGATGTTGAACCACTTCAAAAGTGTGCAACAAGACATTTCAATGAAATTCAAGTTATAGAAGATGTTGTAAGGTGTTTTAACTCCAGGGTTACAAGAAAACATTTTCTTCCCTTTGATGGGTGGATGTGGGCGTCTACACATAAGACATTTTATTTTCACAATTAAAAAAATTGTCAAAAAGGAAAGAAATATTTCGCTTGTTTGTTTTCTATTAATTTCCTCCAAGCAAGTAAACTTCAATTTTCAGTGCTCCACTGCCTTTAAAGAGGATAAATATATTTCATTTCATGTCTGTTCCATAATTTTGCAAAGGCTCGTTATCACCCAGTGAGTAGTATTAGTGTTTTGTTCTAGACAGGCATTCATCAATGATGTGAATAATTTGAGAAGGAAAGAGTGATGACGAAGGATTTTCTTCAACTTTTTTCTCTCAGAATTTTCACTTTTTTAATTAAAGGGAGAAATGAAAGTACTTTTAAATCAAAAATTAAATGAAGAACCCCATGGCAATGCACTAGAAACGTGTGTTTTTCTTAATTAAAAAGACAAATGCCAGGCAATATGAAAATGTAAGGGCCTCAAGTGTGAAGTCACACATCTGTGATAACACTTTGGATAACTACTTAATTAAATTAATATTTTGTTATATTTTATTTGTATTAACCCTTACCCAGATTTCTGGGGTGGGGCAATTCACAGTATGCTCCCCTTAAGACCATAGTTAAGTTTACATTTATTTTGATGCTCAAGAGTAAAGCCTTTAAAGGTCAAAGTTCTTTTTACTTCAACACTTTCATATAATTAAAAATTAACACTCTGCTTCTTCTCCTTTTGAAAAAGTCATTGAAGTGTTTATTATAATCTGAGTTTGAAAAAACTGTTCTCTTTCAAAATTTCAAGTAGCACTTAAAGCTTAAGAGACACGTTTAGTCATTGAAGAGATAACTACTGGGATTCTGTTTGGGTTAAAACAAGAATCAAGAAAATTAACTGAAAAGGAAAAATCCATAAAATATTTTATTACAGAAGATTTCAGAGAAAATAAATCTGTAAAAAATTTCATTAGCTGTGGTCAGTATGTCTGGCAAATGTCATCTATATTTGGATCTTATACTTTTTCACTGAGGAAAAGTAAATTTTCTGTGCATTCACTGTACTTCAGAAGTCAGGATCTCTTTCCTGACTTCTACTTCCACACCACAAAATGCAAGTACCAATTGTCTGCTTTTGCCTTACAGGTGTTTTTGAGGCATGACAAGTTATTCTTGATTTAAAGGCAAAACATGAAAGATTTTTGCGTGGGAGAGAGGGGAACCTCACGCATTGTCACCTACTTGGTTGGTGATGGCATCTTACTGATTTACTGGCCATGTTTATCATAATCTTTCATTCCAATGGTTTTGTTTTTACCCAAAAATTTTGCTACATGATTCTCTCATCTTCTCCAACCCTTCAGATTTTTTTTCCCATTGATTCGTGGTTACTTTTCTGGTTTCTCACCCACTCTTGCCCTTTTCCTGGTATGAATGTATTCATATATATGCTTATCTGTTTAGTGTTAAAAGTCTCCTATCTTGTTTTGGCATGTGGTGCTTATGTGTCCCTAATTAAAAAATGCTCACCTCATCTTCAACCAACTAATCTGTTATATATACGTGTGTGTATATATATATATATATATATATATACACACACGTATATATATATATATATACATATGTATATATATCTGTTATATATATATATCTGTTATATATATAACATCACTATCTCAAAAAGAGATCTTTATCCCTATGTTCACTGCAGCATTATTCATAATAGCCAAGTCATGGAAACAACCTCGGTGTCCATCCATGGATGAATGCATACAGAAAATGTGGTATATATGTACAATGGGATGTTATTAAGCCATAAGAAAGAAGGAAATTCTGCCATTGGTGACAACATGGATGCAACCAGAGGGCATTATGCTGAGTAAAATAAGTCAGAGAAAGACAAACACTGTATTATAGGACTTATATGCAGAATCTTAAAAAAATAAGCTAAACTCATAGAAACAATAGAATGGTGGTTTCCAGGGGCGGGGCTATGGGGAAAATAGGAAGGTACTGATCAAAGGGTACAAACTTCCACTTATAAGATGTATAAGTCCTGGGGATCTAATGTACAGCATGGTGACTATAGTTAACTATACAGTATTACATAATTGGAAGCTGTAAGACAGTAAATATTAAATGTTCTCACTACACACATACAGCATCAATTATATGAGGTGATGGGTATGTTAACTAATGTTATGGTGTTAACCATTTCACAATATACATGTGTCTCAAATCATCACATTGTATACCTTAAATTGACACAATGCTATATGTTAATTGTATCTCAATAAAATGTTATATATTAATTATACCTCAATTAAGGTTTTTTTTAAGTCATTCCTCATGTATTCGTAGCACATGTGACACAAAGGATCTTATATTCTTTGAGACCATTTAAATATATGATGAGGAGTGACGTTGAGCATCTTTTCATGTGCCTGTTGGCCATCTGGATGTCTTCTTTAGAGAAGTGTCTATTCATGCTTTCTGCCCATTTCTTCACTGGATTATTTGTTTTTCGGGTGTGGAGTTTGGTGAGCTCTTTATACATTTTGGATACTAGCCCTTTGTCTGATATATGATTTGCAAATATCTTTTCCCATTCTGTTGGTTGCCTTTTAGTTTTGTTGATTGTTTCCTTTGCAGTGCAGAAGTTATCTTCATGAGGTCACTCCTCATCAGGGAAATACAAATCAAAACCACCCTCAGATACCACCTCACACCGGTCAGAGTGGCTAAAATGAACAAATCAGGAGACTATAGATGCTGGAGAGGATGTGGAGAAACAGGAACCCTCTTGCACTGTTGGTGGGAATGCAAACTGGTGCAGCTGCTCTGGAAAAACAGTGTGGAGGTTCCTCAAAAAATTAAAAATAGACCTACCCTATGACCCAGCAGTAGCACTGCTAGGAATTTATCCAAGGGATACAGGAGTGCTGAGGCATAGGGGCACTTGTACCCCAATGCTTCTAGCAGCACTTTCAACAATAGCCAAATTATGGAAAGATCCTAAATGTTCATCAACTGATGAATGGATAAAGACATTGTGGTTTATATACACAATGGAATACTATGTGGCAATGGGAAAGAATGAAATATGGCCTTTTGTAGCAACCTGGATGGAACTGGAGAGTGTTATGCTAAGTGAAATAAGTCATACAGAGAAAGACAGATACCATATGTTTTCACTCTTATGTGGATCCTGAGAAACTTAACAGAAGACCATGGGGGAGGGGAAGGAAAAAAAAAGAGAGGGAGGGAGCCAAACCATAAGAGACTCTTAAAAACTGAGAATAAACTGAGGGTTGATGGGCATGGGAGGGGGGGGAGGGTGGGTGATGGGCACTGAGGAGGGTACCTGTTGGGAGGAGCACTGGGTGTTGTATGGAAACCAATCTGACAATAAATTTCATATTAAAAAATATTAAAAAACATATATATGATGAAATGTTTTATATTAAAATTTTTTAATGTTTATTTTTTTTTGAGACAGAGAGAGCATGAACAGGGGAGGGTCATAGAGAGTGGGAGACACAGAATCTGAAGCAGGCTCCAGGCTCTGAGCTGTCAGCACAGAGCCCGACGTGGGGCTTGAAGTCACAGACCGTGAGATTGTGACCTGAGCCAAAGTCAGAAGCTCAACTGACTGAACCACCCAGGTGCCCCAAAATGTTTTATATTTAAAACACAGGAGGGGTGCCTGGGTGGCTCAGTCAGATAAGTGTCTGACTCTTGATTTCGGCTTAGGTCTTGATCTCATGGTTCGTGGGATCAAGTCCCACACTGGGCTCTGTGTTGGGTGTGGGGCCTGGTTAGGATTTTCTCTCTCTCTCTCTCTCTCTCTCTCTCTCTCTCTCTCTCTCTCTTCCTTTCACCTGCTGTCTCTGTCTCTCTCTCAAAAATAAATAAATAAACTAAAAACAAAAACACAGGAGAGATTACATAGTTTTTGAAATTCCTTTAGAATTATTTGAGGAAAGCAGTTTCAAGACCACAAGACTCTCTCAACCATAATTACACAGTACAGTCACTTGAATTGCTTTAAAAAAATACAGATATTCAGGTACCAGTGGGTAATCTCTAAAGGTAGGATTTGGGTCTGAAAAGAAAATTTTCTAGAAGCTTCTCCAGGTGATGCCTCCTTGAAGGCAGGGTTGAAAGCCATTGCATTGTGACCTACTAGTGAGGATGATCTTACAATCATTTCAAAGTCAACAATCCTAATATTTCTCCCTGTAAAATTCTGTGGCTAAAGAAATTGGTATAATTGTTTTCTTGGTAACTTCTCACTAATACTGAAACCAGACTATAAAACATGAGAACCAAAAAAAAAAAAAAAAAAAATCTAAGTATTTATGCTTCCTGGAGTTTTCTTCCTAGTTAATGGCATCCTAGAGTATAATCATATAGTCATATATGAAGACAATATTAAGTAAAGGTTGACTATTCTTACAGCATTTATATTACAACAACCTTCTCATTATGTGGAGAAGAAAGGAAGCTGTATACATTCTCAGGGGACATACTCCACAGCTTTACTAGGGTGAATTCTCAGACCCATTGTGGGGAGTGACATAGTACTAGCTCTTTATTTCACATTGCTCCTTCCACTTAATTTAATAGGCACTTGTTGAGTACTGACCATGGCTTTGTTCTGAGCTTTGGCTGGCAATATAAAGCTTAATTCTTCCAGTGAAAAATATTTATTGAGCATCTACTCTGGGCCTGGCACTGTTGTAGGAGGTTATGATACAGCTGAGAATGAAACAGACAATAATTCCTGCCCTCATTGATCCAGAGAAGGTGATCCCTACCTTGAAGTATCTTCAAACCAAATGTTAAGAAAGATAGACTACCCATGAAAATAAAGTATGTCATGTTTCATACTGCTAGTAGAATTTCTGGAATCGACTGCGAAGTCACAAAACTCTTGCTCCACTCCTCCCAATTGTTTCTTAAATAAATAAATGAAAGCTAATATTCCCTGGCATTAGCTTCAAGGGGACTCATATTCCAAGGAGACATTTTTCCCAATGCCTGTTGCAATATATTTCACACATGTGTAATAAGTGACCGTACTGAAGTGGGCACATTTTCCACACCAAAAATTTACTGCCTTGACGTGAGTAAGAATCATCTCTGGAAATTACACACCTGAAACTAATATTCCACTATATGTTAACTTAGTGGAATTTAAAGAAAAACTTGAAAAAAAAGCATATAGAAAGAAAAAAAATAGCTCCAAAAATCAGCTCTGGAAAATTAATCTAAAACCTACAGAGAAATAATTGGATAAGAGAGGCAACTTAAGTGAAGCAAATTATACACATATCCTAAAATTTAATATTTAAAATAGTAAATGTAATGCTGCTTTATTTATGATAGCTTTACCATTTTAGATGTGAGGGATTTTAAGCACTTGAGATCAATTTGTTACCTTGTTTTCAAAACTCCCAGGTTATATTTAACTACTTGATATTTCTTATTTTGTCATCTTGATTTTGACTAATTGCATAACTTTTTCCATGACAAGTGTTCCTCTTCTTCTTTTAACCAACATTAACTCATATCCTGGTATGTATAAAAAGCCTTAGAACAAAGCTGCATTCAAATCTGTACACTGTCTTTATTAAAATAAAGTATAGAATGAATGGAAAATATCACATCGATTAAGTTTATTTTCCTCCTTAATTTTAAATTTATTTTCTTTTTTTTTAAGCAAATACAATTTAGATCTGAGCAATGAAAAACAAAAATGGAAACTGATGTTAATCTGGACCATTGGTTTCAAAAATGTTTTTTTTAACATCACTGTGTTCCCAAATTGATGGAACAGTATCTATGGCGTTGTATAAAAGGTTAGATATAGATAGAGAGAATAAAGTTATAGATAGAGGTAGAAAGAAACTGAGAGAACCAGTTAAAAAAAATTTTTTTACATTTATTTACTTATTTTTAAGAGACAGAGAGAGACAGAGCACAAGTGGGGGAGGGGCAGAGAGAGAATGAGCCACAGAATCCAAAGCAGGCTCCAGACCCCGAGCTGTCAGAACAGGGCCCGATGCGGGGCCCGAACCCACAAACTGTGAGATCATGAGTTGAGCCAAAGTCAGACACTTAACTGACTGAGCCACCCAGGCACCCCCAGAGAGAACCAGTTAAAATTCCTAAATGATTCCTTAGAGATTAATTCATAGAACAATACGAGTCTACATCCCAGATCACTGTAAAATTATAATTACACTGTTTTTAAAAAATTTTCCGTTTTTTTTTTAACCTATCAGGCATAGGTAGATGCAGCCATAAGCCTTCTTGTACGTGAAAAGATTTCCCCTTTTTGTACTTGCTTCCTATGAGCTTGACTGTTTCTTACCCATGTCACTGTGACTCCTTAATATAAATACCACCCCCACCTGGCTCACTAATTTGCTATTATACACAAATATTGGCAACTTAATCATGTACAGGAAGTGGTAAATAAATATTCTGCAATTAGTTTCCAAATTGATTTGACATAATTCAGGAGATATTTTATGAGCATTGTTCACAGATTCTATTTAAAGCTCTGACAAGCATGAATATATTTAAGGCAGTTTTGAATATGAAGATGCCACTTCATTTTAATGACTTTCACTTGAATTAAACATTAATATAAAATAGTTGTTTCAGAAAAGTATAATATATAGAAATTTTTTTTTCAAAAAAAAGACACTGATTTGATATGCATTTAGCTATTTGAGCTTTATACATACACCCATTTCTACTGCTTGCTAGGTGAAGCTATCCGTCTATATCTAATATATGAATATATATTATTATATTAGATCAGAAGTCAACAAATTATGGTCTGTGGGAAAATTCTAGCTCCTTCCTTATTCTTGTAAATAAAGTTTTATTGGAACACAGCCATGCTCATTTGATGATGTATTATTGTCTGTGGGTGGTTTCATGCTACAACAGCAGAGATGAGTAGTTGTGACAGAGACCATCTGGCTGCAAAGCCTAAAATATTTACTCTGGCCTTTTGCAGAAAAAGTTTGCCCACCACTCTATCACACAGTTGTAAATGTATGTGTGTGCATTTGTGTCTTTCCCCTCCTGGTATCTTTTAAAAATCTGTCGTATCCTGTCAGCACACTGCAGCCATCTCAGCATTTACTGGACTGTAAATTGCTGAAAAACTTTACTCCAACATTACCTAAATGTTCCTAATTGATAACATATCTTCCCATTATGCTAAAATAGACTTAGATTTGTCAACTTAAACCCTCATTAGAAAGCAAAAATATGAGAAATTTTCCTTTCTACCTTGACACTTTCTAACCAGTTTGCATTTCCCAAGTCATTAAGTTTATGATAGTAAAGTTGCTGATATTGTCAAGAAAGGAGAATTAGAAAAGCTAAAAAGAATACCAGCTGTCAAGAGAATTCCCTTAATGTAGCTTTCTTCCCCTGACTATTTTCTCCTTTCATTTTTTGTTATTTCTTTCCCCGTCTTTTTTTTCTTTTTTACTTGAGTCAATTAAATATGTTCTTATTTTCAATAGTCAGAACACTGGTACATAACCGAAGCATTTTATAAAATAAGATTATTTTATTCCTCCTTATATTCTCTGTGTGTATGGGTATGCATAAGTTACTCATTTAAATCACACTTTCTTTATTGGTCAATATGGCAAAACTGTTTCTTCACTGTTAAGGGGAGATTCCTGGAAGAAACGGGACACATTACTGGTAGCACTCCACCCATGGAGCCGATTGAGATTGAGCAAGATGTGTCTCACTATCCAGATTTGCTGTTAGAAGAGCTGTGGGAGTTAGCAGAAAGAATACCTGGTGCTCATGCTTAAAAGAATCAGATTTCAATCACTCCTTGTAGTCACACCTCTACAACAACATACCCATACCTCATAGTGAAAATGCCAAGGTACTATTATACTTATTTTTATACCTATTTTTCTCTCTCCTTCTCTCTTACCCTCTCACTCGCAGATACAGACACACTCTCACACTCATTCTTATACATTTCTGCCACCCTGGTAGCGTTAAACTGTCAATACTCTACGCTTTGAGCCAGAGAAAAGGTTAAAAGGATCATTCATAGGAATGCAAGTTCAAATCACTGCTGTTTCCCAACCCTGCAACCAAAAAGCCAGTAATCTTGGGCGAGAAACCTAACTGTTTCTGTTTTGGTTTCCTTATCTACAAAACAGGAAGAATAGCACCTCTCACCAAATTGTTGTACATATTAAATAAGATAATACCTATTGTTAGGGACTGAATGTTTGTCCCCCCTCCCCTGCCCCGCCATTCATAAGTTGCAGCCCTAACCCCCAATATGATGGTACTTGGAGGTAGGGCCTCTGAGGGATAATTAGGTGTAGATGAGATTATGAGGACTAGGCCTTTGTGATGGGATTTGTGACCTTGTAAGAAAATAAAGAGACACCAAAGCTCTCTCTCTCTGTGATATGAAGACGCAGTGAGAAAGTTGCCATCTGTAAGCTAGGAAGCTTACAGATCCTCTCCAGGAACTAACCCTGCCACCATCTTGGTCTTGGACTTCCCAGCCTCCCAGAACTGTGAGAAACAAATGTCTATGGTTTAAGCCACCCAGTCAATGGAATTTTAAAATGCATATTTTTATTATTTTTATAGTGATACAATTACATATGACATTATGTGTTTAAGGTTCACAGTGTGCTGATTTGATACATTTATTTTTGAGACAGAAGGAGACAGAGCATGAGCAGGGGAGGGGCAGAGAGAAAGGGAGACACAGAATCCGAAGCAGGCTCCAGGCTCTGAGCTGTCAGCACAGAGAGTGATAGGGGGCTCGAACTCACAGATATTGCAATATGATCATCACTTTTGCTTCTAATACTTCCATCATGTCACACAATTATTATTTCTTTTTGATGGTGAGAACATTTAAGATCTTGTCTCTTAGCAAGATCTAAATAAGATCTACTATATAATACAGTATATCACTGACTACAATCACTATGCTATGCATTCCATCTCCAGGACTAACTCATCTTATAGTTGCAAATTTGTACCTTTTCACATTTCCCCAATTCCCCCACTCCCCAGCCCCCAGTAATGGCCACTGTAGTCTGCTTCTACAATTTTGGCTTTTTTAGATTCCACATATATGTGATACTCTATAATATTTGTCTTTCTTTGGTTTATCTCACTGAGCATAAGGCCCTCAAGGCCCATCCATGTTGTCATAAATGGCAGGATTTTCTTCTTTCTCATGGATGAATAATATTCCATTGTGTGTGTGTGTGTGTGTGTGTGTGTGTCTATACACGCACACACACACACACATCGTATCACTTTGTTAGAATGGTTATTATGAGGAGGATAAGAGATAAGAAGTGTTGGTGAGAATGTGGAATAAAGAGAACCTTTGGGCATTGTGGGTGAGAATGTAAATTGGTTACTCACTATGAAAAATGGTATGGAAGTTCTTCAAAACAATTAAGAATAAAACAACCATATTATCCACCAGTCCCACTTCTGGGTATATGATATGAAAACGGGATATCAAAAAGCTATCTTTCCTATGGTGTTTAATGCAGCATTATTCACAAGACTCAAGATATGGAAACAACCTAAGTGTCTTTCAATGGATAAAGAAGATGTGGTATACACATGCCATGGTATTTTGTTCTAGCAGCCTGAGCTAAGACACCTGCAAATAACAAGTTCTAGACTCAACATACAGTACTGCTTGGCAAATGTTAGGTATTACTAATTACTTTTGAGAAGTGAAATAGTTAAAAACATGTTTAAGTTTTTGCATTTCTTAACCATCCAGTGCATGGTCTATATATATGTTTAGTTGCCTTCCATAAGGAAGCAAACTAAGATTCAGATTTTGAATCTGATTCTTCACATTTTGACTGTTCTAATCAATGGATTTGTATTGGCTGGGGATAAAGCTGAGTCTTTGCTATATTCGACCACTGTAATATGGACATAGAATTTGTAAGTATTACTTTTTCCTAGAAATGAAGTCTAAAACAATTTAGTATTTGAGAATAATTTTGCCTTAAAATTATTTATAGATTTGGGCAGGGAGAATGAGGGCACATTTAAATAACATTGAATTTCATAGCATTAACAGTCTAATAGTTCAGGTTTTCTCACTTTTCACCAACTGTAATTTCACCCTGTCACAATCTATTTCAAAGGAATCTTTCTGAATTAAATATATAGGCAAAATCTCAGCGGTTCCCCATAACCAATAGGATAAACTTTCAACCTCCCCTTTGACCCGATGTTACTCCAACGCTCCTCTCAGTCTCCAGAATTAACTTTTACGAGTCTTGACTCCAACTGAACTGGACTATTACTGAACTTCAAATGCATTAGTTACACCTCAGCAACCTTGCTTATGCATTTTCCCCTGCCTAGACCACTTTGCTCTCCTTTCCATATATAAATTCAGTGTTCGTGGAAGTCCTACCAATGAAATGGAGTCTTCCCTGACGATTCAAGTATATGCTGGGTATTCCATTTCATTAATGCATGGACTTCTTATTTTTGCCAACAATCTTTGCCCTTAGTATTAACTTATTTATTCTTCAAATGGGTGGTGGGTGACTCCTATATGTCAGAGACCTAATCTCTCATAGTGACATACAATATATGCTATGTTTTCTATTATCAAGGAGTTGACAGATGAGTAATTCAGCAATTGTATTGCAGAGAGATAGTTCTTATAAAAGAATTGTGCTATTGGAGCTCAAAGGAAGAGTTTGTTTTAGTTAAATTAATCTCAGTTTGGAGTTTTTTAAATGTTTATTTATTTTGAGAGAGAGAGAGAGAGAGAGAGAAAGAGACAGACACAGAATGAGAGAGACAAAGCATGACACAGCATGAGCAGAGGAGGAGCAGAGAGAGAGAGAGAATCCCAAATAGGCTGCATGCTGTCAGCACAGAGCCCGACATGGGGCTCGATCTCAAGAACCGTGAGATCATGACCTGAGCTGAAATCAAGAGTTAGACATTTAACTGGTGGGGTGAGCCACCCAGGCGCCCCCTAAGTTTGGATTTTTTACGTGAAATGATGTCATGAGAGAACTTGCTAATAATTGCTATCATAAACTCCATGAGATGATACACTTACCTTTCACTGAATCCTACAGTACAGTGAAACAGAAAATGCTACAGCAAAGCTCTGTGACTTACAACCCTTTTTCACTCATTAATATCAATACTTCAGATACCAAATTATTCTGGGTAATTACAAGGGATCTTATTGTGAAAACTGCTTCTTGGACAATTACAATACATATAGAAACTATACTTTGGGGATAAACACTGAAAATCATGTCCCTGCTTTGAGGAAGTAAATTATGTTGCTTCCTTTTGGAAGGCAATTAAACATTTAAAAAAATTTTTTTAATACGAGGCTCACATAATTGCCTCAATACGAAACAGTGAAAGGCAGCTTTACAATGAAAACTAACCAACCGGAGATTTTGTTTTTATACACGAGATGAAGCATCTCTCTTTGGAGGAGTAACAGGGTTTCCACATGCACTAGTGGAATCATGGTTTTTCAAGATAAACAAGTTTTATAAATGTTTAGTTGACTTGTATAACTTACACTGAGAGTTCACAGCAAGAACATTTAAAAGGTAAGTATTCATTCCAATTGAGATTATGTAGATTCTGTTTTAAAACTACACACAGTTCAGGGGCGCCCGTGTGGCTCAGTGGGTCGTGTCCCACTCTTGCTTTTGGCTCAGATCATGATCTCACAGTTCATGATTTCAAGCCCTGCATCGGACTCCACACTGGTGGTGGAGAGCCCACTTGGTATGCTCTCTCTCCCTCTCTTTCTCTGCCCTTCCCTTGTTCGCTCTGTCTCTCTCCCAAAATAAATAAACTTAAAAAAATAAAACTATATATAGTTTAAAACTCAGTGGTGTGCTGATGAATGTTTAACAACAGTTTTGCCTGGGGAGGGATGTGATGGGGAGCATTGGTCAAGCTCTTGTGAGTTGGTATAAACTGGCTCACTCCATCATATCGCTGGTTTAAATGTTCTGAGAGCATTCCAAATGAGACTTGGTATGGTCTTTTGTGAAAACGGCAATAGTATGTAAGAAAGTATAAGCAGTTTCTCCCAGAGCATACTACATGTATAACCACTTGTATGTTGTGAAATGACGATTAATATGTCCACTGCTATGGGCCCTCAGGTGCACTGTTAAGTCTAAACAAGCATTCTAAGTACAGTCTTGCAGAAAGGAAACCTGAGATCGAGAGATCCATTGTTCCTTAGTCACCAGACTATATATGGTTTAGTCAAGTCTTGGGAATTATTAGAACTAAAACTGGTTCTTAGTTTTAGATGATTCAGAACACAGCACTTATCAGTCCTTTTTACCTCTTCTTTTTTTTTTTAAGTTTTTAAGTAGAATAATCTTACTGTCTGATACATCCTAATTTAGGAGTCAGAATATGTAACATGACTCATTAAAAACAGAGTATTAAACATGCTTGTCAAAAGTTCTCGTTTGCTTGTGTTTTTAATCACAGATGTAATAAAACGACGTACACACATAAAATGAAGCCACACTTAGGGACACTTTTAACAGCTCACAATTCTTCAACATTTAAACCACACTGCTTTTTGTTTGGTTTTCAAACTATGCCTTTGTTCTGAAGGGTCAAAATTTCTATGTGAGTTTTCTAATTAAAACGTTATATAGGGCAATAGATCTTGAGAACCATCTGATACTATATTATAAATTTCAGACAGTTTTACTGCTTTCAACTATTATCTCAAACTAAAAGTAGCACTTAAGTGGTAGTTATTCCTAGTTCAACCTTCTCTCAGTTGAAACAATTTTCTATAGTTTTAGTACAATGAAAGTATTAAAAGATAGCAAAGTAGTTTCAAAATTGATTTTGGAATTAATAAAGGACACCGGAAGAACAGCAACTTCATTAGAGGAATTATATCATAGTAAGTGACTGTTTTCCTTTTTAAATCAAAGGATCAATCTCCTACTTAACACAGAAATCCAAGCCTTAGGACACATGCTTTTCAAGGCCCACATGTCTGAACTAGCACAGAGAGTAAAGTAACTCACTCAAGCAAACTTAAATAGCTATATTAAACACGTGAAACCACTGCAATAACTTTATAGAGACTATAATGTAAATGCAGCCATAAAATAGACTGGGTAGAGGTCAATTATAGTCTACTTCATTGCAGGCCTTCTTTGATAACAGCTATCTCTACAAAATGCCAAAACATTTCTACATGCAATTCCATTTCTAAAAACAAACACGTTTATGTATAATGTATAAAACTTCTAACTCAGAAGCAGCAAAGGTCTGACCCTGTTTGTGAAAAGGGAGTTAATGGCTAAGCCAGCAAGGTTCCAAAAGAGATAATGGTATCCTACTGGTAAGTAAAACTTAATGCAGCTCCAGAAAGTTAGCAATTGATTTTCTGCTCACTAGTGGGATCCCTTCTCTTCACAAGAGCGAATCTAAGACAGTGGAGACTAGAGTATTCACTTTGTAAAAGTCTATTATGCTTTTCAGAACCAAGGTGTACCTTTCAGGGCACAAAAGGAAGTAGAACACCGTGTTGACCTCATAATGAACTCTGTTTCATGGATGTGTCAAATTCTAACTTTTCTATCTAAAGAATATTCCAGAAAACAGAGGTACACATGAATATGTATAAGCAGATTGTCTATTTTTGTACAGTGACACATTAGGTACTGGGAATTTACTGATTCTATTTACCCACTATAAATGCACAGTGTGGGCAGTACCAGGGCAAATTTCAAGCAAAACCAATAGATGTGCTTCGGCTTCAACCCATGAGGGCAACTATAAAAGCAAGCTAGAATTAATTATCTTTTTTTGCCAGTACCAACTCCAATTAGTGTTAATTGTGACGGTGTTTTTGTCTTTTTTGTTTTTTGTTTTTTTTTCTATGGGGGTTCTTTCACGCCGGGAAGTGTAACACATCTTTAATTTGCTTGTGCTACAGAAGGACATCAGGAAACATGATTTCCAGTCATTGCTATCTAGTCTTAATTAGATTATAACCAAAGAATTGGCTGTAGATAGATTGTACATTTTTTACTTATATACTTGCCTCAAACAATTTCATGACTCTGCTGTTGAGATCATTAAGAAAACTGATTGCATGAATACAAATGAAGTATGGCACCCTCTGACTTCACTATCTTAACCATATTCTGCAGCTACCTATTCACAAGCCTAACTGGGGAAATGTTTGCTAACATCCCCTTTTGTCCTTAAATGTTATGATCTACACGATCCCACCCCATTTTCCTAGATGAGTATGATAGATTAAAAAAAGACCATAAATTCTTCAAACTCTGCAATGTATCCCTTTGCAATCTGATGCCACAAGTTCTAACAGGAGGTAAAATCTACTTCTTCATGCCTTGTATTTGGGCTCGGCCATATAACTTGTTTTGGTCAAGGAGACATTAGCAAAAATGACACAAGGACAGACATGAAAAGCGCCTCTGTATTGGAGATTGCACCCTCTTGCTGCTTCTGGAACCCCATCTGTCTACATGTGAATTATCCTGGGCTAGCCCTCTTGAAGATGAAGAAGCACATAAGGAGAAAAGCTCATTCACACCAGCTGAGGTCCCAGACATAGCAATAGGCCCAGGTGACCTCACACAAAGCAGAATCAGACCATCCTAGCTGGGCCCAGCCCAAATCGACGACCCCACAGAACTGTGAACAAATGATTATTGTATTTGGGGGATTGGTTGTTGCGTAGCAAAAACTAAATGTACAGTTATTTTGGCTTAGTAAGGATTAAGGACTTGACATAAGGGAGTAGAAAGCACCTATACACAACTCAACATATGTGGCCTCGCCCTACCATCCCCAAATAAGTTGGATTCAGCCAAGTCCTCTTTTGGACTTAAACAGAATCACAAAGGGGAGTGTTCAGGCTATGGTGAATAATAGAGCTTAAAGATGATCTACTTTGACTATGGTGGCCATTATGAGGCCATTTGTAAGGAGATAAAAAGGTCTGAACAAGAGAGAACATGAAATATATACAGAGAAATGAAAAACAATCCTATCGAGTATGGCATAAGATGACTTGTGACCATTGAAACTGAAAGACAGACACAGAGATGGATAGACATAGAAAGACCCTCATTTCCTAACAAATTTGTAGGCCTTAGTGCAAGTTTGAATGAAACACACTACATTTTGGTCCCTGTGCATGGATTTCTGTGACATTCTCCTAAGAGTTTTTCCTCTTTAGGTTGCAAAAAATAAAGCCTTACAGATGATTGATCACATAAAGGTAGAGGCTGTTCTTTGCAATACAAAGAGTGAACTTAGATAAATATTAATTATATAAATAAAATATTACATGTAAACAATTTTTAGAAATGGGAATAGAATGAAAAAAATATATTAGGGTCTTCTATTATTTCACTTACCAATATTAAGATCAATCACTGTGTCTAAGTGCTATATCTCTTTGTTTTAAATTAAGGAGAAATAAAACTTTGGATAAATATGGTGAATACACTGTTAAACATTACCCTTTACAAAACAGGACTAATCTGTAGATTAGTTAATGGTATTGAATAAATGTCAATTTCCTGATTTTGATAACTGCACTAAGATTATATAACTTGTTAAAATTTGGGGAAGTTGGAAAAAAGGTACACAGGAACTTTATATGGTATTTTCAGAACTTTTTCTAAGATGAAAACTGTTTCAAAAGAAAGATGTTAAAAATATATAAAATTCTGGACTAAGAACATCCGTTTTTCTTTTTTTCTCAACGAAATCCCACCAAAATGACTGGTGGAGGAAAGAGTCCATTCTTATACTAAAACAAAATGGTGGATGTAATCAGCTAACTGGAAGATGTGCAGGTTTTGTGCGTAAAAGTAAGCAGGTGGGATCATTCACGTGAGGAACCACAGGAGAGAAAATTTCCACCCCAAACAGTAACAAGAGAGTTCTGCTTTTCAAGAAGAGAACTATTCTTCCCAACCTAACTCTGGAGACCTTCCAAAATTAGCACCAATGAGTTCTGAGACACAGGTCATGAAGCAATAATCATGCCAATTCATTACTCAGGACTTCCCAAGCATTTCCACATCCCAGCATATACAGATGATTATATCCATGTGGAATGGTAAAATGACACAAGGAGAAGTGTGCTTCAGGCAGATTTATCTGATCAAAGTTTGTATAATATATTCAGAGTGGAATTAACAGCAGACAAGAAGAGCATTTTACACGGTATAATAGTAATGCAGGCCAAGACTGCAGACAGATTTCATACTGTGCCAATGATACTGTACTGATTTTGACTTTCTGAGACACTACTGAATTTTGAAGTCATGTCTAGGAACATCAGGAGAGAATGTCAAGGTCAAATGAAATGTCTGCCAAGGACCATATGTCATGTGCTTACCTTTTTTGGCCTATGCATTAGGCATAAGTATTTGAATCAGCAGGTAGAATCCATGGAACTATGAATCAGGTTAGAATTAAGGCCACTAAGATAATTAATGATAAAATGTTAACACTCTGGAAAACAGTCACAGATGTCAATTTCTCCTTACCCATTTGGTCAGATACCAAATGAAAACGAGTTAAGAGACAGGCAAGAATCAAAGATGATAGAAATTTTTGACACAGGTGGCAGAATAAACTAATGTCAAACCAAGACACGATGAATTGATTTTTTTTGTGGTTTAATATGAAGGAAGGGGACAGCAGACAGAGGATGAGAAACAAAAGAGGACAGATATTGAGGCAACATGGAGATGTCCCCATGAACACTTGCAGTAAATAGCTAGGCATATGAGGTCTGTTCTTTGGAAGAGAGGGCACTGGAAGAAATAGAGGGTCACTGATTGTTAAAGTTATAAAAGTAGATAATCATGGAAGGGAAAAGGAGAGGAGGTAAAACAACAATGAAGGAAGTTGAGAGAGGGGAGCTATAACACAGATATCACTAGATAAGAACATAACTGCAATAACTGCAGACACATCCAAAGCTGAATTTCTTACATTTTGCTTATTGTTATATTACAAAGAATCAGAAAATGTTATGCAAGGGAAAATCAGAACAAATATAACAACCTTAAAGTTTATTTAAACTTTTTAATGCTTATTTTATTTTTAAGAGAGAGAGAGAGAGAGAGAGAGAGAGAGAGAGAGACAGAGAGAAGGACAGACAGGGTGTGAGTAGGGGAGGGGCAGAGAGAGAGGAAGACACAGAATGTGAAGCAGGCTCCAGGTTCCGAGCTGTCAACACAGAGCCCGATGTGGGGCTCAAAGCCACGAACCGTGAGATCACAACCTGAGCTGAAGTTCGACGCTTAATTGGCTGAGCCACCCAGGTAACCCTAAAGTTTATTTAATACCAATATTTCAATGATGTCCTTTCCTTGCAACTTATATAATTCAGATAACAATAAATGTGTTCTAAAATGTTTCCTTCATTCCTTCATTTGCCAGTGAAATTTGTTCCTTTATATTTGACATATGTTGGAAAGGCTCTAATTGAATTCTAATTCAACTGCATTTATTTTGTTCTGATAATTGTGTTTAAAATGTCACTCACATGAATGCCTGCAAACACAAATACTTTTTAAATATGACTCTTAATTTTGCTTGATCTTGACCTAAGAAAACTGATAATGAGGTCATCCCTGTGTTCTGGGTTAAAGGTTTTAACTGAAACCAATCTGACAAGGACTGATTGCAAATCATCACTTGCTTGTTATGTGTTCAATAGTCTGTTAATGTGTTGGTGGTCCCAGATCAATTCTTGGAGAACAAGTGTCTGTTTCATTAAAACTCCTGCCTCAACTACAACCAATTAGTACCCCGAACAGACTCTGAGAAACCATTTCCTTTATTCCACACTGGTAAGAAAAGTTCTGTCACTCTGTGAGTACATGAGATATCAGGTGCCACATGCCTGTTCTGGATTTAAATTAAGAATTCTGTCCCCAGAGTTTTCTTTGTTGTATTTTTAATGACTATTGTGTCTCTTCAAATAAAATTCAAATTGTGACCTGAAAAATCCTGGACGTGTATCATCCTATAGTATTCTGTGATGACCAACAGAAAGATACTAAATAGTCTCTATATTTCTAACTCATAGACACCTTAGAAGGTTTCCAAAAATAAATGGCAAGTACATATGTTTCATCACACACACACACACACACACACACACACACACACACACATACAAACACACTCATATGCACACACACAAGTCAAACTGATAAAGATGAACTCTATTTAGGTTACTGTATCTAGCTTAGCTGTGCAAACTTACAAAAGATTCCCCCCCCCCAAAATTATCCAAACCAAATACCCACCTATAGTTCCAAACCAAAAGAATTAGAAAATATAGTCTAGATTTGAAAATATATTGCCTTTGGGGCAAATGGGTGGCTCAGTTGGTTAAGTATCTGACTCTTGATCTCAGCTCAGGTCATGATCTCACAGTTGTGGGATTGAGCCCTGTGTTGGGCTCTGTGCTGAGAGCATGGAGCCTGCTTGGGATTCTCTCTCTCTCTGGCTCTCTCTCTCTCTTTTTCTGTCCCTCCCTCACTCATGCTCTTGCTCTGTTTCTCTCTCTCTCTCTCTCTCTCTCTCTCTCTCTCTCTCTCTCTCAAAATAAATAAATACACTTAAAAATAAAAAATAAAAAATACATTGCCTTTGATGTAATATTAACTATATTCTGAAGTACTTTCTCATTAGTTGACTAAAGCTATTTCTTCAGATTCTCCAAAACACAATGTATAAGACTTCATTGTATGTCAAAGGGAAATATCCTTTATAGTTTATAAATCAAATAAAGATTCCCCACCTTCTCATGCGAAGGGTTAATTTTCATTTTCATCCCTGTGTAAGATAGTAAGTATTACAGATCCAGAAAGTAAATCAGAAGTAAATTGGACCATTGCTTCTTAACTCTTCACTCCCTCACTGTAATAGAATTATTCATCCATGACTTTTGCCCTATAATTTTGAGGTGACTCCTACCAGAGTAGGGGGAGTACACATATCCTTTTCAAACATTTGCTTTAGACATTGTTATGACTCCCTTTGGACAATGGAACATGGATGAAAGTGACACTCTGCCTATTATCAGCTGAGCCTTGGAGAGTTATTCCCTATTTCTACCAACTCTCCTGGACCTTCCATCATTTGTCATGTAAAGAATATGCTCTGGAAAGCTACTGCTCCTTTCAGCATGGATCCAAAAATTAAAGTATAAGGAAGAGACTTGAATTTAACCCAAAACATGGAATCCAGCAGAGCTCAGTACAGATCAGGCAAGAACAGACACAATCAGTCAAAATACAGCCAAGCTATAGACCTGTGACTATGAAATAAATGATTGGTACAGCAAACTGTGCTTTTGGGTTGTTTGCTATGCAGCATTATCACTACAGCCTGCCTAGTCAAATCCCGTGGCAGATGACAACAGATGACAGAAATGAGGGTACAAGTACAGCAGGTCTATGAAATCCAACAAACCTTTATTAAGCACCAACTGTATATAGGGTTCGATTCTTCAAGAACTAGAGATTCAAATCTACTGACTTGGTAGAATGCCATCAGTCAATGGTATGCAATGATCATTTATAGAATTAGCCACACAAAGCATCAGAAAACCTATTCTTTTTAAGTTACCATAGGACACATACCAAAATTGACTATGTCTTGCATCATGCAACCTCAACAAATTAAAAAAAAAAAAAAAACGAAATCATACAAAGTGTGCTCTCTGACCACCATGGAATCAAACTAAAAATGAGTTAACAGCAATAGGAAAATCTGCTAACATTTGGAAACTAAAAACTACACTACTAAATAATTTATCAGTCAAATAATGAGTCTTCATGAATATCAAAAATACAGTGAACCAGAGGGGAGGCAGGTGGGAGGGATGGGTTAAACAGGTAAAGGGGATTAATGAGTGTACTTGTTGTGATGAGCACCTGATGTTGTGTCTCAGTGTTAAATCTCTATACTGTACACCTGAAACAAATATTACACTGTATGTTAACTAACTGGAATTTAAATAAAAACTTAAAAAAGTACATTGAACTAAGTAATAATGAAAACACAACTTGTAATCATTTATGGGATAAAACCAAACCAGTGCTAAGAGGAAATCTGAAAGCACTAAACGCATAGGTTGGAAAAAAGAAAAAAATCTCAAAACAATAATCTAAACTCCCACCTGAAGAATCTAGAAACATATCAAAATGAACCCGAAGCAAGCTGAATGAAGAAAACAATAAAACAAAGACAAAAATGAATGAAATTGAAACAGAAAAGCAATTGAGAAAATCAATGTTCTATGGAAAGCTCAATAAAACTGTCAAAGCTCTAGTAGCAGTGACAATGAAATGGAAGCCACCAATTATTAATATCAAGAATGAAACAATCACAGTCACTACAAACCCTGCAAACATCAAAAGGATAATGAGAGAATACTATGAGGAATTCTACATGTATTAATTTGGCAACTGAAATGGACCAATTCCCATACATGATAAGAACTTTTAGAAAAGTAAGAATAGAGAGATAGAGGGGAGCATCTTCGACTGGATCATGTGCATCTACAAAAACCTGCAGCTAGCATTACACTTAATGGTGAAAGACAGAATGCAGCAAATGCTTTCCTCTTAAAATGAAGAACAAGGCAATGACATCTGCTCTCACCACTCTGATTCAACACAGTGCATAGAGATGGGAAAGGAAGAGATAAACCTGTCCCTATCTACAAATAACATGATTGTACTCTGCTAATGGAAACTCGTGCACATTGGAACTGTGTCCTCATTTTGCATCATTTTGATATAAATCAGTCTCAGTAATAATGGTTAATAACTATGTATTGTTAACATAACTGTGTAACTAAGTAACTGAATGTAGAATTTGTAAAACCTGAGATGTTACAATTTGGGGGTGGGGAGGCATCATGAGATTTATAAAAAGGCCCACAGATCAAGTAATGCTGGCACATATAGTAAAGAATAAAGAGAAAATAATTCTCATATTTGCTGTGGTTGAAAAATTGTGCATTTTCAGACAAAATTTTAACATATTTATACATATCTTAAAATTTTACTGTGAAACCCTCTGCTTGCTACTAGGAGAAATTTCTGCCAAAATTACATAGTACAAATCACTCTCATGAAAGAGATCAAGAACAGAGAGCAAGAATCTTTAACAATTATACAACACACATGACACATTTTATTAAAATAGTGAAACACAGAAATAATTTTAAATACCACAGTATCTTCCAATTGTAATATAATATCTAAGATCTCATTTGGGACCTTTACAGAGTAATCTGTGTATTTTCTTTGTTAACTCTCTTTAATTCACGATTTTGCCCTCAGTCACTCCAGGAAATTTTAATTTCACTTTCAAGCAGCTTAAGTCTTTATCCACCAGAACTAACAAGTTTTAGCCATCCCTGGAAGATGGCTCTCCCTATGGACTTATCACAGAGAAGGGGAGGTTCCTGCTCCTCTCTGTCACCCTTCTGGGTGTCATCTCCCAGGCCAATGAGTAAGAAAAGGGGGGTATGCAAACTGTTGTAAGATGTTTGGATTCTTTTACATTTTTTTCTTCAGACGTTCTCACAACTTTTGTCAATTACCAGCTTGGCCATAACTGCTTCTTCCTAGGTACTTGAATAAAAATGCATGCAAGATCATTGTACCTAGTAAAATAAAAGCCTTTTCAAATGCCCTATTAGGAGAATTCCTGAGGAGATAGTAGTAAGAGTCTCAGTTTTGTTATCAAAAGTAAGTCATTTTGAACAACACTTTTGAAAGGAGATTAAAATCATTATAATAAAACCCAAATCAAAGAGATTACTTTTGTTTATCTATAAGGAAAATCTAAAACCTAGATACTGTTAGTGTGATTTTCTTTCTCCCTCTTTCCCTCCATTGTTTTAATTAGTTTTATCATTTTATTCTCATGCCTCCAGGGAAGCAAAATGTTTCATGAAGACGTATTTATTTTAATGACTATCAGTCTAACAGAGTTAATGAAATTTCTAGAGGAGTTTAACTTACCCTGAAAGGATGGTTTATATACTGATATTATGTAAATATATTTTTCAATGAGAAGCTGCTTTTTTCCTCTCACTAATGGAATTTCAGGTCAAGAAAGGTTATAAATAAGGATGATTTATAGGGCTCCCTTTTCTGGGCACTACAGACAGTAGGCACTGTGAGCCAGAGTGGCCAGTCCATTAACATAGAAGTCTATTAGTACAATTCTTTTAAAGCTACTTTTGAAAATTTAATAAAGATAGATTTTCAGGGGTTGAAATAATTAGCTGTAAAAAGTGATTTAGGTTAAAGCCTAAAACATATAATCTGATCCTCAATTTTACCATAAAGTTTTTTTTCTTTCATAAATATAATACAGAACAATCATCAACTCCTTGTAGCACACCAAGAGATACACAGCATGCATCAAGAATGGTTATATAATTTTGATATCATGCATTTCATTCATTAAAGCACAGACGCATTTGTACTGTGAGCAATTTAAAAACAAATGCACAAAATAATAATGTGATACCACTTTACAGTCGCCGGAATGGCTAAAATTAAAAAAAAACACAACAACTAGAAAACAACAAGTCAGTATACATGTTGTGAAACTGGAGCCCTCATACACCATAAACATATGATTTGTAGTGTTTGAATGTCAAGTGGTACAGTTGTTATGGAAAACAGTTTTGTATTTCCTCAAAAAGTTCAACAGAGTTACCTATGACTCAGCCATTTCACTACTAGGTATATACCTACATGAATTCAAAACATGTTTGCACAAAAATGTGCACACAAATTTTCATAGAAGCATTATTCCTAACAGCTAAAAAGTAGAAACAACCCAAATGCACATCAAATGATGAATGGATAAACAGTATGTATTACGTTGGTGCAATGGAATATTATTTAGCCATAAAATGTAATGGAGTACTGCTATAAGCTCTAAGGATGAACCTTACAAACATACTATGTGAAAGAAGCCAGTCACAAAATACCACCTCTCGTATGATTCTCTTTGAATAGACAAATCATACAGACAGGAAGTAGGAGTACAGTGGGACTGGGAGGTATAGGGTTTATTTTTAGAATAATGGAAATGTTCTGGAATTAGGCAATGATGATGGTTGCAGGATAATGTGAATACGGTAGTCCCCTCCCCGACTTACCTGCAGTTTCACTTTTGATGGTCTCAGTTACTCAGGGTCAAGTATGTTCTGGAAGCAAATGATTTTCCTGACATATAATCAGAAGGTCACTAATAGCCTAATGTTAGGTCACAATGCTTACATCATTCACCTCACTTTAACTCATCACATAGGCATTTTATCATCTCACATCATCATAAGATGAAGGGTAAGTACAGTACAATAAGATTTTGAGAGAAAATTGAGTCACATTACTTTTATTACAGTATATTGTTATTATAATTGTTCTTTTCTTTTTTTTTTTTTTTTTTTTTTTTTTAAATTTTTTTTTTTTTTCAACGTTTTTTATTTATTTTTGGGACAGAGAGAGACAGAGCATGAAGGGGGGAGGGGCAGAGAGAGAGGGAGACACAGAATCGGAAACAGGCTCCAGGCTCCGAGCCATCAGTCCAGAGCCTGACGCGGGGCTCGAACTCACGGACCGCGAGATCGTGACCTGGCTGAAGTCGGACGCTTAACCGACTGCGCCACCCAGGCGCCCCTATAATTGTTCTTTTCTATCATTAGTTACTGTTGTTACTCTCTTACTGTGCCTCACTTATAAATTAAACGTTATCACAGGTATGTATTTATAGGAAAAAACAGCATATATAGGGTTTGGTACTATCCACAGTTTAACACATCCAGTGGGGGTACTGAAATGTACCCTCCATGGATAAGAAGGGGCCTACTGGATACTAAAATCCACTAACCTCTACACTCTGAACTGGTTAAAATAGTAAATTGTATGGTATGCGATTCTATTTGAGTAAAAGTCCAAATGCATTTATGGAGCTAACATATAAATTAAAATAATAATTGAGTACCTCCTAAAGGTCCTCCCACACACACCATTTCCTGGTAGCCACTAATTAATTTTCTGTCTCTATGGATTTGCCTGCTCTGGATATTTCATACAGATGGTATCGTACAATAGGTGGTCTTTTGTGACTTGCTTCTTTCATGGAGCATGATGTTTTTAAGGTCTACCTATGCAACAGTACCTCATTCCCCATAAGGTTTAATGAAATCCTGTCAACTTATTTAGACAATTCTCAAAAAAGGGTCATCAAAACCAAAGCACAATTACTGGCTTTCATTTTCCTTTCTGGGTATGGATTATCATATTCAAAATACTGGGGAAACATCAGAATTTACATGAGCATTGGAGTAAACTGTATCAGTAACAAGTCTTATTAATAAACTTGGAGAAATGGGCAGTGGTTGGCATAAAACAAAAATGTGCCCATACGAAGACAGGTATTGCTTCACATGACGAGCCCCCAAAAATAAGTGAAATGAGCCTAAGTGGAAGCAGAGCCATGTGTGTGCTTACACTCTCCTTGTTATCTCTGTGACATTCGTCTTTCCATCAGATCTGTTTTAAAAGTACCACTTTAGAGAAAAATGCTATATTGTCTCAGTCTAATGACACTTTTAAAAAAGATAAAGATGAAAAAAAGTCAAATATGTCAGTTCAAAGTCCATAGAGAAAAAGTAAAAAGTGAAGGGAATTGAGAAGCTTCTAACTTTCAGTATGAAAAAATGCATGAGAATGTTAGAGTTCTCCTCAAATGTATAAAAAATACCTGTGATCATGAAAGAACTGCAATTATTTTAAATGTTATTTTTTCTGAACACCTCTGCATAAATTATTAAATATATTTTAAGAATAGTAATATGTATGAATAATAAGTCATATACATCAATATATCTACAATTGTCATAAACTTCGTTTGCACTTAAGAGTAAATTTACAAGGAAGCAAAATCATTTGTAAAATGAAAGGACACAGAGTCCTATAGAGTTCCCACAAGCATGACTGTAAAATTACAGTAAATTATTACACATGATGATTATATTGTGGGTAATAATATGTTTAATAAGAAATGAAAAAGAAAGAAAAAAAAACCTGCTGAAAGTTCTAAGATCAGAGAAATCTCTTTTCAAAGTACAAATAGTCAAGGGGCACCTGGGTGGCTCAGTCGGTTAAGCATCCGACTCTTGGTTTCATCTCAGGCCATGATTTCACGGTTTGTGGGTTCGAACCCCGCATTGGGCTCCGAGCAGTCAGTGCAGAGTCTGCTTGGGATTCTCTCTCTTTCTCCCTCCTTCTGGCACTGCCCTGCTTGTTCTCTCCCTCTCTATCTCTCAAAATAAATAAATAAACTTAAAATAAAAAGATTAAAAAAATACAAATAGTCAATATTCTCATTAAAAAACTCAACCCAATTAGTTATTAAATAATATAAAATGAAAACAATATTGGGGATTCACTTGTGTGTATAAGTGTTGCAGAGATTTAAAAAATTGGTACTACCCAAGTGTTTTCTCATGCAAAATATGAAGGAATGTAAACTGGCAAAGATTTTTTGGAAGATAGTTCGGAAATTTTATTTAAAAAAATAAAAAGACATGCCTTTTTTTGTCCAGAAATTATACCTTCAGAAATTATTTCTAAAGATATCACATCATGCATTTCCCTGTTTTGTAGACAACAAGGTGAACAGTGAGTAAATACTGCCTAAGAACAGCACCAAAGAGCTCATTTGCATGCTGTTGCTTACATCTTCTACAAGGGTTATTTTAGTTTTATAAAATGAAAGTATATATTTAAGTTTAAAACTGGCAAATGAAAGATATGAATACACATAAAACTGTGAGCTTAGAAAATGAGAAATTCAATTACTTACTTTACATGATAGACAGCCTATGTCCACATGGTTACATATGGACAGAAACAAAGTCTAAGTGTTTACAAATAAATTTTATGGACAGATGCGCCTTTCCCCACCAATAACAGTTTGGGGGAGTTTTTTTGGAAGAAAGAGTGGTAGGGCAATGGTTTACTATACATGCAAAACAATATATTCTGTTGTTAAATATAAAGCTTCTACCTACCATTTCCTTATGATATACAAAATACACATTCTACATATCATCATCCAAATTTTACATATAATGCAATCTTCTTTTCTGCACTCAGCTCATTTATCATGCTCAAATTAAAAGAACATTGTCAATCTAAGATACATTATAAGAATGTGTTATCTTTATGCATTTTTTATAGTAGTTTAGTTCATTTAGACATCCTGGTATCATGTGTTTGTTTTCTCTTGCCTACTTTTTATATTTTTCTATATAAAGTTATCATACGCTATCTTCAACCAAAAAATCTCATCAAATGTGTAAAGATGATGTGGCACGATATTGATCATAGCATTACTTAAAACTCCAACACAGAAAAAGAAAGAAGGTGTGCCAGAGGTAACCGATTAAATAAATTATGGGACATACTTGAAGAGGATGACGTCTAAATTAATATGGAAATATTTCTACATTATGCTATTGAAGTAGAAGAATGAATAAAAGAAAGGATATAAAATATTAAGATATATGCAAGGATGTTTGTCTAAATGCAAACAGTAGTCACCTCTGTGTTGTGGGATTTTAGGTGATTTTTACTTTGTGCTTTATCCATTCATTTTCAGCAGGCATTTTCACCCCATGAGTGCAAAAACTGGTTCCTGAGGGGCAAAGAAATCTTGGCTATTACAGTGGTTTATGGCATTCCAAAAACCACAGTATATAAACAGATATACCATATATCCATGGTTTTAGAATCTCATGGGGGAGGGTGGCTAGAATCTCAGCCTTTCTGAAAAGGCTGGGAAACATTCCTTTAATCTCTGGTTTTCACCGTTTGAATTTTTAACACGTGTAGTTTTGCTTAATCACACACGCGCGCGCACACACACACACACACACACACACACATAAACACAACTATTTTCACTTTGAGAAACAAAGTTTTCTTCATGTTGAGAAAAAAATAGGCTTATTACATTTTAGGAATATTGCCACCATGAATGATAAAAGTAGGCAAAACATGTAGTATGGTTTAAAAGGGTAAGACACAGTAATTGCAGGTAGATAAGGCATTTCTAGGTCTTAGAATATTCACTAAAACCCTCTAAAAAATCTATTTACATTGATCCAGATTCCTTACAGGAAACTTGAGGTCTAAATAATGTCTTAGGAAAAATGCACCAGACAGACTTAAACAGGCAAGGAAGACTTTATGAAAGACAACCACAGTAGGCAAGAAAGAACTCAACTCCACCATAACAAAAGGTGAAAGAGGTTTTAAGCACTGGGATGAGCTAGTAGAAAAGTACTGAAGGATACTGGGAAAGGGGATCCATCAATGTGATTAGGCTATCTGTGTTTGCTAATTGGCATTTATCTATTAAAGTTAGACTCTTACTCCCTCATGAACTCTAGAGAGAGGGTGCCTTAGCTCCCTTAATGATGACATATCAAAGGGAAGGCTCCCAAGTCTTTGAGAAAGACATCCCTGAGATACAAAACTGGCAAGAGCCTAGGAGATGATTTACACCTCAAAGGGGCAGGGAAGAATTGACAATTTCAAGTTTTCTAAAGCTAATGCTCTAAGAATAGGGAGATGAGGGGCCTATAACCATGAAGCAGTCTGTCTCAAGTTAGTCACGCTGAGGGAACGTTAAGGCTATCTTCAACAACTGGCATTCAGAAAAGTGTTTTCATTTATGAGGCTCCTAAGTTATCTTGTGGTTAACTAAAATTACTTTTTATTGTTATCCTACAGCTAAAATTAATGCAACACCCTAGAGTGACTCCAAAAAGAGCAGTTAAGTGCTCACTTGATATATTAAAAAAAAAAAACCTGAGTGGGAAAAAATTCCTATCATTTTTAAAAAGTGACACAGGTTAGTGGTGAATTAAAATTGAAGTAAAATATCTTAAATCTTAAAAAATAGCATAGGCACATTTAAAGGGGCTGCTTCTAATTCCCATGAATGATGACTTATTCTGGTAGTTAGTATTTAGCATAATAGTCCTTTTTAGGAAGACTTAACTTTTCCTTTTCTCTCTTTTGGTGGACTTTTTCAGATTAAAATGAAACAAGTAGCAAAATGGGTCCAACATCTGCAAAAGGAAGAAAATTACAGAGAATGTCAGAATGTTTAAGAGATTTTATCTGATCTAATCTTCAAATGTGTAATTTACAATTTTATTAATGCTTTAGACATACGCTTACATGATGTGAAACAAAATATCAAAAGAAAACAAATGATGTATTTTCTTGACTGCAAACAGATGACTGAATAACTGTGCGCTGCTAATTATAGGCTGTTGAGTTTACCACTGAGAACCATGGGAAATGTGAAGGCCCTTTTTTAATGTGTGTGTCGCAGCAAAAAGAAATCCACTGGGCAAAATAATCATCAGCCTGTCCTGAATAATCTTGAGGTTGTATCCAGTTCTTAGCTCACGATAGCTATTTATGTGCAATATTCCATATGCTTTTTTATGAACCTGGCCTTAAATGAAGAAAAGGAAAAATGTGAATATTCTGAAGTTACTGTGGCGGAGCACATTCAAGTCAGATTTCTCACACTGTAGAATCTGAATACTCAAACGCAAAATTGCTGAAAACAGCATCTTGAGGCTTCGGGACAGTTCATTATGGTAGGCTTTGCTGCCAATGTGATCTTGAAGGCCATAGAAAAAGTGCATTGTGTTATATTTTAAGACTACATCATAATTAAGTGCTACTGCTGTGCTTGTGGCTTCCAGAAAAGTTATTAACAGCACTCTGTCAGATAATTAGAAATATAGATCATACAGATACTTCTTTTAATTTGCTAGAATTCACACCCTGGTATAATTGTTCTATTCTCCTTGTATTTGGGGGATGGCATTTTTAGTATGAGATTTATATTATGTCTAATATCTTGCTAGTGGCCAAATCTACACATTTACCAAGAGGTTTTCTTCTGATATCTTTCATACCTCAGCTGTCAAGAAATGAAAATATAGGCGCTCCTGGGTGGCTCAGAAGGTTAAGTGTCCGATTTCGGCTCAGGTCATGATCTCATAGTTGATGAGTTCGAGCCCCGCATCGGGCTCTGTGCTGACAATTCACAGCCTGTAGCCTGGTTCAGATTCTGTGTCTCCCTCTCTCTGCCCCTGCCCCACTCATGCTCTCTATTTCTCAAAAAAAAAAAAAAAAAAAAAATTAAAAAAAAGAAAATATAGAGCATACACATATACACATACATATATACATGAAATGCAAACATGAAAGATACGAATTAGATATATGGATATAGAAATACAAATACACATTTTACTTATCATGTAGATATAGACTACATCCCAGAGAGAGAGAGAAGGATAGAAAGCATATGCTCTGTAAGTTATACCGTAAGTTTTACATAGAAATCCAGACTAATTAACCTTCTTTCTTATACTATTCCTTTGGACATTAAATAAGTTTGAAGCCCAACAAAGATTTGTACGTCCTAGTAGAAAAGTCAGTCTATGGCTTCCTAAAACCACAAGTGTCAAGGTTTCCGAGTATAATCATATTATCTCCCTGAAACAATGCTTTACTTGATGGTTTTTGCCTGCTTGGGAGCATGTCTAACCCTAACAGGAGAAGAGCAGGGCCTGTACTACTAAAAGACAGTCCACCTGGTAGGAAAATTATTATCTCATAAAATGTTTTCACCAATTTCCTCCTTTGCTACAGTGACTGCTCCAAGTATTTGAGACAAGGGCTGGGTATATAGGTGGTAAGGGGACCAAAGGGAGTTTATGACAATTTTCATTTTTCCGTTTTCACAATACACCCAACTATAAGCATTTGGAACAAAATGACTACATGCCTTCTCTCCCCCGAGCCCTGGGTAAGTATGCATCTAAAAATATATTTATAGGCTCAAAACATGATCAAATCTTTACTTAGATGTTAAAAGACAAGTCTTTCTATAAATAAATGACTGATAAAAGGTTCATTTCCATTCCCGAGGAACATACAGACAACAGTGTTGAGCATTACAATACCAAAGTGGAGTCTAGGGATGTGTTTGGGATTCTTTGGTAAATGGTCTGATGGGGTCCAAAGAGGTTAGATTGGGAGAAACAAGAAAGTAACTCAACTGGTATCTGAAGAGGAGAACAGAGGTTCATTTTTCTTCATCTCTCTATGCTGGCTTCCTTTACTTTTTATTTTCAGAAGTGCTATCATTGAAAATGCCTCCAGGGTGTAAAAGGAATACAGGAAAAGCAGGGGATTGGGTAGAAATTCCAGATACCAGTGAACTTTGAGGCAAAGAGACAGGAAGAACAGATGGATGTACCAAGATACAGAAGGAGGGAAGGAAGTTAACAAAGTTCTTCTCAAATGGTTATTTGTAAGCACTGCTTGTATTTTAAAATGAAAATGTTATATTGTCGAGATTCTGTTGCTTTTGAAACTCATTCAGTGGCTGTTAATTCAGGGCCTGCTGTGATTCAGGCTCTGAGGATCCTGTCCCCAGGTCCAGAGAAGCAGACAGACTCTAAGCCCTTGTTACTTAGTGTGTGGTCTGGGGCCTGCAGCAACCGCATCAGCCGGAATCAGAATCTGCATTTTTACAATATCTCTACATAATTCTTATGCATATCAAAGTCTGAGAGACATTACTTTAAATATATGACTATAGGGGCGCCTGGGTGGCTCAGTTCGTTGGACTTCAGCTCAGGTCAGATCTCGCAGTTCGTGGGTTTGAGCCCTGCATCGGGCCCTCTGCTGACAGCTCAGAGCCTGCAGCCTGCTTCGGATTCTGTGTCGCCCACCCCTGCCCTTTCCCTGCTCACACTCTGTCTGTCTGTCTGTCTCTCTCTCTCAAAAATAAATGTTAAAAAAAGTTTTGAAAATAAATATATAACTATAAAAGTGTGTGAAACAGATGTGCCTTGACACTACGAGAACACAAACTCGTAGTTTGTAAGGGAGATGGGGTGTGAGTGAGGACAAATGATTGATGGTTAGATAAACCAACTAAAGATTTGGGACTCTGAGTAATGTGGAGTGAGTTACTGATGGCTTTTAAGCATCTGTTTTTCACAATGTGGAGAATCGTTTTGAGGTAGGGCAGGTGGCAACAGAAAGATGCCCTGATCATAGTATTCAGGACCCAATTTCTTCAAACCTGTGGTTGTGTAAATTGTATCTTACTTATTTTTTTGTTTCAAAGATACAGAAGCAATCAGTATAATCCTTAAACAGAATTAGATTGTTTTTACTCATTTTGTGTTCTAGAATGGAAATATTTTCTTTTTAACCAAGCACAAATCGGTAGTTGTTTGTGTGATCATTTTTCTAGTCGGTATGGACTGGAGAGAGAGGCCACCATTTGCTCTTTTATGCTCAGCTGCAAGGCAGCAAGAAATAAACGCCATAGCTACACAGAGGATATAGTGGGACTCCTAAGTGAATTTAGTTTAATTTTTTATATTTAAAATATTTAATTCTCTGAGATCTGTTCTTAGTGAAGTAGATCAATGATGAAAATAGCTGAATCTGAGCATCAGAAGACCTTCCAGTCTGCCTGATGCATGATCTTCATACTTCTGAGAAGTAAAAGTAATTTAAAGCAATAAGGGCTTATGTTTGGGATTGTCAGTGTGTGAGTATGAATGTGAGCATGTGGGCATGTATGTTTATAAAAGTGACAGCAGAGAACCAAGGACTGGCTGATGGATGAAAGAGATGGGAGGGTATATGTGTGTATGAAACGCTCATCAGTGCTGAGCAGTGATGAGAAGGTTTCACTGCTGACCTTTGTGACTATGAAGATTTCTACACTTGAACTGAACTCAGAATTTTAAAAAATAAGATATTTAAGATCACGTTCAATACCATTTTCACAATATCTTATGCAACCCCTGCTGCAAACCTTTTTCTTGTTGTTGTTGTCGTTGGCAACATTTTAATAAAGTTTTTAATTTAAATTCCAGTTAACATACAATATATTAGGTTCAGGTGTATAATATAGTGATTCAACATTTTCATACAAAACCTGGTGCTCATCACAGCAAGTGCCCTCCTTAATCCCCATCACCTATTTAACCCATTCCCCCACCTACCTCTCTTCTAGTAACAATCAGTTTGTTTTCAAGAGTCTGTTTCTTGGCTTGTCTCTCTCTTTTCCCCCTTTTGCTTATTTGTTTTGTTTATTAAATTCCACATATAAGTGAAATCATATGGTATGGTATGGTACGGTATGTCTTTCTATGACTGATTTCTTTCTCTTAGCATAATACTGCCTAGTTCCATCCACATCATTACTCATGGCAAGATTTCATTCTTTTCATGGCTAAGTAATATCCCGTTGTATATGCATACCGCATCTTTATCCATTCATCCCCCTGCTGCAAACCTTTAAACTCAGCCTGAATTATCTACAAATACATACTTATCAGAGCATAAAGTTGTCACAAACTCCAAGGGCTATTTAAAGCCTGTGCTGAGGCACATAGCACTACTACCAATATTCAGACACATCACAACCTTAAGTGACTTTTACTTCGATCTACCTTTGAATTTCTAGGAAAGAACCTTGTTTCTGCACCTCAGTCCTTTCCCTGCTACTTCTTTGTTGACCTGTTTGATCTCTAATCACCATGCACACCTATCAACATATATTTTAGATGAGAAAACTCAGGCTCAGCTCAGGCTCCATGCAGTCTGACCACCATAGGGAGCAAGTAAGTCAAGACAGTGTTAATATCTCTATGTTCCATACAAATGGGAAATATGAGTAAATTTTTCTTGCATTTTAGTAATCTTGATTCTTTACACCAGGGCAATGATATGTAATTTCTTTACTTATTTTGCTATAAAAGACTTTATTTTTTAAGGGTAGTTTTAGGCTCATAGCAAAATTGAAAGGAAGGTACAGAGATTTCCCATACACCCTCTCTCTCAACACATGCGCGGCCTCCCCATCAACAACATCCCCCACCATAGTGGCACACTTATCACAACATGAACCTACACTGACACATCATAATCACCCGAAGTCCATAGCGTAGCTTAGGGTTCACTCTTGGTGTTATACATCCTATCAGTTTGGACCGATGCATAACAAAGCTTATGTTAACTAACTAGAATTTAAATAAAAATATGAAACCACACAAAAAATGTATAACATAGTATCATACAGGGAATATTCACTGCCCTAAAACTCCTGTGCTCTGTCTATTCACCTCTAGCTCCCCACCCTTAACTCTGGCAACCACTGATCTTTTTACTGTCTCCATAGTTTTGCCTTTTCCAAAACATCATATAGACGGAATCATATAGTATGTACCCTTTTCAAACTGACTTCTTTCACTTAGTAATATGCATTTAGGTTTCCTCTATGTATTTTCGTGGCTTGATAGCTAATTTCCTTTTAGAACTGAATAATGTTCTATCATCTGACCGTACCACAGTTTATTTATCCACTCACCTATTGAAGGGATGTCTTGGTTGCTTCCAATTTTTGGCAATTATGAATAAAGCTGGTATAAGATGTGTGTGTAGGCTTTTATGTGGACAAAAGTTTTCAACTCCTCTGGGTAAATAAATACCAAAGAGTAAGTAAGTATCAAAGTCCTATAGTATCAGGCTTTCAGATTTGTTCTTCCTCTTCAATGTTATGTTGGCTTTTCAAATCCCATTTGTTTGTTTTTTAAGTTTCCTAAAATTCAGTTGTCAAAGATGCCACCCTGTCCTCTGAGATCGAATCTAAATTTTATTTTAGGAAGTCAGAGAAGTTCAAACATAGACACAAAGGAGTTTTCTCAATTTATGTTTTAAAAAATTACATGTGAATTCAATTTTGAGTAAACCAATGCTCCTAATTCCCTGTGGTTTTTATTTAAATTAAGCTGGTACAAGAGTATGGGGAAACAAAGAATATGTACACAAATATAATCAATCCTACTGCTGGAGCACACAAAGTCATACTGAGACACTGAGTGTGGCTATTCACTCTGAGTTTTTAAGAAAGAACATGGTTTCACTGTCATCTCAATCATCATCATCAATAACCACAGCTAATGTATATGAAAATGGTGGCTATGTAGGTCTTTTAAATACTTTACACATATTATTTATTTAATCTTCACAACGATCTTATGATGAAGACATGGACGCCCTCACTTTTCAGATTAAGAAACAAAGTCAAAGAGCAGTTAAATAATTTCCCCAAGGTCACACAGCTATTAGGCAGCAGAGCTGTTATTGATCAGCCTTAAAAATGTGAGTGATTGATTCACAGAATAGTTTAGAAGATTTTTTAAATCAAAGAGGTGTAGGTTCAAAACTGGGCTCTAAGGATTAAAGTACAAACTCATGAGCATAGTGATTAAATTCTTTTAACTTTAATTTGTTCATCCATAAAGCAGAAACCATATCCCTGACTAATAGGTGCCTAGGAAGATGAAAAGAAATAAGGATGTGAAGGTGCTTACCATTGGTCCAGACACATAGAATGCGCTCAGCAGAAGTTAAATGCTTTTATTATTACATTTCCAATAAAATCTCTGTTGGTTGTAGCAATCAGCACTGCTATATAAACTATGCTCTCTACATGAACTTCATTCAGTTCTTGACGTGTCAAAATAGTTACCAATATTTTCAGTAAAATTTTCCACCATGTGTTATGTATTCCCTGGCTCATTAGACCAAATGTACTGAATCACAAGATAATCATTAGGAAAAACAATGGTACTTGTGAACAGTAGAAATGAACGCAAATGTAGCTGGTTAAGGGAAGGAGAGGTAAATGCCTGTTGGATTAAGCAATTGTTCTTAACTCTGGAAGGCTAAATTGTACTAGTGGGGATGCCTGATTTGTAGCTCAGAGATGCTCTTAAGGACTAAAGCAGTAGGCATTTTCCACCTACTGCTCATACCTCAAGGCCTGCCATAATCTCACCCATGGCAGAATGAAGCTTGGAAACCTGGGCCGACAAAGATGACAGTGTTAAGTTGACCCTAATGTCCACGCATATCCTCATTCCCACACAAAGAGAAAGCACACAAAGCAGTAGGCCCCCTTCTGTCCTGACTAGCTGAGGTTTTTTATTCTCTGCATCCAGAATCTTCCCTGCTAATTGTCATTTTCTTTTGTGAAGTTCCATTGGCTGCTGCTGTACCCAAATTTGTATTTTCTAGTATTCTACAATCTTCTTTCTTTAGTGTCCCATAACGTCTCTCATATATATGTATTTGTTGAGTCCATTGTTTTTGGAAATGGGAAAATCACCGTAGGTCCTGTCTCCCTTATTCCAGGAGTTTTATCCCTTCTCTCTCTCTGGGTTAAAGGAATAGTTTGAAGTAATGAAAAGAGGTTGGGTCAGCTACTGGGAGACCAGGGCTTTATGAGTCACAGCCCCAGATGTATGTCTTACTAGCAGTGACAAAGTTACCTACCTTTAAGGAATTCAAATTTCTTGCCTATAAAATGGGAGAATAATTGTACCCATGTCACTGGATGGTTGTGACGATTATTTAAATGAGTTCACAGATATAAGGTGCTATTACTATTTATTAGTGCAATCTTTCAAAATCTTGACTTCCTGACTAACTGAAACCCCTCCCATGCACAACTCATTCATCAGGGAATCCTCATTATTCCCACATCGCTGACAATATTGAATTTTACCCAAAACCTATGATCCTAGAAAAAAGCAAAGTTTAAGAAATTTCCCCCTCCTTTTGTATTCTAGGCAACAGCTTATCATAAAAACCCACACTTCCCCATATGACTTAAATAAAACTCAGGGATGCTCCTTTGTTTACCTATGACAAGGCCAGACACAGACCCTCCAAATTCCCATCTTTGCTTCATAAATGATTAAATTGCTGTCCCCATTGATCAGCCAGAACAAAATGCCTGTTAGCTATAATTTGGTTAAGATTCTCTCCTTCCCGCAGGCCCCCAACTTTGACCTACCCTCATCCTGAGCCATCACTAAGCCATTTCTTAATAGCCCTTCCACAGCGTAGGCTGGCCTCAGGGTAAAACCTTCTCTGATCTGCTTTCCCATCATGCCATTTCTGTTCACACCACCTCCCTACACCCTGTTCTTGCCAGCTTTGTTTTCTCCTCTATGTAAAAGAAAAAGTCTTTTTGCCTAATCCCTGAGAGGTGTGCAGGTCTTATGGTCAAAATGGTCTCTCTATCACAATAGTCCTCCTTCTGTTGCAACTGCCCCACTCTTTGTAATAATTCATCTAAATAAAGTCCTTATCAAGTTCAGATTAAAAACATTTTTTTAGCACCTTCATATTCAAATTCTTGCTCTCCCTGAAGGAGAACTTCAAATTCCACTTGTGCAGGAAACTTTCTATGACCACCCCAGAATTCCTACCACTGTTTATGATCCATTTCTTTCACACTGCACTTTTTATTTTGCATCTTATTACATGCATAATTTATCTCTTCTGCTCAATGCAACTGCCCCAGGAGATCTCTGCCTATTTCATTCTTTGATTTATCATAGTGCTTAGAACATTACACAAATAATAACTTGGTTTTTATAAAGGAAATGAAGAATGGACTTAGTACATCTACAGAATCCATCAAATGGCAGTAGACAGTAAAACGCAGTCAACAAACAGGCGACTTTAAACTATTATGTCATGTATGATACAGTTTAAATCAGATAAAATATACAAAGTACTTATAATCATGCATACAGAAGGCATTCATAAAGGCTAGTTTTCATCATCATCATAAGCAGCAGCAGCACAATCCTCTTTTCATCTGCATTAAAGAGATGTTTACTTAATAACAGCCAACTTACATAATTATTATGTCTGAAATTAACCAGGGAATACTAACTGATTTTTTCTCTCTTATATAATGCTTTAAATATAATTTTATTACGGTTTGTATCACAGTAATGAAAACTGACTGTGACCATTCTGGTGTCAAACAACCCCTCGGTACAAGGATAGACATGTAGCTAACTTATTGCTGCTTTTAGTTTTTCATTTGGTTGTTCTTTTATATTTTATATGCCAGAGGGAGGAAACAAGCTTTTCTTGAGAGTCTATTACATGCTATGTACTGTGCTGGGTGCCTAAATATAATTCAACTCTCATCACAATTTGAGTTAGACTAAAGGAAGTAACTGTGAATAGTTAACTTGCCCATGGTATCATTTTAGGAACAACAAAAAAAATCCTGGTTTAGATTAGTATCCACACAATAAGCATTTCTTGAAAGAATAGTAATGGTTTATTGGCTTTTGGAGATTCTGTTCTTTTAAGAATAGCGTTGCCCTCCCCCACACGATGAAGAGATGCTATTCAGGAAACTTGCAAATATCAGAATAGCGTTAACTGTTAAACGTTTTATTGCATTAGAAAACTTTAGCCCTGGAAGGAGTCATAGAGTTCCCTAAGATACAAGTCTGGGTTAAAAACATTGGCCTAAACCAGGTTGGAAACAGGACCATAATGTAACGTCACCTTGCTCTGATCCAGACTCTTTCCACTATATGGCACTACCTCACATAATTGATAAGTCCCTTTTCTTTTCACTTTCTAAACATTTAAAGTATTTCTAATATTGCACCTTACAGATAATGCTGCAAAGAGACAGCTTAGTAACAAATGCTTCCTTCCTTCCTCTCTTCCTTTCCCTTTCCCTCTCTTTCTCTCTCTCTTACTCTCCAAGATTAATGCTTAAGAAACACTCCCTCTACAAGAAGACCAGGCATATTTTTCTTTTTCACTCTCTCTCCTCCCTTTCTACCTCCTTTTCGAATGTATTTACTTATTTTTCTGTTATCCTCTTCTTTTTAGGGGGTATGTCTTCTGTTGGCATTAGTCTTCCAAGCTGTTTCGGTATTCTATTTATTTTTTCATATTATGTTTGGAAGATTCCAACTTTAAACTATTTTACTATGTGTTTTATAAATGAATTGGTACATCCCGATGTTTACAGCAGCATTATCAACAATAGCCAAATTATGGAAGGAGCACAAATGTCCATTGACTGATGAATGGATAAAGAAGATGTGGTAAACACACACACACACACACACACACACACACACTAGATAGATACACACACAATGGAATATTACTCAGCCATAAAAAATAATGAAATCTTGCCATTTGCCATGGCATGGATGGATCTAGAGGGTATTATGGTAAGTGAAGTAAGTCAGTCAGAGAAAAATGAATACCATACGATTTCACTCATATGTGGAATTTAAGAAACGAAACAGATGAACATAGGAAAATAAAAAGAGAGAGGCAAACCAGAAAACACACTGTTAATGATAAAGAACAAACTGAGGGTTGATGGAAGGAAGTTGGTGAGGGATGGGCTAAATGGGTAATGGGCATTAAGGACATGCGTTGGGATGAACACTGGGTGTTGTATGTAAGTGATGAGTCACTAAATTCTACTCCTGAAACCATTATTACACTATATGTTAACTAACTGGAATTTAAATAGAAACTTGAAATAAAAATAGTGGGGAAAAAAGTAAATGAACCTCCAGACTCTACAAGCTTTTAAAAACACTTCAGTTGACCCTATATAAGAAAGTATATTGTGCTTACTTTAAAAGAAAATGATATCATTTGAATTACTATGAAGAAAACAACCGCTATTATAGCTCATTGGGATTATTATAGATTAATTTGATAATAATGACTATAAAAATAATTTTAAACAAAATAGTTACATTTTAACTTATTTTATGTATAAGCTGAAAGCCGTAAAAATATTACTTACATAACAGGTTTATGATTAACACTAAAATAACATGTAGCTGAATTATTTAGAATACATTCATTAAATACATACCCAATTTAGCTTTTGTTTATTCAACATTTCAAAAACTGCTCATTAATCATCTAATACTATGTACTAAATAATGCAGAATTACTGATAAAACCAAAATAGACAAGATGAAGCCTTACCTCAAGTAAGTTAGAGGCCATTGAAAAAGAGTGTCAATATAGCCCAACAGCCAAATAAGCATAGAAGAAACAACGTCAGAAGCTATCTGACCTCTAGCGAAGAAGGGACTGTCCTGAACTAGGAGGAAAGCACTGAAGGCTGACTGGAGGGGATGGGTTTTTGAGTCGCACCTTGAAAGACAGGTAGACTCTGAACATGCAGAGATCTGATGGATGTGCAAAGCAGATGGAGAATAAGTATAGAATGAGGTATTCAGACAGGAAAGTGGGAGTACAGCTTAGCAGTTTGTCTTTCAGATCTTTCATAACTTGACAATAATCTTTTATTCAAATGACTTTGCATTAGCAAAATTTGCCTGTGTTATTTAGGATAAAAGCTAGCAGCTGTAAGAGTGAACCTCAGGATTTTAGTGGTTTAACTTAAATGATGGTCATTTCTCACTCACAGAAGCATGCAATGAGAATTGTTCTGGTCAGTGATTAGCTTTCGCCCATGATGTGATTTAGAGATAAGAGCTCTTTCCCTCCAATAGGGCCTAGGCATTCTCTGTCTCTAAGCAATTACTGTGGTAAGAACAAGAGAAAGAATATTTATTTCCTCACTACTTTGGCTCAGAAGTGACAGTTCCTCCTTTCCCTTCATTGGTGAGAACTAGTCATGTGGCTTTACCTAGAAGCAATAGGGGCTGGGAGGTATACAGTTCATGAACACCACAGGTTTGAATGGCGCAGGTCTACTTGTACATACAGTTTTTACACTAAAGTTCTATAAATATATTTCTTCTTGGGTCTTTCTTTCTTTCTTTCTTTCTTTCTTTTTCTTCCAGAGACAGAGAGTGCGAGCAAGGGAGGAGCAGAGGGAGAGGGAAATAGAGAATCTTAAGCAGGCTCCACGTCCAGCAAACAGCCCATCATGGGGCTCGATCTCATGACCATGAGACCATGGCCTCAGCTGAAATCTAGAGTTGGATGCTTAATCGACTGAGTCACCCAGATGCCCCATCTTCTTGTGATTTTCTTTTCTTTTCTCAAGCTTACTTTATTATAGGAATACAGTATACAATACATACACAAAATATGTGCTAATTGACAATGTATATTACTGGTAAGGCTTTTGGTCAACAGTAAGCTATTAGTAGTTAAGTTTTTGGGGAGTCAAAAGTTACATGCAAATTTTTGACTGCAGAGGAGGTCAGCCTACAGAATGGGAGAAGATATGTGCAAATGATACATCTGATAAGAAGTTAATATCCAAAATATATAAAGAACTTATACAACTCACACCAAAAATAGAAATAATCCAGTTAAAAAATGGGCAGAGGACCTGAGTAGACATTTTTCCCAAGAAGACATTCAGATGGCCTATAGACAGATGAAAAGATGCTCAACATCACCAGACCACACAAATGTAAATCAAAACCACAATGAGATATCACTTCACACCTCTCAGAAAGGCTAAAATCAATAAGTCAGAGAAAGACAAATATTGTATGAGTTCATCTATATGTGGAATTTGAGAAACACAAGAGAAGAACATAGGGGAAAGGAAGGAAAAATAAGATAAAACCAGAGAGGGAGGCCAATGATAAGAGACTCTTAAATACAGAGAAGAAACTGAGGGTTGATGGGGGTGAGGGGGGAGTGGGGTGAGTTAAATGGGTGATGGGCATTAAGGAGGGCACTTTTCAGGATGAGCAATGGGTGTTACATGTAAGTGATGAATCACTGGGTTCTACTCCTGAAGCCAAGACTACACTGCATGTTAACTAACTTGAATTTAAATTGAAAAAAACCTCAGATATTAAGGAGGTTTGTAAAACGCCAAAAAAAAAAAAGACAAAAAACAAAACAAAACAAAACAAAACAAAACAGGTGTTGGTAAGGATGTGGGAAAAAATGAACCCTCACATATTGTTGGTGGTAATGTAAACTGGTGCAGTCACTGTGGAAAACAGCAAGGAGGACCTCAAAAAATCAACTAAAGAATCACCATATGACCCAGTAATTCCACTACTAGATATTTATGCAAACAGAATGAAAACACTAATTCAAAAAGATACATGCACCCCAATGTTTACTGCAGCATTATTTACAACAGCCAATATACAGAAGCAGCCCAAGTGTACATCAGTAGATAAATGGGTAAAGGAGATGTAGTATACATACACAATGGAGTAACACTCAGCCATAAACAAGAATGAGGTTTTGCCATTTGCAATAATGTGGATGGACCTACAGGGTATAATACTAAATGAAATAAATTAGAGAAATGCAAATACCATACGATTTAACTCACATGGAATTTAAGAAGCAAAACAAACAAAAAGAAAACGAGATAAACAACAAATCCAGAATCTTAAATACTGACAACAAACTGGGGTTGCCAGAGGGGAGGTGGGTGGCTGGAATTGGTAAAACAGGTGAAGGGGACCAAGAGTACCTTATCATGATGAGCACCAAGCAATGATAGAATTGCTGAATCATTACACTATACACCTGAAACTAACATTATACTGTATTTTAATTATACTCCAAAAAAAAAGCAGTAAAAAGGAAATCCTTGACTCCAGACTGTTTTTACCAAAGAAATTCAATTAACAAAAAACGCACAAACATGACAGGTAAATTTGTGACTACATATGAAGCCCTGCCCCTAATCCCTGCATCGATCAAGGGGTAACTACAGTTGTGGACTGAGCAGCTGCTGTCCAGCAAGAGCTCAAACTATATGAAGGAAAGGAGACTCTTTCCCACCCAGGACTGTTTGGCAAAGTACAGAAACATGTATATGAAAATCTATCTTAGATTCCAATTAATGGGATACTTGATACATTTATATCACAGAGCTTCACGTATATTGGTAACTGTGACTCCAAGAACTGCAGTCAAGTGGAAGACTTAACCACTACTACAGGAGAATTGCTGAAATCCTCTGCCATTATCTTCTAGGAATGTGGTTATACACCAGAGTAGAGCCAAACAAAACCAAATTCTCAGACTAAATTGGACTTTAATCAATGACGAGGAATGATTTGAGTAAGAGTAACAGGTCATTACAGATGTTTCTAAATTAAACAGACAAAAACCATGGAAATGTTAGGATTCCTATGAATTAGAAATGTGGGATCCTAGTTGAACTTCTGAGGATGGAAAAGTCCACCAAACAAATTCATATTTTTTTATTTAACTGTATTTCACACATATAAAAACAGCCTCTCTAGTTTTATTTCTCTGGAAAATCACCTTTTCTCAACATCTTTGTTATCTTTGCAGCATTTTGTCCTTTGACACCTAACATTCTACTCTATACATTGTTCCTGAATAATCCCATTCACTGTTGTAGGTTCAAGTGTCATCTGTGTGATTAATGCCAAATTCTTATCACCGTTCTGTCCCATATTTCCAATCATCTCCTAAAACCTGCCAACAGATATCCCATAGATACCTCAAGTCCGACATTACCAAACCTTAACTGCTACTTTCTGGGCACAAAATCTAGCAGCCTCTCCAAACCACCCCTCCCCCCACCCCACCCCCACACACCTTCCTTGCCATCCTTGTCCTGATATTGTTCACCCTACTACAGGTCCTCATGTGCTTCATGGGGAGGCTGAGAACCTTCTAAGTGCAGGGTTGAATCTTGAATGGTCATAAACAGTCATATTGACAGTGATCTTGGCCCCCTTTCTAGTGATTGGTTTATCCATGGGAAATTTTTAACAATAGGATGGTGGTTGGAAGTGTGCTCTGGGAGCTTCTGGAAAAACGGACCTTGCTCTTATTTAGGGAATACAATATGGACCAATTCTTTGTCTGTAGATACAGGGTCTACACATGATGCCATTTGTGAAGCCAGGCTAAGAGGTCAAGTCATTTGCAGAGAATGGCAGAGAGGAAAGACAAAAAAGGAAAAAAAAAAACAAAACAACAACTGTACCTGATAATGTCATTGTAGCTGCTGAATTACCAGTCCTGGGCCTTATCTACTTCTGGAATTCTTGTTATAGAACATAATACATGGGGCATCTGGGTGGCTCAGTCGGTTAAGTGTCTGACTTCAGCTCAGCTCATCATTTCGCTTTCATGGGTTCAAACCCCAGGTTGGGCTCTGTGCTGATAGCTCAGAACCTGGAGCCTGCTTTGGATTCTGTGTCTCCCTCTCTCTCTGACCCTCCCTTAATTGTGCTCTATCCCTCTCTGTGTCTTAAAAAATAAAATAAAATGTTAAAAAAGAAAACATAATGTATGTCTTTGTTACTTAAGTCACTAGTTACTTGGAGTAAAACAAACAAAAACCACCTAATATACTCCTCTTCAAACAGGCTCATCTTGAAATCCCTCAAAATTCAAATCCTCCAGACAAAAACCAGGCCCCCACTCCACGAATACTCACATGTAACAACTAATCATATTATGTGAGATACACCTAGGTATATTTCAGATCTGTTACCTCTTCTTCAAACTCACTGTCTTACCTTTGTTTCAGCCTCTTGTCTGCCATCAAAAACAGCACTTCTCTAAGTATTTGGGGTAAAGAACCTCTTGACTCTGTTATTTCCAATCTATACATTGAATGGTACCAGCGTAGAAATTCTCTATAACTTCTAACTTTATTTAAAATAATAAATGCAGATCTTACAACCATAGAGCACATTCATTTATACAGTGTAAGTAGCTTGTATACGTACACAATTGTTGCTCTGAGTGTAACTGTATTTCTTACAAAATGTTTATCAAATGATTTTGTTGAATAAAAAAAGCATATAAAAAAGGTAGGTCAAGACTATTCAGTTTATTTAACTCAGAGAGAAATTAGATTAATATAAAAGGATCTAATTATATACCCCAAATGGAAAATATCATCAAAACTATTTCATTACATTTGTACTAAGCTTTTTTGCTTTAATCTAATTTTAGCAATGTCATAGCCAACCAGTAAACAGTGAATAGCCTACTACCTCTTTGCTGCCCCATAACATATTGCTTTCATGTTAATGGATATTTTTCACATCTCTGCTATTTCACTCCCATCCTTCATGTTTGGTGTTGACAAGTGCTATTGGTTTCATTATTCTGAAAGGGTTATATGATTAGCTAAATAGCACCATAGCAACAACATCTAAGTAGAAACATTCTGTTTTCAGGTTATATTTTTAATCGGGGACTCATAAAAGTTGATGCCTAAAAGAAACATGACATGTTCGTGACATTCAGAAGCCATGGTTTCACTTAAAAAGTTTAAAATGCATTTTTACATTTTTTTAAAAAAAAAGGACATATGTTTCAGTGTCATTCTTTCATCCTTAATTTGACAAAGCAAACCTCAATTAAAAAAAAAAAGCTCAGTATGTACTTTGCAATCCTAAGTGATATATTGAAAACTAAACATTTTAAACAAATATTAGAAATCACAAGACTTAGAAAGCAGGGCATAGAAACAGTAGCATTTATATTCATATTTAGAGTATGTGTCAAGGTTTAGTGAATAAAGCAAATGTGTCCTTCAAGAGATGGCATTATGGAAAACAGCATAATTTTCTAAGGGAACATTAACAGTAAGCACTCATTAAAAATTCCATAATTTTCTGTTGACACCACAACACAGGAGTGACTACTGATAGTACTTCTATATTTAAAATAATACCTCTTAACTTCAAGAGACAAAACAGATGAACATATGGGAAGGGAAGCAAAAATAATATAAAAACAGGGAGGGGGACAAAACATAAGAGACTCTTAAATATGGAGAACAAACAGAGGGTTCCTGGAGGGGGTGTGGGAGGCAGGATGGGGTAAATGAGTAAGGGGCATGAAGGAATCTATTCCTGAAATCATTGTTGCACTATATGCTAACAAACTTGGATGTAAATTAAAAAAAAATAAATTAAAATAAATAAATAAATAAATAAATAAATAAAATAATACTTCTTACATGTTAATTTGTATTTTTTTTATTTCCCTGATAAGCAAATTATACTGTATCATTTGAAATAAAGTCTATGAAATTCATAATGAATCTGTGGTGTTTATATTCCAAGAAGTCATAGTTGATATATCGGGAGTAGAACCCAAGGCTGAACCCAACAGATGATCAAGAAATATATAGTAAGATCTTCTAGTTAAGGCACAGAGTAAACTATTTCTTACATCTTACATAGAATTCATAAAATGTCTTTAATTTGCATATTCATGTTGAACTGTCCATTTATAATTCATTGGATTTTTTAAGTCTTCCAGATGGAACAACAGATGCTAACATAATGACTAAAAGCTTTGGTCAAGCATTTTAAGAAACGAAAACATTAATTCCTCTTATGCAAAAGCCATATATTTTGACATGAATAAAACCAATTCTATTTCTATGTGGTTTTCTCATAGGTAGTTCTGAAAATTCTTTTAAATATGTATTACACAATGTCCACATCAATTGCAAGTTACTTTGAAGAGTTACCTCTTGATTTTACCAAGAAAGAGACTTCAAAATTGTAGGAGAGACAAGTTAGAACCCTGGAATACTGTATACCTAGTGGACCTGTTCAGAGTGTGAAGATAATAAAAGCTCTTCCAAATAGTTAAAACCTTTTGACAATAAACCTTCATCATTCAAAAATCTCATTATGTAATTATTAGGTTGTCATATCAAACCCTAATATTTTGATTTTCTTAATTGCTTCCTGGTTTTTAAACCATAAAATATCTTTGGAAAATGTGAGTACTAAAATAATGAGCATAATGAAAAATCACTAGAGTCTCCATGACCTTCCTCCAGCTTGTCTATGCCTACACATACCTCAGAGGGGAACTGATCATATTTTTCTTAAAAGTTTATTTATTTATTTTGAGAGAGACAGAGACAGTGCAAGTGGAGGAGGGGCAGAGAGAGAGTGGCGGGGGGAGAGAATCCCAAGCAGGTTCCACACCATCAGCACAGAGCCCGATGTGGGGCTCAAACCCACGAGGCTGTGAGATCATGGCCCGAGATGAAATCAGGAGTCCGACGCTGAACCGACTGAGCCACCCATGTGCTCCAAATCTATCTTATTTTAAGGACCTCCAAAGAAGATAGCACCAGCAATCTCTCCCAGTATTGAGCAATGAGTTGTCTAGGAACCACTGTCAAATGCTAAATTCATAGAGCTATAAATTGAATCTCCTCACTTAAGTAGAAAGGATATGTGGAAAATGTAAACATACTGTCATGTAGCAGTAAACAATTAAAAAAAATAAAACCTTCTAAATCATGCTGAAACCTTTACTTGATGTATTTTTAGTGCAACAACTTCTAGTTGCTTTTTCATTCTTGTGAATTTTCCCAATTCTCTTTTTTTTATTTTTTTAAATGTTTATTTATTGATGAGACAGAGAGTGTGTGTGAGCAGGGGTGTGGCAGAGAGAAAGAGGGAGACACAGAATCTGAAGCAGGATCCAGGCTCTGAGCTGTCAGCAGAGACCCAACATGGGGCTTGAACCCACAAACTGTGAGATCATGACCTTTTTGAGATTTCTCCACACATATAAACCACTCCTTAGTGATCAATGAGTACTACTCAGTGATTTGTATTGATGATAATGTCATTTGAAATACTGGGTTAGGATTATAAATATTAACATTCCACTAATTAAAACAAGCAAAGGTAAAGATTCACAGATCAGACCAAATCATGATAGTGGACACTTCCATTTCCACATTTCTTTATAGCCTGCTTTCACATGTTTCGGCTAATTTACTCCTTACTATAGCACTGTGAGTGGGTATTCACGGTCTCAACATTACGACTACACTTAGTGAAGTCAGGTGATTTGGCCAAGGTCTTTTAGCTCATGAGTGACACAGCCACCAATGGAACTACACCCAAGGTTCTGGGTCCTGTGCCTTCCCCTTACACTTTTCAAGACAGCAATCACATTCACGTTCTAGAGCAGTGCTGTCCAATACCAATATAAAGCAAGTGATGTATAAAATTAACAGTTTTGTAGTGGCTACATTTTAAAAAGTAAAAATAGGTAAAATTAATTTAGTAATATTTTGTATTTAACCAAATATTATAACTTCAATATGTAATCAATACAAAGTTACAAATTATATATTGTGCATTATTTTCTCATACAAAGTCTTTGAAATCTGGTATATATTTTATCCTTACAGCACAGTTAAGTCCAGTCTAGTCACATTTCAAGTGCTCAATAATCACATGTTGCTAATGTCCACTGTATCGGACAGCGCAGTTCCAGACGTTTCTCTAATTAACCTCTAAGCTAACCATTCTATGAAAGAATATTTATTGGTCAGCTCTTCGAGCAAATAAAAGAATGGAACTTCAACGTTTTTTATTTATTTTTGGGACAGAGAGAGACAGAGCATGAACGGGGGAGGGGCGCAGAGAGAGGGAGACACAGAATCGGAAACAGGCTCCAGGCTCCGAGCCATCAGCCCAGAGCCTGACGCGGGGCTCGAACTCACGGACCGCGAGATCGTGACCTGGCTGAAGTCGGACGCTTAACCGACTGCGCCATCCAGGCGCCCCTAAGAATGGAACTTCATTAGAAAAGATGATGATGATTTGTATTTAAAATTATAAATTCATGTACTTTGAATTGCATCCTTGGTAAAATGTAGATAATAAAGCCTATAAATCATTCTGCATGGTGACTGCCATATGGTTAGGAGTCAAAGAAAAAGTATCTGTTTCTTTCCCAATGAGGTAGGTATGAGTTTGGTTAGTGGTCTGCAAGGCCAGGAGCTGTACAGCTCTCATACTGGGATCAGGCCAGAGGGATGGCTGGGGACAGGAAGACTGTACCATTTCTCATAGCCAAGCAGTCCAAAGGATTGCACTGGTAAGGTCATCATAATGAAAACATTCTAGTACACTGCAAATCCAGTGCTTTCAAAAGCAGCAAGAAATCAAAGGCTAGCTCTTGCTGATAAACTATGTCAGGCAACAATACAACACCAAAAAGTAGGCCATAACATTCAATCAAATCAAAACATAGATATGGGGTAGGTTGTACTGCTGATTGAGCATTCTTAATATGGACACTCTCACACAGAACCAAAAATGGCATCATTCTTTTAAGGTTTTAAAATGTCACTCATCCTTTTAGGCATGGCTAATTTATAACCTGTATCTATGGATTCTAGTATTTGACATTCTTAGGGATGTCATATGGCTTTGTTTTTTGTTTTTGTTTCTGTTTTTTTTAAATGCTATCCTGACCCAGGCTCATTTGAGGCCCTGGCTGGAGGCCACTCAGTGAGCAACGAAAAAAACGAATGCTTTTCAAGTGTAATTTATAAAATCTAGAATAGCCGGTGCATAGAAAGCACCTGAAAAGTTTTTAAGGGTGAGTAAATTGAGGTTATGTGGATTCAATGAATAATTATAAATAAGAACTTAGCACAGATCCTGGCATATAGTAAACAGCATTAACTATTGTGATTACTAATGTTTATTATTGCTTATATTGATGGAAATTATCCAAAGGAATAAAGCCTTATTTTCCCCATGGCTAGAAATGGCACATCCCAAATTTGCTATTGATATATTTTAAAATATCCTACAACATTTTCTGCTTAAGAGTAAAAACATCATACTTTTTATTCAAAGTTACCATGCCTTGACATTAAATATTTGCTTGATTAATACATTTTGGCAATTCACTCAATATAGTGAGAGATCAAACAATAAATTAAGGTAATTAGTGTCAGCAGAGTTATCATTAGAAAATACTCATAAGAGAGGTCTTTTGCTCTAGGTACTGAAATCCACATCAGGATTGGACAGCCAAAATGATTAAACTCAGTTTCACTATATTGATCAGCTTTAACCTCTTTGAATTCAAAACTCTGAATTAATCTAAATGATTTTTGAGTTGCAAAATATGGCAGAAAAACAGCTAAGACTGTCTGTAATATGATTCATTTTATAAAAAATAATATATGTGATGGTTGTTGTGGGCATAAGTCCTAGCACACTGATTACTGAACACACAAAGTCAAGTCTGGAATTTATCAATTCGTGTTATCCATTTCATCAATTCTTGTTAGGTTACAGTCAGTAGAGCACACATGAGGCTATGAAATGTGTCAGTAAAAATAGATGTTTAAAAGGGAAGATAAAAGGAACTGTTTGTTAAGGAAAAATAAATAAAAGGAATCACTGAGCGCCCCTGGGCTTCACTACAGAAGCACCATTTAATTACATCAGTAACAGAAGAATTAAAGGACTCATAATAAAATGTGTTTCAGTTGAACTTAAATGATAAATCTTTCATAGTGATCAGCAGAGCTCATATGAAAAATACAACGCCTGTCTATTAATTATCCAGTAGAGTAAATCATAAACTGAAGTTCAGGAAATTAAATTTTACTCCTAAATTTCTCAGCATGATGCTTTGTGATAAAGCCACTTAACCTTTCTTTGCCTCAGCTTCCTCATCTATAAAAAGAGGAGGAAGATGTACTTTTTGAGAGCATATCTTCAACCTCTGGTTGATTGGGAAGTAGTTTAAATATATTGCTACATTAACTCTGTTAAAAATGTTAAACCAAGTATAAAAATGCTACTAAAACCATCACATCCTTGTAGCAGTCACTTCATTCTTTTTGTGTTTTTTTTTTCAAGTCAGTATTCTTTTCTTCACTTCTCTGTTTTTGCTGACTACTGCATTTTGTTGGGAATTTCTTTTCCTGATGTAACAATCCATTTTTTTAACCAGTACTTCACTTAATGATCTAGCCCTACAAATTAAACGGCTTTTCTACTAGTCTGACTCATTTCAGATTTTTTTGCTGGAAACATGGTGTTATTTTGTTCTTAATCTTTCTTCTAAAACCTCCAGAAAAATGTTTCAGCCAGAAGAAAAAATAAGTATTAACGAGACGAAAGGGAATATCATATAATTTAATCAATACTTCTAGGAAAAAAAATCTATATAGTGTGTAATTTTTTCCTCAGATGTAACAAATTCAAAACAACGTATCATAACTTACGTCTGTACTTTTTAAATCTAAATAGGGACTATTGTACAAAGAGCCAAGCTGGTCGAAATTATTTTGGAATTACTAGGTCTATTATGGACCGTCTCTGGACACATTTTCCCCATCCTCGCAAATAATCGGGCAGGGGATCAGTGTCAAAGCTACGGTCTGAGTATGAGTTAGAGTTTAGTATAAGGAATCCTCAGATATAGAAATTTATATGAAAACAAATTTGAACATTTTCACATTTTTATTTAGCAATATTGAAGTACGGAAAATGGATTTTTATGAATATCAAACCACATTTTACAATGTTTAAGAAATCATACTCTTTAGAAGTACTGGACATCTCCTCTTTATATTCCTTGAATATTTTTCCCCTTCTTTGGGCACCTCAACTTTTCTTTGGAGTACTACTCCCTTCCTCCTCTCACTTCATTTAGTTGGGTTGGCCCATTACCAAAGCAATCCAAGCAATATCTAGTACATTTAAAAACATACACACTCTGAATAAGCTAATCCACTCCTAGGTAAAAATTCTACATAAATGCCTACTATTAGGCAAAATGAACAGCGTGCGTGTGTGTGTGTGTGCACGCGCTTAGGAGATGGTTAATGATAATATCACTTACATTAAAAAAATATGAAAACAACCCTATCAATAAACTGGGAGATATTCATGTAACAGAATATTATAGCATAAAAGTAATAAATCAATGACAGATAAATGAAATCACATGGATGAATTTAAAAAAAATAAAGTTTTAATTTTAATTCCAGTTAGTTAACATACAGCATTATATTCCTTTCAGGTGCACAATGCAGTAATTCAACAGTTCCATACATCACCCTATGCTCATCATGACAAGTGCACTCCTTAATCCCCTCCACCCCACCTCTTAATCCTACATCAACTGGATGTAGGGTATATAGGATCTCTCTCTAATGTCTTTATAATTTTCCTGTAAATGTAAAACTGGTCTCAAATAAAATGCTTATTAAAAAGAAGACATCCCTTTGTAAGTAGCTCATGTTGTTGTGGAAGAACAGGAGTGTCAACAGTTACAGTGCAATGGGTAAGGGCTGCAGTGGGGATTCTAAAAGTGCTATGAAGGCATGAAGAACGACGGGCCTCAAAACAAAGGGAACCTGTGAGTTGTGCCCTGAAGAAAGGGTAAGAATCAGCTCCGTGACAACGCGTAAGAAAAAGCATTCCAGAGGGAGCGCACCAGGCAGAGGGGCTCAGAGGGAGGATATTTGGAGAACAGTAAAAACTTCAGTGTGGCTGAGGCTTACAGAAGAGCGTAGACGATACAGATTGATGCTAAAAACACCTTGAATTTAACAAAATAATAATGTTGAAAGTATACCCAAAGTGATAAGCAGGTTTATTATTTTATCCCTGTGGTCTGTTTTCCTGAAGCACTACTTCACTTAAGTAGACACAAGCACTTTTAATAAGTGCAAGATCTCCTAATATTGGGGCACCTGGGTGGCTCAGTCAGTTAAGCATCTGACTCCGGCTCAGGTCATGATCTCGTAGTCCGTGAGTTCGAGCCCTGTGTCGGGCTCTGTGCTGACAGCTCAGAACCTGGAGCCTGCTTGGGATTCCACGTCTCCCTCTCTCTCTGCCCCTCCCCCCCTCATACTCTGCCCCCCCCAAAAGTAAATAAAACATTAAAAAAATTTTTCACAATATTGCCTGCACATTTAGCCACCTTATGAAACTAGAAATTTCCTTTCCGCTTCACATGCAGGATTCTTTCTTATTTTAAAGAAGCATGTTCTAAAACACTTCAAAATATTTGCTTATCATCAGCTAATGCAGATGCACTAAAATTAAATGATATCATGCTGTGCATAATATTTACATCAAGTACAATATAATCATGATTTGCAGAAAATCAAGCTACAAAACACTGGTTAATTATGATCCAGAGAACAGCCCACCTTTGCTGCTTTAGTGACAGATATAATTTGGGTTCTAAGAATCGTTCTTTAATTTGGTTACAGGCAAAGTAAATGTGCTATGGTGTCACACTAAAGCAATGTCATAAAAAACATTTTTATATAAAAGTCATAGACTTTTATTTTAATAAAAGATGCATTTTAATACATACTATTTTAATTATAGGTCATGCAACTCCCCCATTCATCCAAAACTTCATATATAGGCAAACTTGGCTTTATATTTTTTTACCCAAATCAATGTCACAGGTAAGGCCACTTAAATGAGAGGTATTCAAAATTATGAGTTGAATGAAAACTTCCATTAAAACTTTTATCTACTTCCTCTTGGATAATACAGAATAACTACTCACTCTTTTCAAGTAAAGACAAGATATTTTTGGAGAAATAGAGTTAGGAAAATATAGTAGCCCTGAGTAGCATTTAGGAGAAAATGATTCTATTACTGGTTATACAAAATAGCCTCATTTAAGTGATTGCACCATTTGGGACCCAGCTTCCAGTCTCTGAGATTTTTTTTTAATCACCTCTTTCTAAATAGTGGTTTGGCGTCCTAATGTTTCTAGAAAGGGAAGAGATGTGTTTACCAAGGATGAGTTCTATAATCCAAAGAATAAAGACTAGAAGTATATTCGATATTCTTTAGGGAATAGATGTTTTTTCATTATATTTTCAAATTCCTTGTCTCTATACTTACTCTTGGAAAATCTACTTCAGTATAGATTGAAAGCAAAAAATAAATAAAACCTCAATATCTATTGTAAAGAAAACCCAAGTATAAACAGTTACGTTTTTCACTCTTCCATTAAACAGACAGGAAGAGAAAGTGTTAATTGTAATTTTCTCTACAAAGACCTATTAAACACAGCAAAACTGAAAACCAAACTAGTTATAGATTATACCCATGCATACCATTCATACATAATACAAGAGTGAATGTGTGTTTACTATTTAAATATATCATATATTGCAAGTGTCAGTTATTTACTAGGCCTAATGTTTACCAAAGGCATTACCAAAGAGCACCTGATTTATTTAAGTAAAATTTTATTTAGATAAGAATAATTAATATTCATCAAATGAATTTTATAAATTGAATTACAGTTTTTAAGTCAAAATATATGATAATCTCAAGATACGAAAGAAAAGGCAATGATTATAAGATGAAGGTCACTACCACTAAGCGCTCTTCATATACGAAAACTATACTAAGTGAATCAATGAACACATGAAAATCTCTTAAAAGTATATAATATCCCTTGTACACTTATTTCTATATGTTTCATAAATATGATTGTACAAAAAGTTACCAAGAAGAACCTTTCTAAACAAGATGAGAATAATTTCTTTAACTCCTAATATTGCTCTTGTTTTCCCCTGTTTTTTCTCTTGGGACCACTTTTAGAGAAGTAAACTATCAAGTAAAAAAAAAGGCATGAAGATAATATATTACATGACATAAAATGACCAAAATGCACATTTGGATATAATTCTATATTATGCAAACTGATTTCACATACCTTACCTCATTAGATCCTTGCAAAAACCCTATGAAATAAGCAAGGCAAGTTTTATAATTGCCATTTGGTACATGTAGAAACTGATACGGTGAAGGTTTTGGTGATTCCAATATGGTCATGAGACCAGGGAGTTGCAGACTCATGATTACAGAGTTCTAAATCTTGTGCTCATGTCCTTCTGTCTTAGCAACCAGAGAGAGGAATGACACCAATTGCTGCATCTCATATAATTATTCAATTATTACACCTGAAATTATGTTATTTTCAAGTTCATGAGAACACATACATCAGATTTATAGAGCGATACGTGAAGAAAATAGTAAATTTTCTGATTTGGAGCAAGACAGGAAGACAGAGATAGATCTCATGTATTCTATTTTAACACTTGGGAAAATGTTTCCAAAAAATGATACCATTACAAAATATAAGCATAATTTTCTGAAATTGTAAACTCATTATTTCAAGTACTTTCAAAAGCTAACATTTCTATAATTCCCTAAGCATATTTTCTTTAACCTTTCAAATGCATTTCAGCACAAGATGATTTAAAAGCAAGCAGGAATAAATGTCACCTACAGGAGTCCACTTAGCATTTGGTTAAGTACTTCTTTCAGTGCACAGATTTGAAAAAACCAGTAAGTAGCATAAAAACTCAACTTCATTACTTGCACATGAAATACTGAAGACTGTGATTACCTGTAACAGTTAATTCAGTAGTTCTTCTCACAACAAAGCCTCCATATTTTAATTCACAGGTGTAATTTCCAATGTCATCTTCCCTGACTTCTCTTATAAGCAGTGTATCTCTTTTGAACACAATACTTGGCCTCCATGTTTTTGTCCTGCATTCCTGCACGGAAAACACAAAATTTCTGTGGTAAGTAAAATAACTGAAAAATAGAGAAAAGTATTCTAAATAGCTAAACCAAAAGCTTCTAATGTTATATTTTAAAGGGCTGAAAAGTTTGTAATTAATTCTAAGAATTTTCATATCTTCTCCACATCTCTGGGAAATCAGGTACCTCAATTTGAAAGCTGTTTTTTTTTCTTTTTTTTTTTTCTTTTAGCAAGAGTCACTTTATTACCTTCAAAGATTAATGTCTCTAAATCAGGTATACATTGATTTAGCAGATATAAGAAAAAAGACACTCAATTAAGATAACTACAAACATCATTTTTAGAAGTAAATACTCTTTATTTGCTAACTATGTAATTAACCATCTTGATACTAATAACATAAAATAGAAAATATACTATTTTAGTGTGAAGTAGAAAAATTAATTCTGTTGAGGAAAATGCTTCTATTTCAATCTTTTAAATCTTTTAATACAACATTTAGAAATAATTCAGTCTCTTCATAACATGTACATTCTATAATCTGTGAAAGAAATGGCCAACATTCATATACAAGGTCTTTACAGTACTATAAATATCTATTTTCATTGTTGGTGGGTCTACCAAATTATGGTCTCTAAATTAAGCTTAGGATTATAATGATGTTGGCTCAGGAGCTTTCTCTTTTTGCCAGAAATCCATTTCCACTAGCCAGATTCAAAATCAAGGCAATGAGGATAAAAGTAGCTTTAAGCCCTTGGACACTGTTCACAGGTAGTATTATTTCTGAAAAAAATTTATTGCCACATCAACTTTTTGCAGGCTATCATTTTGATTATGTGGATCAATGCCTTTGTATATATTTTAGTTATTCCAGTTATTTCAGACCAAAATATGCATCTTACATACTCATATTAGTTGCATAAACTGTCATAATTGCAGAAGCTATATACATCGAATACATGAAATATATGTTGCCTTGAGTATGGGAAAATAATCTGGATTACTGCAAGACTTTTAAGTTTCATGTATAATGCATCTCCTCCCATCACTCCACTAGTGACAGTCTTTACAGCTTAAGGTCACAGTAATTGGGGTGTTGGTGGAAACATGACTAAAGGACCAATGTGAGGCCAGCCATTTTAAATACTGTGTGTGTGTGCGTGTGTGTGTGTGTGTGTGTGTGTGTGTGTGTGTACATGTATAGAAGGTGAATATACACATATGACTACTAGACAAACATTTGTTCTCAGAGACTTTGGGTCAAACTTCCCTAATAGTCTCCCCTTTGAAGTAATCATTAGGGCTTGCTAAGGATCTGCTTGTGGAAAGCAGGCATGCCACTGAGAATCAGGGTATGAAATACACAAAGAAAAACAAAAGGGAAAAAATAAACCTCATCTGCACAGCAACAGAAATCAGTGGGGCTAATATTTGAGGGCTGTTTGACATTGCCTTGGATAGAAATTCAAAAGAAATATACAAAAATATTTCAACGGTTCAAATGTTCTGAATCCTCCTTACTTGCTATCAAGAATGAAAATTAAGTCTTACTCAGAGAAGGTCATTGCTAATTACGGCAAATCCTTTACAACTTATTAAATATTTGTTTCTTGTTAATTTCTCATAAGTTCTGAATTCATGACATACTGATATTGGTGGGTCTAGTTACTAAGAGGTCATGTTTCCTAAATTCCTACTTATAGGGAATTATACAAAGTAAAATTTATACTAGTACTCTTTAAATCATAGACACAATATCCCAGACAAATGGTCATAGCACCTATATTATATTTCTTGAAGACACTCAGTAACAAAAATTTCTTGTATGGTAGAAATAAGTTGAAGAGTACATCCAAATCTTAAAACTGAGAGAAAGTCAATTATGTGATAGGAAGGACAGGGGTTGGATTATTCTCCTTTAGTCTGAAGTTTCTTTTGGTTTTTGAAAAGAAGTTTATCTAGTGCTATTTTTATAATGCTATGAATTTTCATCAGATTTTAGAAAATGTATGTGTTTTTATATGAAAAGGAATTGAATATAAAAGGTACTTCCATTAAACAGAAGAGTTCAATAAAGCTAGAATACCATTTTTTCATAGAAGTAAATCAATCCTTTCCTTGCTTGGGGACATTAGGACTGTTTATGTGAAGAGCTCTGAAATGAATGCTTAACGTATTTTAGTTCCTGAAATTATCAACACAGATTATAATCGACTTGAAAGAATTGTGTAAGCTAGATGTGAACATTAACACAACAGCTTATTGCAATGGATTACCAATATAAATATTGAAAGCCATTTATCAAAGCTATTGGTTTGAAAACTTATAACGAGCAGCACAATTTGGTGTACTACTTTAGGAGCACAGAGCTGAACGTCATCATATCCATTTAATTTTTTTGTCCAACTTGTCCAAGAATAAGATACACATTCATCTATTTACAAGTAAGAAAATCATTCACAGCACATACCTTATACCATAGGATTTCAGGTTCTCTGGTTGGTAGTAAAAAATCTTCTATGTCACGGCATGAAATTTCCTTGCTTTTGCTAAGTTCAGCTTTATCAAAGTATTTCATCTTGGAATTGTAGCAGAGTCCAGTGTCATTTTCGCCCACTGTCAGTGAGATGGATACCTTCATACAGTAAGTGGAGTTTCTGTAATGAAGCAAAATAAATAAGGTCGTCTGGTGTGAACAAAAAGTGCTGCCAGAATGTGTTTACTTCACTAAAAGAGAAAGAGAAACAGAGACAGAGAGAGAGGAGGAGAGGAAGAGGGAAAAAGAAAAGCAAACATTCCCTTGATTAGTTAAGGTTATGGTATTATGGCTTATTTCACAGAACTTTCTCTTATCACACAGCTAAAAAAAGCTTGGTTTGGTGAAAACATTTGTACATTTTTCATTTGTTAGAAAAAAAAAAGTTTTGTATTATATACAAGTGTGGTTTGAAACCTGTTCACTAGGGATTTTTGTATCTAAAAAAATGAATGAAATAAAGGAAGATTTAGGTCAGAAAAGAAGTCAACCTTGCGTTTATGCTAAACTTGGCAAACTCAACAGAGTAGAAAAATATAACTGGTCTATTGGGCATAATGGAATGAGAAGAAAAAGGCTGCTCAATTCTTGTAGTATGGGTTGTCTTGGTAAGTGGAGACATTATCAGTGAATATGGGAAGAAAAGTCTTGGGTAAAAGTACTGCACACTCACTATCTTTATAGACTCAAATGCATTTGGGTTGGGACCTGGAGTTCAGGTTGTCAGACAAGATAAACATCCTAATGTACTATGTAAGCATATGGACCCCATCCTGATAGGTTCTACATAATCAGCTCATTAAATCAGTGCCTCATTCTACAACTTGTTGGTTCCTAAATCAAGTTTCTAACTTGAAATACATGAGAAGAGAAATCATGTTCAGAGATCTCCTTGAAAGAGTTGGGCCAAAGGAAGTTTTCCTGTAAAGTGCACTATTTGGGTTTGCCATTTAAGTCTCTGCACATTCAATGAACACTGCTATGGGTCAGGCACGGTCATGTAGGCAGTGAGAAAAAAGAGAAGCATAAAACATCAAATTCAAGGTTTTATAGAGAACTTCTTATGTGGTAAGTGCCCAACAGCTCATTTGTATACTTGGTTATCAAAGTTCTGGATTTGAGTTTTACTGCTTACTATTTCTGCAATGTTGGGCAACTCATTTAATCCCTCAGAACCTTAGGTGGGGGTGGTGGGACAACATGTGTCTGAGTTTGGCCTGTCACCGGTGCTCAGTAACGTTGGCTCTTCTCACTCTGCACTGGTGCACACAGATCACAGTCCCCTAGTTCTCCTCCTTATTCAGCCAAGATATTTGCCATTTAAACAGCCACTTGATTCAAATTTTTGTTTTTTGTTGTTGTTGTTTTTTTTTTTAAATGGCAATATGACAAGACGAGAATAGCCAGAAAATAGGTAGGTTGGTTGTGGTATAATAAAAATATATATTTGGTCTTAGTTCCTGGCACAGATCTCCTGAAACTCCTAGAACCATCAGAGCAATAGGAGTGGAGTGTCTCTGAGTATTCAAAGTGAGCCCCTTTTAATCACCTTTGAGTTTATGTTAATGAGATGCCTTAGGATGAAGCCCTTAGAAAGCCTCAGAATGGGGCTGGTTACCAGAAAGACCAAGTGTTCAGAGGATTGGAATGTTTAACTCCAGCCATGGACCCTAAGGCAAGTGGGCAGGAGCTTCAGGTGAAGCTCTATAAAAACTCTAGAACAACAAAGGTTGACGAGTTTGGGTGGATGAACCGTGGAGGTTCTAGGAGGGGGGCATGCCTGGAGATGGCATGGAAGTCCTGTGCCGCTTCCTCCACACTGTGCCCTACATGCCTCTTCCATCTGACTGTTCATTTCCACCCTTTGAGATACCCTTTGTAATAAATTGACAATAGCGCGTCAACTGCTTCCTGAGTTTGTGAGCCATTCTAGCAAATGACTGAGTCCAAGGAGGGGGTTGTGAGAATCTCTGATTCGTAGCCAGTCTGTCAGAAGCACAGGTGACAGCCTGGACTTGCACTGCTGTCTGAGTTGTGAGGCAGGAGGCAGTCTGGTGGGACTGAGTCCTCAACCTGTGGGGTGTGATGTTATCTCCTATAGATAGTGTCAGAACAGATTTGAACTGTAGCATAAACAGCTGGTGTTGCAAAATCCCTTGGTGTGGAAAACCCCCCACATACCTGGTGTCAGAAGTACTGAGAATAGAGCAGAAAAAGAGAGTTTTCCTTTACCGTTATTTATTTCGCTTTATATTGGGTAACAAAGAAAAGTGCCGCAAAATTATTATGCAGAATGATTAAATATTGATGTCTCTACTTCGTATAATAGCCTAGAAGCACATCTAAAATACTTCACAGGTAAAACCTTTAACCTTTAAACAAAGTCAGTCAGTAAAATGGTCCTGGAAGAATGTGTTCAGAGATTTTGTTAGAATGATAAAACATAGTATAGTCCCTGCTCTCAGGCCCTTGTAATCCAGAAGTGATACACAAGTAAACAGCTGAAATTCAATGTGATAAGCACTACAGAAAGATAGTGTGCACCACCACAACAGCGTCAAAGAAAGAATCAAGACTTCTTAAGTTGTGATACCTGGTTGTCTTAAAGAATGAGAAAGAATTCGGCAAGTTTACAGGGAACAGTACGCACAAAGGCTTGAAGACATGCAACAACTTGATATGTTAGAGGAATTGCAAATAATTTGGTGTGGCTGGACTCCAGAGTAGTTATAAAGGAACAGCAGGCACTGAGACCAGAGAGGTGTGCAGAAGCCAGAAGGAGAGTCACGTAAGCCACAGCAGAATGTGGACTTTATGCTGGGAAATGAAGACAATGGGATTTTGGAGAGATTTTTCTGATGGCAGTGAGAAAAATGGATTGGAGAGAACAGAGGACTAGGTGCAGTGAGAAAATTAGAAAGCAACATCATTCATTCCGGAGAAACATGGCCGCTCCAAAGGCAATGACCACTGAGACAGGAAGGAGGAATCATGCTCAAATTATATTAAAGATACAGAATCGCTACAACAGTGAAGGAGCAAAGGAAAGAGAGAGGTATCCAAGATGATGAAGAACTTTTCTCAGATGAGTATATGAAAAGTAGAGTCAATCTTTCGGCATGGAAAATACTGAAGGGAAAAAAAAAAACAGCTTTGAGAGAAAAGAAAGTGTGCTAAATTTTAGCTTGAGCTTCACACCCAAGTGGAAAAAATATCCTCTTTGGGTTTGCCAGAAATATTGCTCATGCATTATTTATTAATTTTACTCCAGCACAGACTAGAACATGCTCTTTATAGGCTCATTTTAAGGTAATTTTTTCAGAAAAAATAATTATCCAAGGTAAGCAATTAACTATCCTAGGACATATCCCAATGTAGCAGTAAGAAAATACCCACGTTTTAGAATAATACTGATATTTGTACACATTAGAATTCTTAAAGAACAGACTTTTCTAAGAAGTAAATCAGTGAATTCTAAATTTGAATGAACACTCCACATGAATGTTTTAAATTCATGAGTCTTAGGTTTTCTTTCTCCTCAAACTACTAATTACTATTGTTTGTTTGTTTTTCTACACCTTCTTTTATCAAATGCCAGACATTTTTTTATACAAACAGGGCTGAGTCAAGAGCAAGATCTCAAAAGCCCAGCTGTAAAAGATTCAGATTCCAGCTTGATCGCTCAGTACTTTTGACAAGGAGAGAAAGTTACTTGACTCCTGAGGCTGCCATCTTCTCCTCATTTGTATAAAGAGAAAGTAATACTAAAAACCTTGGAGGTTGTTTTGGGAATCAAACATGCTAAAACACAGAAAGAGCTTAGGGCAGGGCCAGTCTTCCAGAGAGCACTGAGTAAGTTAGATACTATCGGTACTACACCCCTTGTCCCTATTTCCTTTAGATTTCCATTTCCCAGTACAGCCACCAAGTGTTTTTAGAAGGCAGGTTAGACAGACAACATGGCCATGATGATGCCTTCAGTTCTTCAGTGCTTAATTAATGTCAAGCATAAGAATCCAGAAAGGTCCTTCTATTTTTCATCTGGGATATGTGAGCGGGCTGGAGAAGAAGGAGTAAACCTGATGAAAAATACAGACTTCCCACCCCACCATCCCTTTCTCCTTTCTATAGATGCAACTGACCACCGATTTTCAGAAAGTAGCTCCAGATGAGCACACTTAGGTGTTCTTATTTTCCTGACTTTCACTCCCCAGCTCTGGGAGGTGACTGCTGATTTACAACTGTCTGGTAATGTCTGGAATCCCAGACTCCCCAGGATAGCACTATTTTCAAATTACTTTCAATGTTTTAATACTTGTTTACTGTTTCTGTTCATCAGGAGGTGATATAAAAAGCTAAAAATAAAGCAGCATCCAATGAACACGATACTCCTATTTACCGAGAAGAGCTAACAGGAAGCAAGCAACTTGTGACACATTAATAAACATATGATCCCTGTGAGGGGAATTACACACTCTCAAAGTAAACAGTACCATCCGCCATCATCAAATTTGCAGCATGACTGCTATGGCACCCTGGCTCTGTGCATCAGGGAAATACCATGTGATGGGGTAAATGGGGTAAGGCAAGGCTCCTACAGGACTTCCGGTGAAAAACAAAAGCACATATTTACTCGGCTTCTATTGTTTAGAATGGATGGGCTGTCATCTAGGCAAAAAGCTAAATCATGACTACTAGCTTCCATGTTTATAAAGTGGCTAGAGGGGCGCCTGGGTGGCTTGGTCGGTTGAGCGCCCGACTTCGGCTCAGGTCATGATCTCACGGTCTGTGAGTTCGAGCCCTGCATCGGGCTCTGTGCTGACAGCTCAGAGCCTGGAGCCTGTTTCAGATTCTGTGTCTCCCTCTCTCTCTGCCCCTCCCCTGTTCATGCTCTGTCTCTCTCTGTCTCAAAAATAAATAAATGTTAAAAAAAAAAAATTTTTTTTATAAAGTGGCTAGAGAGACAGGATATACATGTATGTGGAGAAAACACTTGTTCTTTACTGATATTCAATACTCAGTTGACTTTGGAAGTCAGTACAGTGCATTCAAGTTCTCCAAGGGTTTCTGAGCAGTGTGCTACCTTGAAAGAGACAAAGATTCAATAATATTATTGTGGATTAAAAAAAAAAAAAAAACTAGCTCTACTCTACTTCAATGATAAAAAATACAATATTAATTTCAAAAAAGACCTAGTTTTCGCTGGCAAAGGTGACCTGAAGTACAGACCAAATACACAGCATGTATTGTACAAATAGTTCACACAGATTTCCTTCATTTACCCAGCTGAGGTTACAGCAAAGTAACCCAATGCCTAAAGAAGTCAATGATTTACCCAAGTTCTACTATCCATTTAGTGGCAAAAAAAATAGGATTAGAACTCACATCTCGTAACTTCTAATTCTATATACTGGAGATTATTAGTGCTGGATATATATATATACATGTGTGTATATATGTATATGTGTATATATACACACATGTATATATGTATATGTGTATATGCATATATGTACATATATATGTGTGTGTGTGTGCATATATATATATATATATATATATATATATATTCAACATTGTTTAAAACAAAATAAAGTTACCCACTCTTAGCCCCTGGTTTTTATATTATTTTGTACCCCCAAATAGATGTCTTCTGGAGAAAGGGAAAATGTGATCTAAGTTGGATTTCTTTGAAAATTTGGGTCTTAAATCCCTCAAGTTTAATAAGGACTAAAAGGGAGCAAGCGACAGGTCTTAAAGAAATATTATGGTGTTTTTCAGGTCCTTCTACTATGTACTTTTTACATATTTACATACTTGTCAACGAGCTGGCTTCTGAAAGAACTGCCTTAGAGTCCTGTCTTACAAGGGAGGGAAAAAACCATCTAACCTTAAACCAATACAAAGACTAAGAACTAACAAATATATTAAAACATAATTAAGAAGCAAATGTATGACACAAATATAAAATGAAAATAACTTCTGTAAGTACAGACTTTGGAAGTCAGTACAGTGCATTCAAGTTCTCTAAGGGTTTCTGAGCAATGTGCTACCTTGAAAGAGACAAAGATTCTGAATTGCCATGCATAGGAGCTATCACAGATTTAAAAAATTCATCTTTTAAAGGATGCAACACTACACGACTATAGATCAAGGCGTGGCAATGTGGGTAGTCCAGACAGGAGGTAAGAAAGAAAACTGTGTGTGAAAAGGGAAATTTTGTATATTACCTGATTAGCTGATAGAGTATAATAAAAACCATACGACACCACACGTTAAGGGTAGCACAGTTACAATTATTCTGTAATCACACCTCCTATGCATGATCATGTGTAGTGTTGAATGTCTCCTACTCTAACAGAATTACCAGTAACATGATAGTTAAATAGATCCTCTAACAGACTCACTAACTACTTGGTCTGTCTATTATGTTAATTCTCAGGTCTCTAGGGAAAATCATAACATTTCCATAGTATTTGGAAATGTTTTCCCACATAACGAAGGGCTGAGAAAGACAGGAATTTGAACAATGGTTTTAAAGGATTAAGTTGTTCTCTGCTTCTCTGTTTCTTACGGTCTACTCTAACATTTACTGGTCATTTCTTAAGTGTAATCTTCTGTATATAATTGTTTTGTACAAATAAAAGCACAAAGTATTTTTAAAGTGTCAAAAATATTTGCCCATGGAAAGACATCTCTGAATCAGTTACTGCAGACCTGAAATTTGACCATAGTGTCTAATCATTAGTTGTGAAACTAACATGTGAGGAATCAAAAATGTAAGGGTTGGATTGTGGAGGGAACATCTTACAGTTTGTTAAGGCTTAAATATGCTCTGACAGTTTATTTCTAATCTTAAAGCCTTCCAATTTTTTCCTATACTTTAATGTTTTCTCAGTGTTTACCATGATGCCTGAAGCAAAGCATGTGGCCCCTCTGTTACATCTGATCTTTCTTACACATACTATGCTTATGGCTACTGGCACAAAATGTGAGATTTGTTTGGATTAGGTTTTCTTTTGAGAAGAGCTCCGGAGGACCTATTGATTTAACTGTGCTTGAAATCAGCCCTTCTAACAAGATTACAGAGAGACCATTGAGCAAATGATAAGACTAAAAATGCCAGTTTACTGCCTTTTGATTTGAAGTTCTGTTTTCTAAAAATTTAACTGGTACACTGAACTTCATCTACAGTCTTATGTCAACTATAAATTCAAAATAATTATCTCTGTCTTTTTTGGTGAAAAGTAATTAATAGAATTTTGCCATTTCTGTTTTCCTAGCCTAAGATTCTTGAAAGACTAGAGTTGAAAAGTCCTCGGTATATGGAATTCTAGTCCAATATTTCTCTGCCTGAGCTATCCTTGGGTGTGAGGACTTTTGAACTTCACAATTAGATTCCAAGGTCTCCTTCCTGACCTCTGCTTGAGGATGAAGAGGGACACAGCAAAGCAAAAATAAATACGTGTCCCTGAAAGGAAAATGAGGCCCAGAACGTGGGTTCAAGGTCACATAAATTACAAATAATTTTCTCAAGAAAGCTTATCCATCTTATCCTTTTGTTTATTTTCCCCATAACAATCTCAATTTTTTAAAATTTGATTTAAATCCACCTTAGTTAACATATAGTGTAATAATGATTTCAGGAGGAGAATAGAGTGATTCATCACTTACATACGACACCCAATGCTCATCCCAACAAGTGCCCTCCTTAATGCCCATCATCCATTGTGCCTATCCTCCCACCCAACACCCCTCCAGCAATCCTCAGTTTGTTCTCTGTATTTAAGAGCCTCTTACGGTTTGGCTCTCTCTCTGTTTTTATCTTATTTTTCCTTCGCTTCCCCTATGTTCATCTGTTTTGTTTCTTACATTCACATATGAGTGAAATCATAAGATATTTATCTTTCTCTGGCTGACTTCTTTCACTTAGCATAATACAATCTCGATTTGTAGTCATTTATTTCCAGTTATTTTGCTGCCTCCTCTGTTAACAGGCATTCTTCTTACAGTATATAAAATGAAGGAGTTAGCTCTATGCTGTTTGAATTATTAGAAGCATATTTTTTTAACTGAGGTAAAAGGAATACAACATGGAATTAACCATTAACCATTTGAAAGTGTACAATTAAGTGTCATTCAGTACATCCATCGTGCTGTGCAACCATCATCTCTACCTAGTTCTAAGACATTTTCATCATCCCCAAAAGAAACCCATAACTATTAGCAAGTACTCCCTATTCCCCCATTCCCAAAGCCCCCAGCAACCATCAATCTGCTTTCTGTCTTCATGGATTTGCTTATTAGGAATATTTCATATAAATGGAATCATATAATGTGTGGATTTTTGCACCTGGCTTCTTTCACTCAGCATAAAGTATTCAAGGTTCACCCACACTGTCGTATGCATCTACCTGTATGCCATTCCATTTTTGGGCTAAGAGCCGACCGCACAGATATACCAATGTAGTTCATTTGTACACGAGCAGATGGACATCTGAATTTGTTTCCACATTTTGGCTATGGAAAGTAATGTTCCTATGAATGTTCATGTACAAGTATTTGTTTGAGTCCCTTTTTTTAATACTTTTGGGACTATACCTTGGGGTAGACATGTTGGGTCATGTGGTTATTCTACATCTCAGTTTTGGACAAATCAAGCACTTCTTTTTTTAAGCTCTTCTACCCCTTCTGAATACGAGTTTCTGCTGCCAAATGGAGACGAAAGCATTAGAGAAACATGGTCACTGACTATTGTGGCTCAAAACTTAAAAGGCCCAATGACTTTTTAAGTGCCTAGCACTGTGCCAGGCACTGGGGAGGCGTTGTCAGTAAATATTTGTGAAATGAATCAGTAAACTCTTAGCCAAGGGCTATCAAGTTCTGATTACATTTCTTCTTTGATTCATCTCTTTAAACAACTCTCATGTATACCCCACCAAACTAGTTTTTACCCCCTTTTGTTTTATACTTCTTTGAAATGGCATGCACTTCTGGATAGTGGATGGGGCAAGAAAACGTGTCCTCTCGGCCCGGCAGAAACTTGTAAAGATTTCCTGGTACTGAATAGCTATCTGCCATCACCTGGTTATCTCATTCTCTCACCCTGTATGCCTAGTTGGCCTTCTCGATTAGAAAGATAAGAAAAAGGGAGAATCAACGTGTGAGCCATGCTTGGGTCAGTTATAAATCACTTTTGTTTTTCTCCCCAAGCATCACATAGGCAGCTTTTAATACAGTGAGTCTAGCAGTTCTTATACTGTTAGAAATCTTGCTCCCAGCTGTTGTACAGAAGTGACCTAGGATCCAGATGCTTAGCTAATCTTGTACCCCATCTCCTCATTTTATAATCTAAATTCCAGGGAAAGTTGTAACAGAGTAAAACAAAATCTATATTCATCTTTAAAGAAGACCGAAAGCTACCAAGGTTCGCTGAAATTTTACCCATTCACAAATAGATTTTTCAGAGTTAGATTAATAACATTTAAACATATGAAAACATGGTTTTTTTCCCCTTCCTGTATAGTCCTGTATATACAGGACTATATATATCCTGTATATACAGTCCCCTTCCTGTATATATGGACTATGTCAGGAAACAGGCCCCATAATCAGTGGGGGTTTTTTTCTGCTAATACTTCTTTAAATATTTTCTAAATGTCATAATGGCATATGCTTTATTCAGCTTTACTTAGGTCAATATTACCTGATAATAACTTTGCTTTCTTTAACTTCACAAGAAAAATACAATATATAAACTGTAAAGAGAGTAAATAATTATTAAGGACATTTAGATCATATTTCTAATTACACGTATAAGACAAAAACTGAATCTATTCCATAAAATTGATACGGGTGCATATTTCTGGACTCTAGAGACTGGTGTTATTTTAAAGATAGAATGCTTACTAGAAGTCATGATCAGAGTTTCATGTAAAGACTGATCTCTTTGAACTTGGCATGCTGAGAAACTAGCCTGATTGCTGCAGACACAAAGGGGACATAATAGCAGGCTTGTATCCAGGAAAACTATTCCTCATCCAAGAGAGTTTTGGAAGAAAAGGAAGAGGAAGCCAGGTATGTTCCCTGAAAAAGAGATGAGGCTACCACCCTTGACCCAACATGTTCATACCACTAGCTCGGTGCTCAAATTTGAAGGTAACATGTGAGATCTTGCTTGCTTTTTCCATGACACTCTAATTTCACTTTTTGGATTCTTCCACCGATTTTTCTCCTGGAACAGTTTGAAATAGTTTCTTTCTGTATAAATTCAGTATATTTCCTTTTACCCTTCCCAGAGTAAAGGCATACTACTTGATAAACACAAAATAAAATCATTCAGCCCAACAGAGAACACTCAACATAATATAGGAATAAATGTATAACATCATTTATTACATGAGTCAATTACCTATCATTTATTGACCATTAAAACTTTATTCATTTAGTGAACACATATTTGCTGAGCAAAGACTGTGTCTGGCCCAGCTGGGGATAAAGCAGTGAACAAGCAAAGTACTTGCCTTTATGGAGGTTATATTTTACTGAGAGGAAATGGTGGAGGGAGGAATACCGTACCAAAAGCTTTATACAATACCACTTCACAGACACTAGAACGGCTATTATAAAAAAATGGAAAATAACAAGTTTTGGCAAAAATATGGGAGAAAATGGAACCCTCGTGCATTGCTGGTGGGAATAGAAGATGGTGCAGTTCCTCAAAAAGTTAAACACAGAGTTACCAAATGATCTAGCAATTCTACCCCTAGCTATATACCTGAAACAACTGAAAGCAGGGACTTCAACAGCTACTTGTCTATCAATGTTCATAGTAGCATTACTCACAGCACCAAAACACAGAAACAACACAAACATTCATCAAAACGTGAACGGGTAAACAAAATGTGGTATATAAATACAGCAGAACAGTATTTGGTCTTTAACAAGAATAACATCCTGATACCTGATGCAACACGGATAAGCCTTAAAAACATTATGCTAAGTGAAATAAGTCAGACACAAAAGGACAAACATTGTATAATTCCACTTACATATCTACAATAAGCAAACTCAGACAGACAAAAGTAAAACAGAAGTTACCTGATCTGAGGGAAAGAAAGGTACTGAATTTGTTTGGAATGATAAAAATTTCCTGGCAATGAATAGTGGTGATGGTTGCACCACATTGTGAATGTACGTAATGCCACTAACATGTATGATTAAAAATGGTTGGAATGGAAACTTCTATGTTATGTATATTTTACCAGGATCAAAAAAAACCCATTAAATTGTACATTCTGGATGTATGAATTATATGGCTTGTGAATATCTCAATAAAGGCATTATTTTTTAAAAAGTTTTCACGCATTCTGTCATCTCATCTTCCTCTATGTAATCACATTTAACCTTCATATTTTAAATATCATTTCTGTTTTTGACTTCTGTGTCTGTATCTCCAGCTCTGATTTCTCTGTCAACTCTAGATTTACATGTCCAGTTGCCTATTTATCATACCTACTTGAAAACTAAAAAGTTACTTCAGACGTAACGACCTAACGTGCCCCGGAAACAAATCTCTACTTTTACTCTCAAATCTACTCTTCCCCTGGCCTCCCATATCTCACGAATAGCCACACCATTCACCGAACTGCTCAAGCAAAATAGCTAGAATTCTTTCAGACGCTATAGTGTCATCCCGACAAAACTAGCATGAGGACAGTGAGGGGGTACCAAAGACAAAATAATTAAGGTAAATGATATTTCAATCCAATGTTTAAAAAATAAAATTAATACCAAAAATCCATGAGAACAATAAAGGTTTCACAGTCTTAACTGTACCACTCTGCTTTATATGTATCCTATCAATGATCACTAATTGATATTTCCTTCATTTTATTTCTGTGTATAGGTATATATTTCATCTTCCATTCAGTGTAAGTACCATGAGAGCAGGAGTTTAATCTGCCTTGTTCACCACTTCATCGCATGAAGTTGTGCTCCATTTACCAGGCTCTCCTACTGGCTGAGTTCAAAGGTGAATTTTTCCAAGAGAGGATCTGTCATTTCAGGTTCTGGAATTGGTTGTACGGCCTCCTTCCTCTCTTCTTCCCCCTAGACAGAGGGGTGCCTGTGGCTTCCCACTGTTGCTAACCCCTGGAATGCCTCGTGTTATGCCATTTCAGCTCTTCTATCGTATTTATAACCCATTTTGCATATTAAACGTCCCCTAATGAACTATTTGGAATGTATTTGTTTTAACCAACTAGATCCTGGCCACTACAGTAGTTTAGGCAACAAACATCTGAGTATGTGTTTTTTTTTTAATTTTTAACATTTATTCATTTTTGAGAGATAGAGAGAGATAGAGCATGAGTGGGGAAGGGGCAGAGAGAGAGGGAGACACAGCTGGCAGCACAGAGCCTGACGCGGGGCACGAACTCACAAACCATGAGATCATGACCTGAGCCAAAGTCAGGCGCTTAACCGACTGAGCCACCTGGGCACCCCCAAACATCTGAGTGTTTAATCAACATTATACATAAATTCCTGAAAGTCTTTCATGAGGTAAAATAAAAAGATAAGCAAATTATATAGTTATGTATTCGCAAAAAGTACAAATAACGATGTATAAACACCACACATTTAATAAATTAAGGCACTTTTGCATATTCTTATCTATGAGGAAAGTCTTTTACTGATATTCTACAATGAAAAAAGGGCAGAATCAAACAGTGAGTTAGTTTAATTTAAAGGCAGAATCAAACATTTTTGGGGAGAGACGTTTTTATTCTATATGACATGCAAATTTTGCAGTTGGTTTCTTTTCAATACTTCTTATGAAGTTTTAATATCAATTTCAATCAATAGTAATTTTTAGATTTTTCTGACTAGAAAGAAGAGCCATTAATCTGGATCACCTACAATTCACTAAAAGAACCAATGGTTTAAATGCCAGCAAACTGATAACTTTCCTTGGCAAAAATAGGACATTTTTAGAAAAAAAGGTCTAATAATTTTTATTTCTTTATAAATATAAACATGCTTACAATGTGACAATTGTAGTAAAAAATTTTTGTCAACAAAGAATGTAGGAAGAAAATCCTCTACACTCTGATTGCCAGAATATAATGCTATACAGTCCTGTTAGAGGTATGATTAAAAGTGTTAAGAACAAAACACAAGTGGGACTAATATTACCCAAATATGAAAAAAAATACAAGAGGAGGAGGCTTGCATGGGCAGAAGAAGCCACCAACATGCTGTGTGATTACGGACAGGTAACTAGTCTTCTCTGAACTTCAGTTACCTGATCATAAAATTATAAAGGTAATTAATTTCCTATCCTTGCTGTGAGAAGCAAAGAGCATCCTAATGTAAACATACTTTGTAATGGACAAACAGCTACTTAACATGTATCACTGCTGTTTCTGTGATGTGCAGTGATGGCTTCATCCCTTAGATGATTGTCAACCTCACTACATGTCTTGAACCTTCTCACTTCTGCCCAATGTTATTTCATATGGCCTTCATTACTCATAATATTTCACCACTGGCTACATATGGAATTTATACCAAGGTCACCACTTTTTAAAAGCTTAATCTCCTTTTCAGCAGTACCTCATAAAAGAGATAAATCAGATAGCCCTTGATATTTAGTCTCCTTATCCTACTGTGAATGCAGTGTTCTTCCATTTCTGTTCTCCAGATCCAGCTACTCATTTTTATAGAAAAGTTCAATATAAACAGAATGCCCTTTCTGGCACTGAAGTCCCATACATTTGAAATTCGCTTAAACTTGTCTCATAGTATTGCCAGAAGGACCTGCAGTTGACCTGAGGCATAAAGTGGAAAGTATCCATAGGTGCAGCAGTAGGGAGAAAAATAAATAAATGGAACAGCAATAAAGGAGGCCTTGCCCTTTATTAGCTTTGCTCTTTCCTTGGTTTTAGATGGAAGAATCACCAATGAGATTCTAGAACTGGATGGTTAAATATTTGCAGTTGTCAACAGCTGTGTTCATGGAACATTCATTTTGAAATTCAGTATTTTCAGAAGCATGGGTCACATGCAAAACATTTATCCCTAGCCAGAGGATAGGTGGAATAATTACACAGGAGACTTTGCCACAGTCAGCTGTCAAACCTACTTAGCTGTCAATACTATAAGGTTATTTCTCATGTTCTTCTCATATGAAATGACTGTCACAAAGAATTGAAAATGGCTTTATTGTATGCATGGATTCCAATTATGATATCTGCTTCTTCCTTAAAAAGTCCATTATGATAATAGCCAGAGATGGAAAATGCTTATGGAATGGAGGAGTTCAATCCTATTATATTCAGTCTTATCAGAATGCAGGGCCTTCCCACATTATTCTTCATACACACATGAAGAATATCATAACGATTAACTGGACATCTTTTATTTGAGTGCTTTCTTGAAGCCACAATTGATACAACAGCACTGTAATCATTCCCACTCTCAAAACCCTTCTGTTCACTAGTCTATTAAATACAATTGCAATGGACTACCTTGGTGGCTAATTTGAAAAAACTATTACATTGCTTTCCGCTTCTGGTTTCCCTTACTAATATGGATTTATTTGGAATACAAACTGTACGAAGTACTGCTGCCTAATTTGACTTTGTAGTTACTGATGTCTTTATTTACCACTTATTATGTCTACAATGTATAAAGCACATAACACGAATAAGTCATTAATTTGCATTGTGGCCTTGGGTACATTAGTTTCTCATTTGTCAAATAACAATCTACATGAAGGTTTACATCCTTTCCTGAAATTCCAAAATGATATTGTTGATACTATCATTGTGCATGTTTACATTTACCTGATCCATTCAGTGCATTATTGAGAAATTTTACAGAGGGAGTCTTTGTGTGCATGTTTGTATACTCTGTGTACCTGTACCTTAGCTCTTTCCCTTCACTAATACAAATCATTCAGTAATATTGTAAACTATTCTAATTTTCTCAACACAGGCTCATCCCTTTCTATACTATGGTCTCGGTCTCCTCTCCATTATTTCTCAGAAAATGTTGTTACTAGTGTTATCAATAATCTCCCGACTTTCAGTCATTATCTGGCTCAAGCACAATATGACATTTAATAATGTTTATGTCCATTCATCTTGAGATTTTATTACAGGGCCTTTTCCTGGTTTTCCTTTTGTGCTTCTATTCATTCACTCCTTTCCCCTTAAATGCCAGAATTTCCCTAGGTTTTTGTCCTCGCTATTCATTCCCGCTTGAGTGCTCTTATGTTACAAAGTGGTACTCAGAATGAAATACAGCTACCCCGATTGATAGATAACAGTTGTGCCCTGGTAGTGTAGGAAGTAACAGAGGAAATGTTGCACTTTTTCAAAATAAATGGAAAAGTAAGTAAATTTTTAATGAGTATATGCTAATAGTGGAAAATTCTCACCTATGATCCCCAGCTACCCTGAAGCCAAATCGAGGGTCAGATCCTGGTACCAGGTTCTTTGCTGCCCACAGGATTTCATCCAGTTAAGACCCTCAACAACAATGTGTAACACCTGTCTGTTTCCCCACACCAGTAGCTAACAAGATAAGCTCTAAAGTGCTTTCATCTTTGGCAATACAGTAGGTAAAAACAGGTCTTTTATTTTAGTCTTAACTTACAATTCTATTATTTGTAAGGCTGAATGTCTTTTCATATACTTAGGTGGTATTTATATTCCTTCTTTGATCATTTTGACCTCTTCTTTCCTCCTGGGTTACTGATCTTATTTTTATTAATTTGTAGACAGTTTTTGAGACTAAATTATGAGACAGGAAATACTGAGAAACACTTTGGGACCAGGCAGATTAGACCACCAGTTATTGAGGTATCAAAAGAAAGGAGCATAGGCACACCTGGGTGGCTCAGTCGGTTAAGCGTCGGACTTCAGCTCAGGTCATGATTTCATGGTTCTTGAGTTTGAGCCCCACGTCGGGCTCTGTGCTGACAGCTCACAGCCTGGAACTTGCTTTGGATTCTGTGTCTCCCTCTCTCTCTGCCCCTCCCTTACTTGTGCTCTGTCTCTCAAAAATGAATAAATGTTTGAAAAAGAAAGAAAGCAAGCAAGCAAGAAAGAAAGAGGCATAGAAAAAGCATATGACCAGAAGTGGTCATCCCTTCTCAGGAAGAGAGTGCGGTACCTTTGAGAGGAAATGTGTCCTTTGAAACCTAACGGTGAAGGGTGGGGGAGGAAATGCTGCCTAAAAATAAAGGGCTCTAATAAACCAAGATATTGTCAAAGAATAAGAAACCAGACTTGTGAAAGAAAAGACCATTTTCTAAAAACTACTACCACCACTACCAACAATAAAAACAATAAAATCTATGTGTGTAGATAATAACAGCAAATGAAGGTGGTCTTGAAATATGAAATGAAGTAAGCCGTGTGATCTCCCTGCCCTAGCCACCTCAAAAGTGTCTTCTATTGCTGGTTCAGGGCAAAAAGCCATTGAGTATCAGTTAAGCAGGTAAAACCATTGTAAAATACATCTGCACACAGAGGCGCCTGGGTAGCTCCGTTGGTTAAGTGTCCGACTCTTTTTTTTCTCTTTTTTTTTTTTTTTATAATTTTTTTTTTCAACGTTTTTTATTTATTTTTGGGACAGAGAGAGACAGAGCATGAACGGGGGAGGGGCAGAGAGAGAGGGAGACACAGAATCAGAAACAGGCTCCAGGCTCCGAGCCATCGGCCCAGAGCCTGACGCGGGGCTCGAACTCACGGACCGCGAGATCGTGACCTGGCTGAAGTCGGAGGCTTAACCGACTGCGCCACCCAGGCGCCCCTAGTGTCCGACTCTTGATCTCAGCTCGGATCATGATCTCAGTGTTCATGGGTTCAGGCCATGCATTTGGCTCTGTGCTGAGAGTGCTAAGCCTGCTTGGGATTCTCTCTCCCTCTCTCTGCTCCTCCCCCATTCTCTCTCTCTCAAAATAAATAAACTGAAAAAAAAAAAAACCCACATCTGCACACATACACATCCACACTTGCACACAGCAGAGGAAAATTTTAACACAATACCCCAAAAGGAATTTTATACTTAAATAAGCGATTGCAGAATTAGAAAAACACTATGATCATAAAATTGAAAAAAAAAAAAACAACCTCCAAAAAGAAAATGACAAATCTCAGGGAAATGTGAAACAGGAGCTAATCAAATTCAGGAGAGGTAGAACATGAATGAGGACTAAATTGCAAGGTGCTTGTGGTAAGCGGAATTTTTAAATGGCCAGTGAAAGATGACCCACTCTAATTTTCAGCATGCTTAAATATAAGACTTATTACTCCTTTCGTTACGTTATATGGCACCATAACTTAAAATAGGGAAGATGATTCCATATTCTCCAGATGGGCCCTTAAAAGCATAGAGCTTTCTCTAGCTGGTAGCAAAAGAGGAAGTCTGAGACCCTTGAAGCATGAAAAGGATTCAATATGCCATCACTGGCTTAAAGATGGAGGAAGACACTTGACAACAAATAGGAGCAACTGTGAGGAGATAAGAGTGGTCCCTGGCTGACAATCAGGAAGAAAATAGGAACCTTAATCCTATAACCACAAGAATCTAAATTTAGCCAACCACTTGATATGGATTCTTCCCCAGATATTCCAGTTAAAAGCCTGGCCCAGGCAACCTAGACTCTTGACTTGTGAGACCCAAAGCTCAGCCTGCCCTGTGTTCTGACCAACAGAACTGTAAGAAAACAAAAATGGGTTTTATTTTTGGCCACTAAGTTTGTGGTAACTTGTTATGGCAGCAATAGTAAATTGAGTTCCCAAGGGAGAACAGGTATAACCACCATTAACATAGGCTTATAAAGGATAGAATAGAAAAGAGAAAAAAAATACAAAAACGTTTAGAAAGAATGTGACAGAAAAGACACAAATAGATGATCCAGCATACTTATAACTGAAATCCCTGAAAGGAAAGAAAAAAAAAACAAAACAAATCAAAGGAATATAAATGTTTTAAGACTCCACTCAAAGAAAACTTTGCTGAAATAAAAACTCTGGATTTACATATTAAAAGAACCCAACACATAACAGGCAAAAAAGAGAAAGGATGGTTAAATCCAAGAAATACCTTATCAAAACCATTATGCTTTAAAACCAACAAAACACTCTGCACTGGCAGAGCAGTCTCGAAAGACAAAAGCAACCTACAGAATGGGAGAACATATTTGCAAATGACACATCTGATAAAGGGTTAGCATCCAAAATATATAAATAAACTTATATAAGTCAATACCCCAAAAACAAACAATCCAATTTAAAAATGGACAGAAGAGGGGCACCTGGGTGGCTCAGTCGATTAGGCATCCGACTTCGGCTCAGGTCATGATCTCATGGTTTGTGGGTTCAAGACCACGTTGGGCTCTGTGCTGACAGTTCAGAGCCTGGAGCCGGCTTTAGATTCTGGGTGGCCCTCTCTCTCTGCCCCTGCCCTGCTCACATTCTGTCTCTCTCTCTTTCAACAATAAAATAAACATTAAAAATTAAAAAAAATAAAAATAATAAAAATGGACAGAAGACATGACCAGACATTTCTCCAAAGAAGACATCCAGATGGCCAAGAAACATAAGAAAAGATGCTCGTTATCACTCATCTTTAGGAAACTACAGATCAAGACTCTGATGGGGGCTCCTGGGTGTCTCAGCTAGTTAAGCTTCTGACTCGGTTTTGGCTCAGGTCATGATCTCATGGAGTTTGAGTCTTGCATTGGGCTCCTCACTGAGAGTGCAGAGACTGCTTGGGATTCTCTCTCTCCCTCTCTCTCCGCCCCTCCCTGGTGTGCGTGCATGCGCTCTCTCGCTCTCTCTCTCAAAATACATAAACTTTCAAAAGACTACAATGGGATGTCACCTCATACCTGTCATAATGGCTAAAACAAAAGGCACAAGAAACAACAGGTGGTGAGGATGTGGAGAAAGGGAAACGCTCTTGCACTGTTGGTGGGAATGCAAACTGGTACAGCCACTGTGAAAAAACAGTATGGAGGCTCCTCAAAAAGGTAAAAATAGAACTACCTTATAATCTAGTGGGCTTTTACCCTCCCCAAATACAAAACATTACCTCAAAAAGAGACATGCACCCCTATGTTTATAGCAGCATTATTTACAATAGCCAAGATATGAAAACAGCCTGTGTCCATCGACTGATGAATGGATAAAGATGTGGTATATATATACAATGGAGTATCATTCAACCATAAAAAAGAATGAAATCTTTCCATGTACAAAGACATGGAAGGAGCTAGAGTGTATATTCTAAGTGAAATAAGTCAGAGAATGACAAATGCCATATGATTTTACTCATATGTAGAATTTAAGAAACAAAAGAGCAAGGGAAAGAAAAAGAGAGAGACAAGTCAAGAAACAAACGATTCTTTTTTTCTCTAATGAGAACAAACTGATGGTTATCAGAGGGGAGGTGGGGGGGGGATGGGTGAAATACATGATGGGGATTAAGGAGCACACTTGTCATGAGGAGCACAGGATGATGTATGGAATTGTTGAATCACCAAATTGTGCAGTTGAAAATAACATAACACTGTATGTTAACCATCCTGTAAATAAAATAAAATAAAATAAAATAAAATAAAATAAAATAAAATAAAATAAAATAAAATAAAAATAACATCCTCTGAACCTTCAGAGAAAAAGCCAAGTCACTTACAAAAAAAGAAAACACAAAGCCCAACAAGGGCAGAGTAACATTTTCAAGAATGTAAAGGACAGAGTATGAGCCAAGATTTTTTACCAGCAAGGTTTTAAACATTAAAAAAAAAAAAAGAATGTCAGGAAATATTGTACATATAAACGCTTCCTACAAATAGAGAATGTTACAATGTTACAATGGACAATGTTACACTGTAAGGACAGAGAAGGATCTGGAGAAGTTTTGGTAGTGAGCATACTTAACTGAAGTTCCGGTACTAAAATAAACACAGTATTAAGTATTATCGTCGTAAGAATAACGAATAAATGCTATTTTCTCTGATGAAGTATTAATAACACACCTAAAAAATGCAGAGAGAAGGAAGAAAGGAGTAGAGAGTAACCTGATTCATTAACATATAGGTGAGAATTAAAATATTTACAGCTGACCTAACAGTATAAATCGAGGTAAGATAAAAGAGGAGTAAAATCACATAGTGGTATCAGTGTAAAAATAACTGGTGGGAACAACAACAACAAAAAAGAACAGAGAATAAAAAATAGTATGGCAGAGCTGTAGGATCTTTTTATATTAAGGATATTTATGTATTCTGATTTCTAGCTCAAATATCTTTGGTCAGTTTGTTGTCACTAATTTTATTTTGACTGACATGAAGACTGGCTACTATTTCTTTGTAATAATTATATCAATCATTTTATAACTTCTGGATTTTGTGACTTTTAGAAAGACCTTTTCTATGCTGCAATTACAAATATTTTAAAATTTTTCAGTATTTTCTTCCAGTACTTGTGTAGTCTCATCATTGACTTATATTTACAAAAATGGTAAGATAGAAAAAAAGCTTGTTTTTTCAAACAGGTTCCTTTATTACGAACACCATTGAGTGAAAACTTTATCTTTCCTCCACTGACATGTGATGCCACTCCTGCTGTATGGCAAACTTCTGTATGTCTCGGGAATTATTTCTTAGATATCCAACTGTTCACCTTATCTCCCGTGAAATTTATACACCACGAAACACTGTTTAATTTAATATAATTAAATTAATATCTGGTAAGGCAAATCCCTTGCCATTACTTATTCTTTAAATTAAGTTTTTATTTTAATTCCAGTATAGTTAACACACAGTGTAATATTATTTTCGGGTGTACAATATAACAATTAAACAATCCTATACAATTTAGTGCTCATCCTGATCAGCATACTCTTTAATTCCCATCACCTGTTTCATCCATCTCCCGAACTAATCTCCTAAACAATTTCTTCATTATTCTTGGGTATTTATTTATCCATGACTGGTTTTAATGGGATGTCTTTATGAATGATCAATTTTGCATAACAACGAGTAATTTAATGTTTTACATTAGCAAAAAAAAACCCCACAAAATTTGCATGTCATCTTAAGATGACATCCTATTGGTCATCTATCAGCAAATTCCCTATCAATGTTTCCAGATGCCCCTCTGTTTTTAGGGGTAGTTTCCTAGAGAAGTGGAAAGAGGCTAGACTTTGCAGTCAGAGATTTGGATTTGTTTCCTGCCTCAACTGCTTACCATTTTATAACCTTCAGCCTATTACTTAAGTTGCTTGAATGTCAGGTTCTTCACTGGAAAAAAAGAGGGTAAAAATGCCTGCTTTCTAAAGTTCCTGGAGCATTAGATAAATTGTATTTTGAATAACTTTGAAATATGGCTGACTCTTGGTGGGAACTCTCTGGAAAATAAATTCAAATAGATTTTGACAACATCCTCATCCATAGCTCCAATATAGATTTCTCTCCTAACTCCAGAATTTCCATGACTTGAATCCTTTTATTTGTCTGATAACTTCTATTCACCCTTTAAGAAAGCTCAACTATCATTTCCTTTGGAGATAGTTGGTCTCACTTCTCCGTGTTTAGCACTTCCTCTCCTTTACCACTCTGCCCACAAGTCTATAAACTGTGGTGTATTCTATTTATCTGATTACTTGTTTGCCTCACCAAGCAAACTGTTAACTCCTACATGGAAAGTAACTTGTTACTGATCCTATTGTCTCAATCTCAGTGTACAACTTCCCTTGTAATCCATTCTCAAAAGCAGCTGCGGGTTGAACACACATACATCTTTTTATGGGAAAAAGGAGAGCACATAGGTCATAATTATATTTGTAATTTTTCTTTGTTCTTTATTTTATGACAAGAAAATGGGGAAAAGCATGACACCAAATCAGTTCCTAGAAATGGTTTTTGTCATTATCCCATAAAACTGCAACGACTGGACATGGCTTCCGGGCCCTACTTGTCAAGAGGCAGCGCAGGCATCACAACAGGAAGTGCACGAACGAAAGGAAGTGCAGACCACTGAACACCCCGCCATCGGGGGCGCGGAAGTGCAGCCTGAGGCAGCACGCAAGCGCACTGAGGCTATGTAGCTTGACCCCTCCGCGTCAACTTCCGGCCTAGCCAAGGGCAACGACGTAAGGCCCAGTACAGAGGCTACGGCCTGTACAGACACAGGTATTTTGGAAGACTGCCAAGAATTCTGTGATTTGTTTTCTTGCTGGCGGGTTTCTTGGTATTAATTTTGAAGTTAGGCTGGTAGCTCCAGTGTGGAGTTGGGACATTCTGCAGACCTAAACATTTGTATCAGAGACACTATTTTTATCCCGCTCATCAAGGCACTTGCAGTTTCCCTTCTTTTTAGGGCCCCTGTTGCCCCACGATGCAACAGTCTTTAGAACAAGCTCTGGACCGTGCGGACTATATCATTGCCAGTGCCCAGCAGAGTCCTCCTAAAAGGAAAGGCTCAGCGAGTGGGGGAGCATCTCTGGATGAAAAACTTTATGACCTATATGTGGAAGAATGCGGGAAAGAGCCTGAGGCTACGGAGGAATTAAGAAGCAACGTGAACTTGTTGGAGAAGCTCCTGAGGAGAGAGTCGTTGCCGTGCTTAGTGGTCAACCTATACCCAGGAAAGGAGGGATATTCGCTGATGCTCGAGGGCGAAAATGGATCCTATTCGGAGACCATTCGACTGCCTTATGAAGAAGGGGAGTTGCTCGAATACTTGGATGCTGAACAATTACCTCCTGCTCTGGTGGATCTCCTGGAAAAATCTCAGGTTAACTTTTTTCACTCTGGGTGTGTCATAGCCCAGGTACGGGACTACAGGCAGTGCAGTCGGGAACCTCCCGGCTACGCGAGCAGGCATGTTCTCCTGCGGCCAACGATGCAGACGTTAGCCTGCGACGTGCAGTCCATGAGCAGCGATGACCAGACCTGGACCCAGGAAGACAGGCTTTTGCTGGAGAGCCAGCTGATCTTAGCTACGGCCGAACCGCTGTGTCTTGATCCTTCTGTATCAGTAGCCTGCACTGCAAACAGGCTGCTCTATAACAAGCAAAAGATGAACACTGGCCCCATGAAAAGGAGCTTCAAGAGGTATTCTGCACCCTCCCTGAACCGGCAGCAGGAGCTGTCTCATCGTCCACCTCCTCCTGAGCTGAGAGTATGGCCTTCTTACAAAAAAAGCAGAGAAAGTACAACAAGTGAGAATTGTGACTTCGTAATTTCTAAACCGGGGAATTATGTAGATACGTGGAAACAGAGACCCTGTGACTTGGCTGTACCTTCTGAAGTGGACGTGCAGAAATATGCTAAATGGGAGACGTTTGTCAAATATGATGAGTCACAACCAACAGACTGGCCAGCCCACGAGGCAAAAGATGATTTTGAATTTGGATATGAAGGTGGCGATGAGTCTCAAACAAAGCCAGCCTTCATGCAGTCACTTAATGATCCATTTATCTCTGGTAAAAGAAGGGTACGTAAAAAAATCAGACATGAAAGACAGGCGTCCCCTCCGCACTCCTCCACAGGTGACCATTCAACTAGTGTTCTGCCTAGGTCAAAGAGTGATGCTGGGAGGGAAGTCATTCAGTCACAGGTCTTGGTCAAGCAGAAGGCCAAATGTCCGGTCACTGTGTCACACGGCTCCAGTGGCTCAGCCAGCCTCAGCCAGCTGCCTCCAGGGAAAGAAACAGAACAGCCTGAGATCATGTCTGTTCAGTCTTCAGTCCTGGGGAAGGCAGTCAGCCATCCATCTCCAGCCATCAAACCTCCCTCAAGCTCAGGAAAGACTTGGTCAGGTAACAGTTTTACTCCATGGCAGGGAAGCACCTTTCTTAAATCTCCATCTCCTGCTCCAGCTTCTAAGCCACCAAGTCCTTCCCAGAAATCCCCTGTGGAAGTGAATCCAATTAGCGCATTTCCTGCGGCCACTCTGTCTACCACCGGCTCTCTACAAAGAACCCTGGCCACCCAGGTCGCAGCGAATTCCCAGAAATCCTCTGTGGAAGTGAAACAAGCTAGCGTGCTTCCTGCAGCCACCCTGACTACCACCAGCTCATCACAAAGAACCCTGACCACCCCGATCACAGTCAACTTTCCGAAACCTTCTGCAGAAGTGATTCAAATTAGTATGCTTCCTCCAGTCACTGTGTCCACTACCAGCTCATCACGAAGAACCCTGACCACCCAGGTCAAGGCCAACTCCCAGAAATCCTCTGTGGAAGTGAAACAAGCTAGCGTGCTTCCCGCAGCCACTGTGTCCACTACCAGCTCATCACGAAGAACCTTGACTACCCCAGTCACGGTCAATTCCCAGAAGTCCTCTGTGGAAGTGATTCGAGTTAACATGCCTCCTACAGCTACTTTGTCCAGTGCTAGCTCCTCAGAGAGAACCTTGGCCACCCAGGTCATGGCCAAGTCCTGCAAATCTTCTGTGGAAGTGACTCCAGTTAGTATACTTCCTAAAGCCACCATATCTACTACCAGCTTATCACAAAAAACCCTGACCATCCCAGTCATGGCCACTTCCCAGAAATCCTCTGTGGAACTGATTCAAGTTTCCAGGCCTCCTACAGCTACTTTGTGTACTACCGGCACATCACAGAGAACCTCGGCCACCCAGGTCACGGCCAGGTCCCAGAAATCTTCTGCGAAAGTGACTCAAGTTAGTATACTTCCTAAAACCGCCATATCCACTACCGGCTCATCACAAAGAAGCCTGGCCGCCCAGGTCACGGCCAAGTCCCAGAAACCTTCTGCGCAAGTGACTCAAGTTAGTATACTTCCTAAAACCACCATATCCACTACCGGCTCATCACAAAGAAGCCTGGCCGCCCAGGTCACGGCCAAGTCCCAGAAACCTTCTGCGCAAGTGACTCAAGTTAGTATACTTCCTAAAACCACCATATCCACTACCGGCTCATCACAAAGAAGCCTGGCCGCCCAGGTCACGGCCAAGTCCCAGAAACCTTCTGCGCAAGTGACTCAAGTTAGTATACTTCCTAAAACCACCATATCCACTACCGGCTCATCACAAAGAAGCCTGGCCGCCCAGGTCACGGCCAAGTCCCAGAAACCTTCTGCGAAAGTGACTCAAGTTAGTATACTTCCTAAAACCACCATATCCACTACCGGCTCATCACAAAGAAGCCTGGCCGCCCAGGTCACGGCCAAGTCCCAGAAACCTTCTGCGAAAGTGACTCAAGTTAGTATACTTCCTAAAACCACCATATCCACTACCGGCTCATCACAAAGAAGCCTGGCCGCCCAGGTCACGGCCAAGTCCCAGAAACCTTCTGCGAAAGTGACTCAAGTTAGTATACTTCCTAAAACCACCATATCCACTACCGGCTCATCACAAAGAAGCCTGGCCACCCAGTCCACAGACAGTTCTGCTGGCCCCAACATCATCCAGGTGGTGGGCACTGTCAGTGGAGTCCAGGCTTGGGCAAGGGATTCCAGCCTTAGGCAGGGCTCTACCACTGGGGCCACAGCTCCTGCGGGAATCAAGCCCAGTAACCTGCCCTCAGGATCTTGGCCACCAAATGTAGGGCCCCCGGCACTGCAGGCTCCTTCTCAAGCAGGTGCTCAGTTTTTTTTTAAAGATGCCCCAAGTATCAGGCCAGTAAGCATGTTCCAGCTTCCACAAGGTTCATACCTTTTGAACACCCAGCAACTGAACACCCAGCAACAGCCTCAGCAGCAGTGGCTCTATCAGCTGATTCCACAACAACAACTTCAACAACCTACAGCTTCCAGTCAGCAGCCCACAGCTCCTCATCCTCAGCAGCCGGTATCACAGGGCTCAAGTGCACAAGGGTCAACCAGTCAGAGAACAGCCTTATCTGCTCAGCAAGCTGTTGTCCTTAACCTTGCTGGAGCAGGAAGTTTGCTGCAGCCCCTACAGGCAGCTGTGTTGTCTCCACTTGGCTGTGTGGAGAGCCAGAGAAGACCTGAGCAGAGCGGCGCTCAGCACTCACTGCAGCTGTCCTCTGCCTTACAGCTGCAGCCCCAGCAGCAGGGACAGCTGAGAATTCTGCCACACCCAGTGGCTCTGACAACAGTGGCCGCCCCAACAGCTCAGCCACATCCATCTAGCGAGCAGACAGCAAATCAGTCCACAGGTAAAATGAAGAAAGGCACACCAACCACTCCAAAATCCTAGATCTTGCATTACATCTCCCTCTCTCTTTTAAACAAAACAAAACAACATTGAAGCAAAGGGTTTCTGACTTTTTACTTCATCTTTGTCTTTGATGTCTCAGTATTTTACACTGCTAGGTAAACAAACCATACAGAAGCCCAACCCTATGCTTTTTAAATAAAGACAGTGGAGTGATTTAATGAAAAACAAAATGAATAGACTTTGATATTAGCCACCATGAGGTCAGTATCCCATCTCTGCAATTAACTAACCTTAAACCTGTTTCTTAACTTAAGTGACTCTCCAGTTCCTTATCTGTAAAATGTGAATAGGAATATTCCCTTAGGTTTATTGTCAAGGTTAATATAAGATATATTAAATACTGAAATTTAAATTAATTTTAATGAATACAAATGTTAAATATTTGAAAGAAATAAACATAAGTACTTAAGCTGAAAATGAACTACAGTAATAATATTAGTGCAAATAATAGTTTTGTTGCATTATATAAAAGCCAACCTTGGAAGCAAGAGCAAATACACCATATGAATTTAATTCCTCACAAAGAACCACCCTAGACTTTTAAATGCACCCACGCACACACCCACACACACACACACACACACACACACACACACCTCTCTGAGGTTTTCAAGTTATATAGATATAGGTACAGTTATAGACATATAGATCCAGATCCAGATATAGGGATTTTAATCCTCTATTAAATAAAGACTAACCCTTTTACTCTACCTAGATGGCCCACATGTTGAATTCTCTCTCTGATAAAACTGGATGCATTAGGCACTTGTAATTCGTTCTTCAGTAATTGCGGGATGATTGGGATATATGACTCAATATCATTTGCCAGACAATCTTCGTCCAATGCATTATTCATGTGGTGCTTATTATTTTGCAAACACTTCATAATATACAAATGCACCTGCTGTCTGTCTCTTGCCCCCCTATTCCATCTTCCTTCTCTAGTCTGTCTCAATTATTTTGTCCCCATCAGACAATAACCACTAGAAAGAAAAAGTAAAAGTTTCTTGACTTAGAATGGACACATGAATGAAAAATGCTAAGTTTAGATGAACTGTGAAACAAATTACAACAGGTAATTATAGGGAAAAGAATAGATGACTGTGATATGAAATTACCTTAAATATAGCTGCTAATTAAAAGTGATTTCTGCAGCTCCTAAACAATATATTTTATGATAACATTGTAAGGCAAGAAGGTAAATGACTACATTAAAATCCCCTCATCGCCAAATTTGGATGAATTCATAAATGTGGATAATACTTTAAAAATACTTAGATGCGGGGCACCTGGGTGGCTCAGTCGATTAAGCATCCAACTCTTGAATTCAGCTCAGGTCAAGATCTCATGGTCCATGAGACTGAGCCCCCTGTTGGGCTCTGCACTAACAGTGCAGTCTGCTTGGAATTCTCTTTCTCCCTCTCTCTTTGCCCCTCCCCTGCCTCTCTCTCTCTCAACATAAATAGTCTTAAAAAATAAAGAAAAGAAAAGAAAAGAATTATATGTAACTAAAAGTTTTGTATTACTCAAAATCTCATCTTCCTGAGTTTTTGGAATTTGAGATTGCTTGAAAAAAATGAGCTATTGAAAACATCATAAAAAATATATTTCTTAAATAGTTATTTTTGTTAAAAGACTTTTTTTAATTGTAATATTTGCTATTTGAGACATACCCTTGGGTGACTGGTAAACATCTTTCATTTAACATGTCCAAACATGATGGCATTCATCATTTACCTGAGCCTACCAGTCCCTTTACTGTTTGGTGTTAAAATAATTCATAAAGCAATGGAATTAATTACCAGGTAGTTTTAAGTACTTTAGGAAGCAGAAAATTCCTCTGTCTACCCTTATCCCTAACTACTTGTCTACACCAACTTGTGGGCTTGGAGGGATTCTTAGAGAAATCCTCAGACTTCCTTTTAACAGCTGAGCGACCAACCACCCCGCCTAAGGAAACAGGAGGAAAAAGTTGAGAATGAGTCCTGACACTAGCAAATAGATTTTTGATAAAATATTTCATCTGTGACATTTTAACATGTGTCACAGTGCATTGCTGAGTACCCTTCAGTGCATGTGCATACTATGTGGAATCAAATTCAAACTTTTGTTTGGCTATATGAGGTCTTTTTTGACCTGGGTTTGGCCTCTCCTCCCCATTTCCTCCCATTTCCCCCCATTTCCCCATTCACATCTGTGGCTTCCTCGGTACTTAAAGTACAGGCGCTCCTGATATCCGAGTTGTTCCTCACTTCCATGTCGTGGTGGAGACCTTGAGCCAGGAACTCCTTTCCCTTCTGTGCTCATCCTGTAATGCTTAGCCTGAGCACTGTCGCTCTGGAATCTGAATCTATTTCTATATCATCCGTTAGGACAGCCCCTTCAAACTATTGCACAAGATTATTTGTGGATCAAACATGGTAGTAAATATAAAGAAAAATAAGAATTGAAAATGTACATTGATATAAGTATCCTTTTCAGATTTTTGTTTAGTTTTTCAAACATAGATTTATAATGCTGCATGCATTTTATAGCATTAGTATTTTATTTAATTGATTAAAAATCTGTTATATATAAAATCATAAATATATGTAATACATATTTATATTCTCTATGTTGAATGTCACAACTGTCTTTTTAAAACATCAAAGAGTACTAAATGGCAATTATTATTATAAAATATAGGCTATATATAATAATAGCACTTTTTCGGTATTTAAATGTAATTTCTCTTTGAGCAGAGGTTAAAATGATATTTATATATAAGAAATGAGAAAATTAAATACAGTTTTTTTTGCTTTCTTGGCTTTGAACCAAGAAAATATTCCTGAAGTTATGATTCAGTTGTAGGTCAGTCTGATGAACTATAACAGAAAAGTTTCCTTTTGCAAAATTCTAAGGCCAAACTGAAGAACAAGAAAAAGACATATCAGTACAAATCTTTTTATTTCAACTCACCCCATTTCTTGTGTATTTGTATTTCTTAAAAATTTTGAATTCTGGGCATAAAGTTATCTATGCAAATAAAACAATGTCCTGTCTCTGTTTAGCTGTTATTATATCATGTGATAGTAGTATGATGGAGTTTTATGAGAATGGGGGGGGGGCTGTCTTTGGGATGACAGGAATTAAAAGGAGATGTGGTAGAAAATGGGGAATTACTGTTCAACGAGAAAGTTTTGAGTTTTGCAAGATGCAAAAGTTCCAGAGATTTGATGTACGACAGTGTGAACACATCTAGTACTACTGAACTGCATACTTAAAAATGTTTAAGGTGGTAAATTTCATGTTTTGAGTTGTTTTTTTTTTTTACCACAATTAAGAATTTAAAACAACCACCACAGAAGAGATGTGGCATACAAAATACTTCATTTTCAGAAGCCTTAGGGAAGCCTTCACCTATGCACTCACAGCACAGCGGTTACGAGAACAACCCTCTGGGGCCAAACTGTATAATTGTAAAACCTGGCTCTGCCACTTGCTGGTCGTAGGGCCATGGCTAAGTCACTTCTCTGGGCCTCCATTTCTTCATCTGCAAAATGGAGATATTTAATGGGAACTTTTTTACACAGCTGTTATAAGGATTAAAGAAGATAGTATTTGTAAGCTGTTTAGACATTCCACAGAATAAACTCCCCAGAATAACTGAAACGGAGGGGTCAGTCTCACCAAGTTTAAAGAAAATGTTTTGGACGATCTAACAAAACAGGCAGTCTGGCAAACAGGAAGTAACGATGATGAGTTCAAGGGACACCTGGAAGCGGTGCTCATTCTCTAATGCAAATAAGAGTTATGCATTATCATCGAATTACCAAAAAGGTGTGAGATCGGTTTCTGAGGCTGTGGACACAGCAAAGGGTGGTTTCTAATATAAGCTCCAAAGCAAACATCCCAACAGGATGCCGCCTGAATTACAAAAGAAGTTGCCTCACACCTGCCCCACGTCACAAAGCCTTCGCAGGTGACTGTAGGCTTTACCTATTTAATGACTGAAGTTTCCCTGAGGCAAAGAGGGAGAAGACCAATCAAAACCAGCAGTCTCCAGCTATTCCTCTAAAAGACTTAACAGTGACTGTGACGGGGTCACCAAACCTTGCATTCATTCATTCACACATATTAATTGAGCACCTATTATAGAACAGATTATATCAAAGCCCTGAAGACACAGGAGTAACTGAGACATAATGCCTTTCAATAGCTTATAGTCTAGTACGTGAAGAACAAATAAATATTAACAAAGTAGAGAAAACTCTAGCTTAGCTTTCAAATCAAATTGTATTTATCAAGCACAATTTATGCATTAACATTTTAATTTTTTATTATATTTCAAGACTGGCATTCAATGCTAATTTTAAGAAACATTGCAATTTAGGATTTCAATGGAAATAGCAACAGATATCCAGATGCTATGTTGACATAATATCACTTTTTTATCACTTGCCCTCATTTCAGCTTAATAAGCTCTCTTGGCTCTCATCTTTCAGTGTTTAATCCAAAGCAATTATACTGATATGCAAATGCCATCTCCCTTGCTTTAAGAATGACACTTAACACACAATTTCATTATAATAGGCTGCTGGAATGTTTGTAGAATGATCAGCTCATTTTTATTTTTAAAATAAGTCTTTCCTTACAATGTGTGCTTGTAAATAAAATGTCCACACACAAATTTTATTTGATAAATGCCATGTGGATAATATTTGTCTTGTATACTGAACACCAAGTTCATACCATGTGATATTTCTATCAAAAGCCTGCTATTCTTGTGCTAGTCTCTACAGAAATATTTTAGCTAATGAAGTGCCTTAGCAAAAAGTATAAGGTAAGCAGAAAATGAACAAAGTTATATGTGTATGTGCACACATGTGCACGTGTGTGTGTTTATGTTTGTCTTTTAAGATTCAGTTTTAAGCAATGGTTCAGAAGGTTAGAGTGGAAATGCCACACATACTTTATGAGAATAGATTCAATGAGTTAGGCTTCTATAGTAGATTGGTTGTATTAATGGTCCCAGTTCTTCACTCCTGCTTACATCCATACCCTTTGGCATGTAACCTTCACTCTCAGTCCAGGACGTGACTTGCTTGGGCCAATAGGATGTTATGAGTCAAGAAGCAGGGGCTTGAATCAGTACTTACACATCTCTTCTTCCTCTGTTCCACCTCTGCTGCGAACATGAGAATATGCCTGAGCTAGCTTCTGGAGGATGAAGGTCTGACAGAGCTAGATTCTAGCCTTCCCCGTTACTCCATCTTAGGCCATTCGAAATCAGTCAACAAGGAGTTAACTTCTAAAGTGCACTCAGCTGTAGTTGGCTAGGTTTAGGAGGCAGTGTATTTTCTCATGTGACTCATTTATTTTAATCATCATCAGTTGGGAAAATACATTATATGGGATAGTATGTATCAATGTCTTAAGACTTAAGAGATTTTCCAGTAAGCACTAATGACATATATTCAATAACACCCTTAAACACTCAGAAGCTTTAGAAAGACACTGTATTAAAAATATGTATCAGAATTTGAGCATTTTTCACAAAGGAAATATTTCTCTTTGGTCTAGCAGCTGAAAAAACGTTTAATTGGCAAACCAAGATTAATAATAAATGTATACTTGACCCACACATTCACTCAATAAATATTTACTGAGAAACTACTATGTGCTAGTCATGGTCAAAAGCTATGGAAAACAAAACAAGCTTTTGGACTTTGATTTCATTGCTTTGCTTGGTAAACTCAAATAAAAATAATCCTTAATTCAACCAAATACTATAAACCCAATGACAAGAAAATGAGCACTGCAAAATTTAATTTGACAGATATAAAAAGTTAAAAATAGTGAATCTGTGTTTATGCACAAAAAGAAAAAAAAATATAAAAGACTGAAATATGTGAGCTATAATTACTATGGGCTTATTATTACCTTAATTTTAACTCCTGTAATTATTTCCTAAATAATCTTCTTCATCTGTGACCTAAGACTTATATGGCTAAGAATCATTTAAGTGAATCTAAAAACTTACAGTTGTAGCATGATCCCACAATTGGCCAATTTAAAAAACTCTGAATCATGGAAACCCCTATCTCCTGTTGGAAGTGTTGAAGGGTTTAGAGCATGGTTCTAAGGGGAAACAGATGAGGTTTAAATCCAACTGCCACCATTTATAAGCTGCCTGACCTTGAGTCCATTATTTAAACTCTAACTTATTATCATATACATTTAAAAGAAAATTCCAGAGTTGTACTATACTAAATATGGCTTCTTAATTTTGGAAGTATTAATAGCTCACCATATCATAGATATGTTTCTCCCCCCTCTGATTCTATGGCTCCACGAAATCCTTTCTTACCTATAGCAAGAATCTGAAATGAATGAAGCAAAAAGAATTCTAGCCAATTAGCATAAATTTACCTCACACACTCCTTTTCACTTTGATCATCACACCCAAATTTACAAACGAGATTTTTCTGACACCCAAAAAGAAAGAGATCATTAATATTTTTGGGTTGCAGCTTTATGCCACAAATACTTCCTGGCTTTAATCACTGGAACACATGAAAAAAAAGTATCTCTAAAAAATGTACCTGACAAAACTAAATAAATAGTTGGAACAGAGAATGCCATTTATAACTATACAGTCTACTTGTTACATTCTTCCAGGAACTTTTCACACATTGTTCCCATCCCTTGGGTCCCTCTCATGGCATTACACATAAGATATATATATTATTAGATATAATTACTATTGGTCAGTAAAGGTTTTCTAAATCTGATCTAACTCATAGGCTTGATATGAGAATCACAGTTAAAATATACTTTAAATATAGGTGAAAAACCTTTATAAACAATAAAGTTAAGTGTTAGTAATTTTCTGAGTCTCAGTTTCACCTACTAGATAGCAATAATAATTTCCAACTCACAGGATTTTCTGAGCATTCAATGGGAAAATATATGCAAAAACAATATAATGCCAGAGGCAGAGGAGTAGCTCCATAAATGATGAATGGTGGCCAAGCAACTTTAAACATTTAAAACAACTTAGAAATTCAGAGGTAAAGAATTTTACATATATATGTTTATACCAACACACACACACACACACACACACACACACACACACACACACTACAATCCAAAAAATAATCACATATTATACCCTCTTTCAAGTGTAGTACATTAAATTGTTCAAAGTGAGAAAGAATAGCAGGGAAAATGTGATATAAAAATAACATGATGAAATTTATGCTTTCTCTGAGTCTCCCTATTATCTCCAGATGAAAAACAGTCATCAAGTATCAGATGTCCTATACAATAACTTTCTGATTTTCTGTTGTTTCTAGGTATTGCTTTGATGAGTGAATGTACCAAGAATATTCTTTTGAGGTCAAAAGATCCTTTGTTATAGATAATATCTGATAGTTAGTTATAAGAAAAGAGAAGACTACCAACCAGCCCTGATTTATGTGGTCCATAGTCAAATGTTCATCAATTGATTTTTTAAAAATCTGAATACAGGATAGAATTACCCAAGATTACCATGGCTCTTGTACTTCTAGTTCCTTCATCATTCCTGCCTTTCTTACCTCCTTTAATCAACTTATATCCCATAACCCCTTCCTAGCTTAGTGTAATTCTCTGACAACCTAAATGGTCTGGTCAATCATCTCAACAATGCTCTCTTTCTATCCATGAATTTCTCACTACATGTTTTTATTTCACCCATTTGCCAAGTCCTGACTCTTTCTCCAAAGACATGCATCCATTCTTCAAACACACAACTATATCATCTGGAGGATTTTTAAAGATTTTTTTTTTGGAAAATATGTATCACATTAATGAGAGTAACTACTTCAAGGTATTTGATGTTGATATAAATTATTCAAAGGAGAAAATAAAGGTGAAATGGAGATTATAAAGCTGCCAGTAGCAAGAAAGTAAGGTCAGAGGTGAGAATTATGTCCAAGAAATATTAAATGTTAAATAGAAAATCTGGCTGAGAAAACTCCCGTTAAAAAAAAAATGGGGAAGTTCTGTTTCTAGTAGTATGGCAATCTAGGTTATTTGGACCAACCTTAACAATAAAAATAAATAAAAATACTGTGGGGTTTTTTTCTGTCAAAATGAAATACTTCATAAGAGTCCTAGGCCAGAATGTAAGTAAAATGGGAACTTGAAGAATTAAGTGGAACACTGAAGATATTTCCCTAAGGGCCTTTATTGGACCTAGTCATCCCAGTTGCCATAGCCTAGGTTTACTTTGGTGCAAGACTGAAAGAGTGGGGAGAGGGGGCTCAGTCAAATACCACACTGCCGAGAACCCTCATCAAGAAGAGCTAAGGGCTCCACCCTCAAGAAAATTATGAAACATAAACAAACGTGACCTTCCCCAAATCCTTACACATTCTTCAGGTAGATTTATAATACAGTATTACTGAGTCCCCCCCTCCAAAACCTCAAGCTATGAATTTCATTTAATTTATAGTGACTCCAGAGTATCACACCTTAGGCACTCTTTGACAAGGCAAATGGAAACCCTTTCTAGAAGAGTTCTCCCTTCATTCTAAACCCCAGAGAATCCCCAAAAATAATATTCCAAGGAAAATGATCACCTCATTGAAACAAACAAACAAACAAACAGCAACTAAGCATGAAAGGAAATAAGGGACCTTGAGCAATAATCATTAGAACATAAAGCAACTCTCTCTCTCTACTGTCTATAGTGTAAATACAGATCTAGAATTATCAACTGGCACTTTTAAAACAAAGAAATAAAAGATAAGCATTAAGTATAGAGAGATATTTCTATACCTGTATATAATAATAACCTAACCAGAGAGAGCCAAAGCATAAGAGACTCTTAAAAACTGAGAACTGAGGGTTGATGGGGGGTGGGAGGGAGGGGAGGGTGGGTGATGGGTATTGAGGAGGGCACCTTTTGGGATGAGCACTGGGTGTTGTATGGAAACCAATTTGACAATAAATTTCATATATTGAAAAAAAAATAATAACCTAACCAATTTGAAATAAAAGAGTTCTGGAACACCTAGATGGCTCAGTCAGTTAAGCATCTGACTCTTGGTTTCAGCGCAGGTTATGATCTCACAGTTGTAATATCGAGCCCTGTGTTGGGCTCCACACTGACAGTGCAGAGCCTACTTGGGATTCTCTCTCTCTCCCTCTCTCTCTCCCCCTTCCCTGCTTGTGCGCACTTTTCCTCTCAAGATAAATAAATAAACCTTAAAAGAAAGAGAAAAACAGCAATTCTTAGAACCTTCAGAAAATGAAAAATATAAGGAGTGCACTTGTGCTGAGTACCAGGTGTTGTGTGGAAGTGTTGAGTCACTATATTGTACCCCTGAAACTAATATTACATTGTAGGTTAACTACCTGAAATTTAAATAAAAACTTAAAAAAATTAAAACCTTAAGGGATAGGCTTAATATCACATTAAATACAGCTGACAAGAAAACAGAACTAAAGCATACAGTGGTAGGGAGGGAGAAAGCCACTAAAATAGGAAAGTGCGAACCATCTCCCGAACATCCTTTACACAGGGTGAGCCAGAACAAATAGGTAATGAAATACTCATTATAAATGGGATGGATCTTGAGGGTCACAGATGATGGTAGATTTGCTTTCATAACAGCACAGATGTAAGGACACCATGGTCAAAGATTTCTGGACTGCATCCTTGGCCTTGATCACCCTTAAAATGAATGTTTTGCTGCTTACATAAAGGACAGGAAGAAGGCAGAACAAGAAAAAAATTCATTTTCAGGAAAAAAGAAAACTAGAACTCTGACCATGTATCTTAGAAGCTTCTTCCCAGGTATTTAATTATACAAGTTTTTTCAAAGTAAAGTGAATGAAAAGAGCATAAAAATGTGATGTTTTATACTGCAATCAGACTTTGAGAGAGAAATAATAACCAAGCACTTATGTACCAAACAAGGTACTGTTTGATGTATATTATCTCCTCAACTCTCACAATATCCTAGGAAGCAGAAATTAATATCCTTCTTTGATACCTAAGAAAATAGATTTGGACAGGAGAAATAGATTGTACAGAACAGGATTTGAACTCAGATCTGCTGCCTCAAGAGCCCAAGCTCTTTTTGTTTGTCTCAAGGTTTTATTTAAACTCTAATTAGCATACAGGGCTATATTGGTTTCAGGAGTAGAATTTAGTGATTCGTCACTTACACACAACACCCAGTGCTCATCCCAAGTACCCTCCTTAATATTCATCACCCATTTAGCTCATCCCCCACTCACCTGCCTCCACCAACCCTCAGTTTGTTCTCTATGGTTAAGAATCTCTCGGGTTGCCTGCATGGCTCAGTCTGTTAAGCATTCCACTCTTGATTTAAGCTCAGGCCATGATCTCGTGGTTCATTAGTTCAAGCACCGTGTCGGGCTCCAAGCTAACACCAAGTAGCCTACTTAGGATTCTCTCTCTCCCTCTCTCTCTGCCCCTCCCCTGCTCTCTAAATATGAATGAATGAATCTCATATGGTTTGCTTCTCTTTTCGTCCTTCCCCTATGTTCATCTGTTCTGTTTTTAATTTTCCGCATGTGAGTGAAATCATATGGTTTTGAATTGCTCTGACTTATTTTGCTGAACATAATACACTTTAGCTACATCCATGTCATTGCAAATGGCAAGATTTCATTCTTTTTGATGGCTGAGTAATATTCCATTGTGTGTGTGTACATATGTATTACATATACACATATATATAAATATATACATATATCTACATATACATATATATACCACATCTTTTTATCCATTCAGCAGTCAATGGACATTTAGAAGAGCCCAAGCTCCCAACACCGAAAACAGTGTTTTTTTTTCTTTTTTAATTTTTTTAAATGTGTATTTATTTTTGAGTGACAGAGTGTGAGCAGGGGAGAGGTAGAGACAGAGGGAGACACAGAATCTGAAGCAAGCTCCAGGCTCCGAGCTGTCAGCACAGAGACCAACACGGGCTCGAACCCATGAACCCTGAGATCATGACCTGAGCTGAAGTTAGACACTCAACCAACTGAGCCACCCAGGTGCCCCAGTGTTATTTTTTTAAGTAAACTCTACACCTTACATCCAACACGGGGCTCAAACTCACAACCCCCAGATCAAGAGTCGCATGCTCCACTGAGCCAGCTAGTGCCCCTAAAAAAATAACTCTAAAAATAGCATTATTATATATCTATAGCTATATATGTAAATAAATTCAAGTTAAAACATCAGTGTCATCTTATTTTAAAAGCACCTTTTACATCTATACCATTTCCATGAAGTTCCCTCAAATTCCTCCCCAGATCTTTGACAACTTACTATTAAGCTGTAATAACGCTGCTGGGCAAAAGGACTGTACTCTAGTTGTTTCACACTCTACACCGTGAACAATGTCCCGAATGGAAATATAGAAGGCAACCTGATAAACAGGACCAATTTGGGATCTGAAAGTTCATGCAGATTAAAGTAACGGTCAACTCTAACAGGGCAAAATGTAACATCAATAAAGAGAAGAGCTTCCACTTGGTTACACAGCCAGCTGCAAAAGATTAACAGCTACTACAACAGTGGCAGCACGTGACTATGAGCCATCTGGGGGATGTATACAAATGGTTTTAGCTATCAAAACAAACAAAACATCACAATATTTAGACCAAAGGAGGGGCTAGTCTCATTCTTCTCCACTTGTTAGACCAAAGGACAGTGATGTGACTGGAAGTATGTCAAATGAATCACTATAAGAACTAGAGATGTTCAGCTGATAAAAGAACACAGGAGCGTAAGAAGGGGAAGAGGTGACAGAGGTAGACATGTGTCCCCAGGCATCTGTCCACAGGGAGAGCCTAATGATTCCATGTCAGGGTGGTTGTAAATTCAATTCTGCATTTTAGATTTATGGAGCTTAGAACCCCTTCAACTTCTGTCCTTTGTTTTCTGTGTTTATTTATATCTGGGAAAATTCTAGCAGGGACTGAGCCAAAGAAGGAGTAAAGATATTACATCGCCTCTGAGCCCCCTTTACACTCCCAGCATTACTGGAAGAGTAGGATGTTCCAGCCTTCCTAAAACATCAGAAGAGCTTTTGTAAGAATGAAGAAGTGCAATTGCTCTAGGGTAGGGTCCCAAGATACAGAATGTGGCTCAGAAGGAAGGAACTTTGGTGAGCTCAGAACAAAGAAGAAATTTCTAAGTGAACGATGCAAACAGAAATGCGTGCCTCAGGATGTCATGGACTTAAAGTTCAAATACAGGCTAGACAACCATTTGGCAGATACCGGGCAAGGAAACACACGATGAGTGCATAAAACTAAATGAGCTATAAGGTGCCCTCCCCCATCCTATGATTGTTTTAGACTAAAACTCCCAAATCTCTTTCTCTTTCTTTTACTCTTTCTGGAATTTCCAGTCTGATTTTCAAATACTGGTTTGAAACAGTCATCCTCAAAATTCTTCTAGCATCTTAAATCCATTCAGTTAAAGACCAGAATATATCATCTCCTCAATTTCCTGTTTCTATTCTGATACCGCATTATCCTAGTCATCCAAGCAGGAAACCAGTCATTAGGGCCCCTCCCTTTCCTCCTTAATCAGTTGCTAAATCATGTGGATTCTGCTTTACAAAATGTTTCTCATACCCACCTCCTCCTTCCCAGTTCTTTCCCACTCTCATAGTCCAAACCTTCACTATTTCTCACTAAGGCCATTTGGTATTTGGTAATGAGCTGTTAACTATTATCCCTCCCTCTGATCTCACCTCCATTCTATTTATCTAATATATGACAGCCAAATCAATTTTTCTCAAAAGTAGGCTGGATGACACCTCTCCCTCTTCAAAATTCATTACGTCCTACAGAATTAAGTACATACAACCCCCTCACAAGGAGATGTGATCTGAAAGCTACACTGAACTTTTCCATTCTCTCTCTCACTTGTGATCATAGGTGAAACACCCTCCATTTCTGCCAAAGTGTTTGACTTTACATCCTTGGGTTCTCTCTCTCTCTCTTAGGTGTCATTAAGCCCTTGCTTGGAGTGCCTCTAACTCTCAAAATTTTGTACTCAAAATTCATTACAAGGGTGCTTGCGTGGCTTACTCGGTTAAGTGTCCAACTTGTGATTTTAGCTCAGGTCATGATCTCACTGTTTGTGGGTTTGAGACCTGCGCTGTGTTCTGCACTGACGGCATGAAGCCTGCTTGGAGTTATCTCTCTCTTCCTCTCTCTGTACCAGTCCCCCGTGCTCTCTCTCAAAATAAATAAACTTTAATTAAAAAAAAAACTCATTTCAAATATTACCTACTGTAAGACATCTGTACATGTGTGATTACTCTCATTTATAATCCTTTAGAGATCTTTATTTACATTTTTATTAACCCACAGTGTAATCCACTTTGTATTGTCAGTATCTGCATACTCAAAAGAATTCACCCTACTATACTTCAAAAGCCTAGAGCAAAATGACCATTAGTCACTGATGCTCTGTAACATCTGGCACAGCGTGAGTATTCAATAAATAGAGACAGACCAATCAGCACTGCCACTTTTTCAGTATATACATTTCATTCTCAATTTTAAGTGGGTATTCTCATAAAAACATGACAATATATAGCCCATACACAATCACGACCACCACTGGACAAACCTGCTGAGGTGTATTTCCTTCTGATAGTCAACAGTGAAAGTTTAATATGCCCCAAGAAAAGGAACTGACAAAATCCATCAGCCCTCTCAGTTAAGAGGATATATCATATGTACAAATCAATTCTCTCCTTAAAAATGTCTTCCTTGTGGGCACTATTTTTGTGGTTTATTTAACAAATACAATATATAGATATACATATATTACTATGCCCAGGCATTGTTATAACTGCTTTACAAAATATAACTCATTCAACTTATCATGCATTTTGATATGTAAATGCCTTCATTTCAGGGATGATGCTAAAAGTATCTTTTATGATGCCTGTTTAGCCACATACCTTTTTCCGGGAAATTTCCCCCACTGAGAGCACAATCTTAAGCTCAACTGGAGGCAATGGACGCACACTCCCAGCTCCTACAACTAACTCCCCTCTACAATGGAGGACAAGTGAATTGGATCAGTGACAACCAAGAGGTCAAGATATGAACTCCCCAAAGACTGTCCACAGCCTAATCTCCAGAACCTGTGAATATCTTACCTTACTTGGCAAAAGAGACATTACTGGTGTGATTAAATGAAGGATCAAAAGATGGTAAAATTAGCCAGGTTATTCATCTGGGCCCAATCGCATCACAAGGAACGTTATAAGGATGAGTGGTAGGCATTACTTGCATACTGACTACACCCATGGGATGACTATGACACAAGTAAAATAAAGAGAAGAAATGCTGTGTTCTTACTCTTTGGAAGAATCTGTTTGTTGGGGGGGGGTCTGTTTATTTATTTATTGAAAGTATAGTTGACGCACAATGTTCCATTAGTTTCAGGTGTACAACGTAATGATACTACATCTCTATGTTATGCTGTCCTCACCACAAGCAAAGTTGCCATCTGTCACCATATGCTATCACAGGACCACTGATTATTCCCTGTGCTGTACCTTTTATTCCCATGACATATTCCATATTCCAGAGCTGGAGGCCTGTGTTCCCACTCCCCTTCACCCATTCATTCTCTGTATTCATAGGTCTGATTCTGGTTTTTTGTTTATTCTTTTGGTTTTTTTTTCCACATATGAGAGAAATTGTATGGTATTTGTCTTCCTCCATCTGACTTACTGTATCTAACATAATACCCTCTAGGTCGATCCTTCTCTTGAAGTTCAAACCAAAGAACTGAACTGGCCTTAATAAACAAGAAGGATATATTTTGGTGATAGCCCAAATATAGCTAGAAAGTAGCATTGTGATTTTAGAGGAAATATTAAAAAGCACAGGGAAAAGTAATATAAAACTCTTGCTAATTGCCCAAGTAACTGAGTTAATAATATTCCACTGTTGTTTGACTTTGATTTGTATGTGACAATTCAAGGAAACTGTCATATATTATGCATGTATACACACATACATGTTCATTTTTATACCAATTTCTATCATACACCATTCATGAAATAAATCCTAGATAGATGACACATCAAAATGCTTCTCTAAAAAGCTATAAATGACCTGACTTCAGATTCTGACACTGGGATAAGGAAGTCTAGAAGGCTTTCTTAAACAACATATGACAAGGGGGGAAAACATGTAAGACCAGATTCATACATTAAACTTATAAAATTAAAAAGTTTTAGCAACTTAAGCAAAATAAAAGATAATACACTCTGCAATTACTATTACTCATTGCAAATATCTGCCATGTATAAAATCTTTAAAAGGATTAAAAAGAACTTATAAAATATTATCTACAAATCAATGAGAAAATAAAACAATATAAAAATGGCCAAAGGTGGGGCACCTGGATGGCTCAGGTGGTTAAGTGTCCAACTCTTGATTTCAGCTCAGGTCATTTTCTCAGGGTTTGTGAGTTGGAGCCCCATGTTGGGCTCTGTGCTGATAGCGGGGAGCCTGCTTGGGATCCTCTCTCCCTGCCTCTCTGCCCCTCCCCTGCTTGTGTATTCATTCTCTGTCTCTCTGTCTGTCTCTCTCTCACTCAAAATAAATAAATAAACTTAAAAAAATAGCCAAAGGCAACAGGCATCTCAAAATGGAGAAAGACAAGATAACCAGTCAGTACATGGAAACCTAAATTCACTACAAATCAGAGAAAATGCATATTAAAATAACACATGGATAGCGTTTTCTCTTTACATTGCTTCTAAAAGATAGGGGGCCTATGAATTCTTATACTCTGCCAGTGGGAAAGAAAATTGGTACTGACATTTGGAGGGCAATTTCACAGTATCTATTAAAATTAATGATGCCTGTACCCTATGACTATCAGTTTGGCTTCTTAGTGTCTATCCCAGACAAATGCTGATGTGTACAATGAGGCATTATCATGGATTATAACTGAAGCATTGTTTGTGATGGTGTAACATTTGGACAATCCTAACTATCTACCTATAGGGAAATTATTTAATAAAGTTTCTGTGTCACATAACTGTGAAACATTCTTCTTCGGTTAAAAAGAATGAGTTAAGCCTGACATGGGGAAACCTCCAAGATGTATAAAAACAATCTGCAAAACCATTCATATAATTTCAGTAGAAAATATGTGACTTCTTGTACTCTGGTCTTAAAATATGGTTACCCCTGGAGAAGTTAGACAGTAGAGATGAATACTGACCAAGAAAAACTAAGGTGTCCCATGTGTATTTTATTTAAAAAACATTTTTTATAACAAGAATAGGTATTTGTTTTGTCTAATTTTAAATACGTGAAAATTATAAATATTGTAAAAAAAAGGAAAATGAATCAAGGCAAATGTCTATGTAAACTAAGTAGCTGGATGAGTAAATAGATGAACGACGCTTTTTAAATTTCCCTTTTCTGTGAACATAAATATATTTCATGTTTATATATAAAATTTAATTTCATAGATGAAAATATGGACCTGAGTATGGCAAAAAAGCTCCTAAAATAAATAATTAATTTTATGACTTTTTTAAATTTCAAAGATATATAGTCTATATTTCTATTTATTCTTACTCATTTCCACTGAATTACTTTTCTGGTTGAAATGAAATGATCAGGTCAACCGCAAAAGATTAAGTGAAATCCCAGACCAGTGAAACTTTTTTAGCAGAATTACAACGTGCATTGGGGAACAACAGAAAGCAATGCATGTTGCTGAATAATGGAAACATGAGCATAAAAATGGAATATTTTCATATGCATGGCAAAGCTTTGAAAATATCTTCATGCAAAGTGTGCTAATAAAATGTCAATTTTAATACTGTACTTGGCATCTTGTTCATTTGCATTAACCTACTTTTGAAGTATCCCTAATGCAGAATTTTCCCCCTTATTCTTCTACGTGTGTGTGTGTGTGTGTGTGTGTGTGTGTGTGTGTGTCTAACATGAGGCAAGAATGAAAGCTTAATTAAAGAAAGGTTTTCACTGATGTCTGTTGGGAAAGTGTGGTCCTTAATTAAATGAATATTATTCATACACAGATGCACATACATATATGGCTGTTCGGATGTAAAACAATACAAACCAATCTTTTCTCACAGACTATCCTAAGGCTGGCTAGTACTTGAGGGAGTGTTTCCCTCACTTGCAATTCACCACAGAATGCACTTTACCATATCTTTACCAGATAATGCTATTTCATATTTTCATAAAATTAGGCATTTACTAAAATCAATGAGGTATTTTATTTCTTGAGTTTCTACTATGTTCTTGGTTCTATGGAATAACACTAAGCATAAGTGTAGCATGTAACCCCAGTTTTAGATGGGTTCTTTGGGAGCAAAGGAAAATATTCATCTTAACCCCAAGAAAAGGGGGATGCATGGGCTAGAACAAAAACCAGAGAACCATTTGACTTGTTCCCCTTCGGTTCCCCAACCCTATTTACTCATGAGCCATTTGGTCTCCTCTTATGGTAGCTCACCTTCTCCCTGATAGACTCATTGGAAAAAAATATGGAAAATAAACAGAAGAAAGCAAAAATCACCTGAGATACCACCATGAGAGAAAATCATTATTAATAATATGGGCATTCATTTTCAGTATTTTTCCAATGAGTTTGTTTTTTCTTTCAACATCCAGAAAAAGTTAAAGCTGTTTTCATTTTAAATGATAAATGCAGGGGAGAAATCAACAAGTATATTGTTTTGATTATCTAAGTAATTAACACTTGTTAGCAGACAGTTTAGGAACTGCCATCTCCATCAGGCACTGATAAGAAAGACCTCCAGAAGTAATGATGCTGAGCTAAAGGACCTTTTTCAGTATTAATCTGCTTGAAATTCTATTCCAGAAAAAAAAATAAAAGAACCTTCATTCTCTGTTAACATTAGGACCTGTGACCCGGTTACGGTGCCCGTTATCCTGCTTCTTTGACACTGCATAGTCCACTTACTTTGTGCTTCTTTTAATGATGTTTACTTGAACTTACAAATATATTATTACTATCATTATTTTAAGCTGCATGTTAGCATAATCGGACAATTCAGGTGATACTAGCCTACGTTCTAAGTCATGATTACATTTTAAAAACTGATAATTAGAAAATAGACTAAATTACTCTTCATGTTGTGATGTAAGCTGGATTTTTTTTTTAAATATAGCTCCTTCTGCTCATGTCCATCCTTTGTCGTGACTAAGGAAGGTGGAGGCAAAGCTTCCCAAGTGCATCACTAATGGCCAGATGCAAGTGTATTTGTTGGATGATACATCCTCAAAGAAACTTACACTCTTGACCTTTCTCTTCTAATCACACCTATCTTCATTTTATTCTGTGTTCTTACTGCTGCATGGAATTAAAAATGGGGAAAATGTAACACTATTACTTTCTGTTCACATATACACTTGTTTATTTGTTCCCCATAAATGCATCTGAAAGAAGGATTTATTTTGGTCCTCAGGGTTAAGCCCCTATCACTTCCCTGTGTCAGAAAGTTTATCCTAAAGCAACCATGGAAAAATAAAAATCATGGCAATTAAAGTGCATCAGTACACATTTTTCCATATCCTTTTATAATTTTGGGGACTTCTTTTCACCCCTAACATGGTTCTCGATGTTCTCACAATATTCTTTTTTAAAAAAATTTTGTTAACATTTATTTATTTTTGAGAGACAAAGAGAGACAGAGCATGAGTGGGGGAGGGGCAGAGAGAGAGAGAGTGAGACCCAGAATCTGAAGGAGGCTCCAGGTCCCAAGCTGTCACCACAGAGCCTGATGTGGGGCTCGAACCCATGAATGCAAGATCATGACCTGAGCCAAATTCGGACACGCAACCAACTGAGCCACCCGGGATCCCCAACCAAAGCTCACAATTTTAATTTCAGTATCAGCATACACCATGTTCCAATCCCTTATCTTCTTCATGGAATTGAAAATGTTCCTCCTGTCAAAATAACCTCTCCCCCTTTGCCTCCACTCGACTTGTCTTCTCAAAACTACCACTGGATTTTCTCTGGCCTTCAGCTTCCACTGTTCCATCTTTGCCTTCACCTTCAGTCATCATTCTTCTAAGCTCTCTTCACGGTTCCAACATTCAGTCGCCCACTGAATGATACTCAAGCATATATCCTAGTTTGTCTCCTCCACATTCTATCCTTTTTATATATTAAACAAGCATGCTAGGTAGCTTTCTATCTCTGTACTCGTTCATCATATATTTTAAATAAAACATCAACAGATTATATACTCCACAAATAATAATAGCCTTCATTCTCTCCTAAGCGGATGTTAGCACACATAAAGAGCCTTGCTCTGTCAGGCCTGCAGAGGTGACATTGACATTTGGAATCTATTTCCTGAAAGTGGGGGACTACATATGTAAAAATAAAGCCTCTCTGAGAGTACTGATACCTAACTCACTCTGGAAGGTAGCAACCTCCATTTTCAGACATAACTTCCTAGCCTTTTTCTATCTGCCATACTAAGTGCACAGAAACAGTCTTAAGTTAAGGATGACAAAGGTGAAAACAATTATGTAAGCAGACACTTTACAATTTTCTCAGCAAGTTAAATTCAGAATTACTATAAACCCATCAGTCAGGAAATGTCTCTAAAATTAACTGGATCTCTAATGCACAGTAAGATATATACTGTAATATCCAATATTTTAAGTCATTAGATGCTCATTTATTTTTCATGTGTACAGATTACAGACCTAGTACAGCAGCTGCCTGGAGTCCTCAAAAACACGAGCTCCCTTCAGCTTTCTATTCTACTATCTTTGCGTTATGTTCCTTATATCTAGAGCTCTCACTGTAGTGGCTCTGTTTCAGGAAGGAAGAAGGGAAAAGGCAAATGGCCAAAATGGTGTCAGGTGCACTGGATCCCTGTAGGGAAATTGCCTGGAAACCCTATCCAGGAATTCCTAGACTTCACTGGCCAGATGAGTGCCACATAATCACACCCAAAAACAAGAAAGAGAGGAGAACATAGTTTTCTTTTAATCTGGACACACTGCTATCCTGAATAAAAGTAGGTATATGCCATAAATTCTCACTATAGAGAGAGAACCCAGACTGGTAGTTGTCAGGAGCTGGGGAGAGGGGACATGGGAACATTTTCTTTTGGAAATGTTTGAAAATATTTTGGAACTAGACAGAGGCGGTGGTTGTACGACATTGTGAATGTGCTAAATGACACTGAATTGTTCACTTTAAAACAGTTAATTTTATTTTCCATGAATTTAAGAAGGTCACCTCAAATTATACACACACACACACACACACACACACACACACACGCGCACACACATATATGCATATATATTTTTATTTTTTTAAACGTTTATTTTTGAGAGAGAGCACTTATGTGTGCATGAGCAAGGGAGGGGCAGAGAGAGAGGGAGACAGAGGATCTGAAGTGGACTCCCCACTGACAGCAGAGAGCCTGATGTGGGGCTTGACCTGAGATGCTCAACCAAATAAGCCACCCAGGTGCCCCATACATATATATATATATTTTTTTTTAAGTAGGCTTTTGTTGGCAAGAAGGGAAAAAAAATATCAGGTAGGCAACCAATCGTTTCTGCCACTGCATCCATATTTTCAGTTGGCAATTATCTATTTAGCACCTACCAAGTGATAGACAATGGGCAAAACTACTACAGTGTGGGAAGTGATGGAAAAGTTCCTGACTCTATAGTGGGCCCAGAAACACCTGATGAGAAAAACATTAACAAATTCCAATTGAACACATTTTGCAAAATACCTGATCAGTATCACTCAAAAAATGTCAAAGTCATTATCAAAACCAAGGAAACTATAATAAGCTGTCACAACCAAAAAGAACCCGAGACATGATGATTAAAAGTAATGTGGTATCTTGGATGGGATCTATGAACAGTAAAAGGACATTAGGGAAAAACTGAAGAAATCTAAAGTAAGTATTGACTTTGGTAATAATAATAATATCAGTGTTGACTTACTGTGATAAATTTACCACAGCAATATAAATAGCTAATGGGGTACCTGGGTGGCTCAGTCAGTTAAGCGTCTGACTTCAGCTCAGGTCATGATCTTGCAGTTTGTGAGTCTGAGCCCCGCATCGGGCTCTATGCTGACAGCTCAGAGTCTGGATCCTGCTTCGGATTCTGCATCTCCCCCTCTCCCTGCCCCTCCCCTGCTCACACTCTGTCTGTCTCTCTCTCAATAATAAATAAATGTTAAAAAAAACTAAAATATATATAAATAGTTAATAATAGGAGAGACTGGGTGTGAGGTATGCAGGAAGTCTCTGAACTAACTTTCATAATAATTCTGAATATCTAAAACAGCTATAAAATAAGTTCATTTTTATAAAAAGGGTATATATAGTATTTTCCATATTTTGCACCCCTTATGCACTTGTGAATTCCCTTTTCTGATCCCTAAGGTCCTTTGGTCAAAAGGTAACTTGTAATGTAATAGTGCTGTATGGTGAAAGATATTATTGGATCACCGTTGTACACCTGAAATTAATTTATCACCGTGTGTCACCTATCTTCAAATTTTAAAAAGGGTAAGTTATGATACACCAAATATATAGGTATGTATGTATGTACGTGTCTGTGTGTATATATATATATATATATATACATATATATGTATGTATATATATGTGTATGTGTGTATACATACATACATATATGTGTATATATATATATATATATACGTACACACACACATATATATATATATATATATATGTGCTAAATACAAGATTAGATTCTTCTTGACTATCATTTAGTCTTGCATATCATTTAATCTTGCATATTATCCCCAGTTAACAGTGAGGGAATAGAAACTCAGAAAAATTATGTAACTTGGCTAACAGCACATAGCCAAAAGGGAAAGGAGTCAAAATGATCTGCTTACTGTATCTTTCCATTATGCCAAGCTTCCTCTCTTATAAAAGACTTGTCCAGTCTTTCTCACAGGGTTATTACCATAGTGAGATGCGATATTCAACTGTGTGTGTGTATGTATGTGTCTATGTTTGCATTTGTCCAGTATGTGCTTAGGTGAACAGACCATGGTTCTCAGTCCATATGGCTCAGTTGTTTGATCCTATCCCTGGCTTTGGGGCAGACTTTTGACCCAAAACTGATCCATCAGAGTATTACATCTCCTTGGCCACTAGGGTTAGTTCAAGCATTGGCATATAATCGAAGCATACCATCAAAGTCAGAACAAACAAAAACCTATAGCTTTCTGAAATGGGGGAGGGGAGGGAGGGCACAAGGGATCATATAAGCCTGAGGCTATTAGGGGCCCTTTTAGTCACCAGAAGGATACAGGCTGACTGAGAATATAGCTAACACTGGCACACAGGAGACAGAACAGTTAAGAGATGGAGAAAATGGAGAAAGGGACAGAGACAGGGACAGGAAGAGGAACAGGAGAGGAAGAGAGACCAAGTACTGGTAACATGAACTGACCTGCACTCAGCTGTATCTGCAGTGACAGTGACTGTCTGACCACTGGAAGTGTTCAGTTACTAAGTCAATATATTTGTTTTGGACTATTTTAAGTTATATTTCTGTCACTAGTTCCTCAAAGAGTTATAATACAGAAAATGTGTGTGAAACAGCAGTATTTTAAATAACAACACAAGATTTTCTTGTAAGCATATTGTCTAAAATTAAAAGCAAATATTTAACAACCTTGCCAAACAAACTTTTAACAATATCTACAGAAAGTTCCCGGAAATGTAAAGATCAAAACTCATAGTTTAACACTTTCAGACTAATGGTTAAATATAGCATTCTGTGTTTAAATGCATTTGGCATATATATATATAAAATAAAGTGTGTTTCTTGCTTTCTCTCTCTCTTACACATATATGAGCCAAGTGCATTATATATATACATGTATGACCCATTGTGTGTGTGTATATATATACATATGTGAGCCAAATGCATTATATATATACATATATGACCCATTGTGTGTGTGTATATATATATATATATATATATTTATATATGACCCATTGTGTGTATATATATATATATATATATGACCCATTTTATGTATATATATATATATATATATATATGACCCATTTTATGTATATATATATATATATATGACCCATTATATATATATATATATATATATATATATATATATATGACCCATTATATATATACATATATGACCATATATGTATATATATAATAAAGTCTGTTTTTTGCTTTCTCTCTCTCTTATACATATATGAGCCAAATGCCGTATATATATACATATATGACCCAAATGCATTATATAATTATATATATATATAGAGAGAGATGTTTACCTCTAGTATTGTATGGGATATTTATATATATATATATATATATAAATTATATGCTATAAGTTATATATTATAAATTATATGTATATATTAATATCCTATATATATATATATAAATATCCCATACAATACTAGAACTAAACATCTCCCAAAGAAGTTACACTCCTATGCCTCTCACACACTCATGTACTTTATAGTTAACTCAACGAACAATTTATTCATTCACTCGCTGAGTTATTTACTCAAGCCTTTAAGGACAAAAATCATGTTAACCAGTGAAGCTCAACTAAAATTATTAAGATATTAAGATGTGGTCTCTCTGTCCTTAAGAACCTCAACCCAGAGAAAGTGGCATATCAATAAATGTTTAAAAAACTAATTCTAGTATGAGGTATAATAGTTACAATAATTAATATCTATAAATTATTTTATCAGGCACCATTTTAAGCCCTATGTGTGCAGCATCTTATTTAATTCTGAAAAAAATCCTATAACACACATATTATTCTCATAGCTCCCATGTTTCAGATGAGGACACTGAGGATAACTGAGGTTAAGGTACTTGTCCAAGGTTACACATGTAATGAGCATAAATTCAAGGGTCATGAACTGCAAGTCATTTCTTCCAGCCAGTACTATATTGCCTTACTGCCACTGATTTTCATTTAAAGCTGAGAATACTAATCATTTCTCCTGTGTAAATAAGTCATTTTATAAATACATGCTCTTTTTATTTCGTTGACAATGCATTAGGTAAAATAATCTACAGTCAGCTTAACATTTACGATTGATAAGATTTAAGTGAATTTTAAACTTCAAAAAATATACTAGTCTATATTCTGATAGAAACATTAAATATGTATATAATTATTTACACACATATATATTTTTAAACCTACACAAAACTTCTCATTAGTGTTTTAACGCGATTCAGTAAAATTTCCCAAACCATTTTATAATAAAACTATATGCTTGGACTTAGCATTTTACATTTTGAACTACCGATATTCTTGTGCATATCTTAAAAAAAAAAAACAAAGATTATTCACAAATAAAGCCAGAAAGCAGAATGATTTAGGTATATAAAATTTTTTTAAATGTTTATTTTTGAGAAAGAGAGCGCAAGTGAGGGAGGGTCAGAGAGAGCGGGAGACAAAGGATTTGATGGCAGGCTCTACACTGACAGAAGCGAGCTCCACGCGGGGCTTGAACCACAAACTATGAGATCATGACCTGAGCCAAAGTTGGATGTTCAACTGACTGAGCCGTGCAAGCACCCAGTATATAAATTAAAAAATAATTTGTTTAATGATTATTTATTTTTGAGAGGGAGAGACAGAGAGCAAGCATGAGTGGGGGAAGGGGAGAGAGAGGGAGACAGAGAATTTGAAGCAGACTCCAGGCTCTGGGCTGTCACCACAGAGCGCTACATGGGGCTCAGAGCTTGAACCCATAAACTGTGAGATCCAACCCATGAACTGCGAGATCATGACCTGAGCCAAACTGGGATGGTTAACTGACTAAGCCACCCAGGTGACTGTCCTGGTATATAAATTTTTAATACAGGTAATTGGCTATGGAGGTCAGGTTTATTAAAAAACCCACACAAACAGTAACAGATATAATTCAAATATGTTTTCATCAACAGGCAAAAAGTCTGTAGCTTTCATATACTTTTGGAACCATTTACATACACGTGTATCTTTTTTAAATTTTTTTATTTTAATTCCAGTTAGTTAACATACAGCATTATATTAGTTTCCGGTGTGCAGTATATTAATTCAACAGTTCCATGCATCATCCACACAACAGTTGTCATCATTAAGTGCACTCCTTAATCCCCATCACCTATTTAACCCATCCCCCCCTCACCACTCCCTTCCCCCTACTGCCATCTCCTCTGGTAACCATCAGATTATACTCTATAAAAGTCTGTTTCTTGCTTTGTCTCTCTCTCTCTCTTATTTTCCTTTGCATGTTTGTTTCCTAAATTCTACATATGAGTGAAATCATATGGTATTTGTTTTTCTCTGACTTATTTATCTTCCATTCATGTCAGTGTAAATAGCCATATTTCATTCTTTTTTATGGCCAAATAATATTCCATTGTATATATATATACCACATCTTCTTTATCCATTCACCAATCAATGGGCACTTAGGTTGCTTCCATATCTTGGCTATGGTAAATAATGTTGCTATATATATAGGAGTGTATACATCTCTTTCAATTAATGTTCTTATATTCTCTGAGTAAATATCCAGTAGTGTGATGGCTGGATTGTAAGGTAGTTCTATTTTTAACTTTTTGAAGAACCTCCATACTGTTTTCCACAGTGGCTGCACCAGTTTGCATTCCCACCGAGAGTGTATGATGTTCCTTCTTCTCCACATCCTCACCAACCCCTGCTGTTTCTCGTGTTGTTGATTTTAGCCTTTCTGACATGTTCGAGGGGATAGCTCATTGCAATTTGGATTTGCAGGTCCCTGATGCTAAGTGACGCTGAGCATCCTTTCATATGTCTATTGGCCATCTGGATGTCTTCTTTGGAGAAATATCTGTTCATGTCTTCTGCCCATTTTTAATGGGATTATTTACACACGTGTACCTTTAAACCCAACAGAATCAAGGATACTTTAAAAATTATATAGCCTTCTTATTAACTGACATTTTTTAAAAGCTAAATCACCATTGACACTTTTCTAATAAACTCAACATCTATAATTTAAATACACTTTCATAGGGTAAAAATAAAGGAGAAAAATAGCTGTCATAATGTCCTTGTCCTTTGTTCTGTAAAAAGTGAAGGGAGCCAACTAGACCTCAAGTTTAGTCTATCGGTTTAAAATTAGACATAAAATCAAGCAGTCTGTTTGGATTATGTCCTCTGACAAGCTCTGGAATTGGCAGATTTCAGACTCAGAATTTCCAGGTCTACGATAGAATAAATTTCTGTGTTTTAAAGGCACCAAGCTTGTAGTTATTTGTTACACCAGCCTTAGGAAATGAAGAGAGCAATATCATGGTTTACTCTGGGAAGTTATCTAATAGCTAAAGTGAAGAGTTATATAGTTTCATTCATTCAATATTAATTGAGTGCCCTTATAAGCCAGGTTTATCCTTTGGATCTATGCAGATATTCTTGTGATTTTGTGGTCTGAGGGATTCTCAACTGTATTTCTTGCTTGTAAAGACCTTAGAATGGTATCCTGAAAAATAACTTATGGCATGTTATACTGTTTGGTGTAATGTTTTTCTTTTTTTATTCTACTAATTGTTTAGTAAAGATCTTAATAACAATCATAGTAATAATACCAGTTAACTTATTGCACACCAGACCATAAGTCTTGTGTTAATTTCTTCACATATGTAATCTCTTAAGATTATGGTAAGAGCGCTATGAAGTAGGAACTATTATTATCCTCATTTTATGGAGGACAAAGCTAAGGCTTCAGGAAGTCAAGTCACTTTCCTAAAGTCATTTATCTAATGACCTTGGTTTTCTGGTGTCAAAGCCTGTGCCACACTTTACCACCAAATAACTTCTTTTGATATAACATTTCAAAAATAACTCGTATATTTGTGTGGACAAAAAAAGAATATATATGAAACAAGATGTTAAAATTGAAGTTGGAACTAGACACCGAGTTACAACAGATGTGAAATACTAATGTGAGTTACAAATCACTAAATAGAGATTTTCAAAGGAAATGGGGAAGCATCTGCTCCTTACTCTGGAATTCTGCTGACTTTCACATTATAAATGGTTTACAAAGGCACAGAGGTAAGATTTTGTACAGATACTTCTTTGGAAATAGCTGTTGTCTGCCTCCCTGGGGAAGGATTGGGGGTTATGACCCATCGAGACCCATCCAAGAATCTATGGAATGGGATCTTTGAAGTTGGGAGAAATAAAATAATGGAGTTCACCTCACACCTGACAGGGGCAAAGCAGCTGCCGGGTGAGGGGAGGGGGGGAACACATGAGACTGTGTTCCAAAACTTTGGGCGTGAAGGATGTGGGAGTGTTTTTCTATGCACTGGTCTCTGTAAGATTTATCAGCCCAGAACAGTCTCATTTTAAGCCCACTGTTGCACTGCAATTATTAATAGTGTTCCCTTTCACTCACAATAGTGTCTCAGTGTGGACAATAAATAATATGGTCTTCTGAAGGGTGGAACACACAGAAAATGGTTAACGTGGGAATGACTTAGGTTCTTTCCAATGGCCATGTAAAGGAGTAGAGGAACCTCAGCAGCAGGAACCTGGAGGTGAAGCCTAGAAATTTAGGAGAGAAGGAAAGAGTCAGTCTTCCTCACAAGAATAGGGAAGAATCCACCTGGATTAAGGAAACTGTAAAAGATGGTGGGGTGGGGAGGAGGGAGAGAGGGAGGATGAGAGGGTAAAAGAGAGAGAAGAGGAGAGGGAAAGAAAGAGAGGAGAGAAAAGAGGGGAACACATGTTTAAATGACCATTAGGCCCAGCAAGGTCTTTCTAATAACACCCTTTACTGCCCCTCTCCTACTCTGACCCTGAAATAGTCAGAATGGGCTGGAAAGCTGTGTGCAGGAGAGGAGAAGGCCAAGGAAGAAAAGTAAAGATGCCTGTCATGCCTACATTTTTTTTTGCTTAATCTTCCTTCCTGGAAAAGCCTAAGATTGGGGAAGGGAGGCAATATAATGCTAAATCAAGTTCAGAGTTTTGTATGCTACTGCGGACTAGACATTCTAATTAATGAGTTAATACTCATGAGTTAAAGTGGCCGTAGGGGTCCCTATGAATTAAATGTGATCAGAGAAAAGATCACACCCACTAAGTAAACCTTAAAGAATGGCATTTGAGTGTGTCCCAAATGGTGCTTGTTCAAAATCTTGATTATATAAACATTTTTAAAGTAGTATCATTGAGATGTCATTCATATAACATATCAATCATTCATTTCAAGTGTATAATTGAATGCTTCTTAGTATATTCATAGGATTGTACAACCATCACCACAAAGTAATTTGAAAACATTCCATCTCTCTCCAAGGAACCCTATATGCATTAACAGTCACCCTTCCCACATTTCAGTAAAAAGTCCTTTATTCAAAAAATAACTAATAGTATTATCCAGCTAAAAAATTAATTTAATTTATAACTTACAAAAAAAAAAAGGAAATAGCCTCTAAAAGAAAACTGCCCAAGGTCGAAGAGTTAATAAATTAAACAAGCTGAAAAGAGTCAGGGCAAAGACGGGAAGTAAAAGGCTATATTAAGGATATATATTTCAAATATAAAGTGCCAGGGTGATTATGGCACTACTTTAAGAACTGGTTAGATGACCTGATCTCTGTCATTGACAGTAAACAATACAAACCAACTTTCATTTATTTATTTGTCTTTTTCATTTCATAGAGTACAATGGAAAAGAAGCCTTGAGAAGATGGTATACATAGCAGTCATTCTCAATCCTGGCTACACATTACATAACTGAGGTAGCTTGTAAAAAAACCAACATTGTAGTACCCAGGAGAATTAAATCTGACTATTAGAGACTCTATTTTGGAGCCAGCATTCAACCACTGCTATGTAATATAGTAATTCTTATGAGGATCGTGGCTATTGAGACTGGTAGGATTTGGAAGGAAGTGTAAAAGACACTGAATTTTGATTATATGCATTACCTTCCTCTTTTTCTGGAGAAATGGTGTGTAAAATAATGGCAGTGTGTTGCCCATGTGGAAATATGGCAGGAGAAAAATAATGAAAAACATTGCTATATGGGAAAGAGCGTAAATTCTCAAGCTCTGTGAAGTTGGTACAGATTCCAGCCCCAATGTGACAAAGGAAAGTCACATAAATTCTATGAGTCGTGAATTTTCAACTGATAATAGACCACCTATTTGCCAGATCATTGTGAGAATGAGAAAAATTGTTTGCAAGCTTACTAGTACCAAGGTATAACAAATGGTAACTACGTTACTCTTCAAATATATAACAAATGGTAATAACTATGTTAGTCTTCAAATAAGTCAGTGTAGATAGTTAAAACATAAAATAATTATCTCTTTTTCAGACTGTTCATTTAATGAGATAGCAACGTCTGACCCTTCAGAACAATGTATTCTCAAACCACTAATGAAGTATTAGTAAAAGTACATTTACAAGATAAACATAGATGTAAAAAAAAAAAAAAGCACCAATTACATTATCTGTCTACACTGAAAGTGGAGTGGCTGCTAAGTACTTTGCCTCTAATGGGTGTAAGTTCAAACTCAACAGGAAGCTTCCAGTTTGGACAAAAAATGACAGAGTCTCTGGAAAGGTATACCAATGAGCTGGAGACATAGTATCCATAACTAGATGTAAAGTTATGAACATGCCTTTACATATAAACCAATTCATCATAAATAAGAAAAGAAGATGCAGAACACTTTGTTCAAAGACAATTGTCAATGAATTGACAAGATGCCTTGAATGTAACCAGGTGTCGCTTTCTTCTATCTTAAACTCCACAAAATAAAAGACAAAGAACAGCTTTGGTGTTTCTATGCAACTAAAAATAGAAGGTTTTCAAAGAGATACCAATATTTTTATATGAAAAAAGGTAGACAATTAGGCACTTAAATGACCAGGAACACAACAAGAGGAATGGTTCGTTGTGAAATGTATCAATTCATGGAAAAGGTATCATATTTTATATGGTCTCTGATTTTTAAAAGTCTCAAGTAAGTAGAAAGAATATAGATGGAAAAACAAAATAATAAAGTATAGAAGTGAAAACAAGTAGGAGAAAAAGACAGTGGCAATTCTTGCCAATTAATTTTAAATACCTGCATAAGGAAGAATGTAGAATGTGCATGGACGAAAATGTAAAAAACTTCATCTATCCTCTGGAAGTATATTCCTGGGTGACCTCTGATAGCTTCATTAATTAAAAAAAAGTTTAGTGCTTACTACGTGACAGAACCTATACTAAGTGCTGTGGGTCCAAACATGGTTAATAAATGCACATTCTTCTCCTGGAAAGGATCAGCTGGGAGACTTAGACATGTATCATGCTTTATTTTTTAATTGTCTTTATCAAAATATTTGAGGCATATGCATAGTGACCATAATATCAATAAATTAAATATCTGTCAGAATGGAGGAATGGCTGATGCTAAATGTAAAAGAGAGGAGAGGCAAGAAATAATTAACAGATACTTCACATAGAGCTACATATAAAAATGTTAAAAACCAACAGCAGCCACTTTTTACATTTTTTAATTAAATCTTTCCATAAATTAAAAAAAAACATAGAATAGCTTAGCTCTTACTAGCAATTTCACTAATTTAAAACATCACTGAATAACGATAATAATATGAAACCGCATATTATATGAAAACCACCTGTATGTAAAGCAGCAATGCAGAATTGTTCATGTGATTATATAAGAATATATGGGGAAATAAATGAATTTTATACTTTAAAATGTATGACATGCTTCAAAATATAAAAAAATCTATTCTTTTGTAAATGACAGTGTAGGTGAAACTATGTGTGCTGTTGTAGGGGAAAAAAAGGAAATATATTGGAATGAGGGTATGATAATAAGAATGGAGTAAGAGAAAATAGTTGGCAAAATATGCAAAGCTTGGTGACTTAATGGGAAAGTGACGATGTAGGGGAACAAGGATGACTCTTGTTTCTAATCAAAGTGATCCTTAACATGCTGTGGGAGGAGAGGGGCGAGACTCAGTATGGGTTTGGACACGGTGAGTTTGGTGTGCCTGTGGAATCACTACTACATAGAAATATCAGATGGAGAAGCAAAGGCTGGGAAAAAGCCTGGGGTGCTAAGAGGGTGCGTAGAGTGAGAAGATAAAGGAATTGGGATGGGAGCATGGCAGCATCTATATCTACAAGGTGAGCAGAGGAAGATGAACTCACAGAGAAATACTGACTAAGTGTTCACAGAAGAATGAGAACAGAGAATGGTGTCATGGGAGGCAAGTGTGTTGAGACTTTTTAAAACAGAGTAATCAAGTGTCAAGTGCAAAAGAAAGACCTAGTAAAGACTACCTAGCACATATTCACTCAATTTACCAATATAAAAGTCATCATTCTTCCTAAAAATAAGAGTTTTTGCTCAGTGACGGGTAGAGGCTGGATGGCAGTAGATTTGGAGGAAATAGATTAGGCCATGGAAACAGACAGGCTGAGTTACTCCCTTGAGAATTTGGGCTCAGAAAAGGAGAAGAGAAAGGAAATGGCAGCTTCATGCTAGAGAAGAAAAGATGAAGATGACCACGAAATTCAAAGAGAAAAGGAAGAAACAGAATCAAGGACACACATGAAATAATCTCTCAAGGGGAAGACCCTCATTCGTTGAGACCGAAGAAAAAGCATGAGGCTGGTCATGGTCATGAATATATTTGTAATTAGACACAGGGAAGGTATGAGTATTCACAGCCATACCATTCATCGTCTCAAATGTTTAACAACTTACGGGTACGGCAGGATATTGGCTAAGGGGACAGGAGGGGGAAGAAGGCTCAAATATGGGGCTAGAGAAAAGTAGTTAAGTTTTGGAATTGTCCTTCAGTGAAATAATATAGAGAGCAGAGCTCAAATGAGTAAAGTGCTGATAAATAGTTCTTACCATTGTGTAAGACTACAATAAATAAACACACCAGGAAAAAGTAACTCCATAAACTCGACTTCTGTTGTTATTTTTTTCTGTTATGAAGACTCATTATTTAAATTTATTTTATTTCATAATGTAATTGGAAAATTAAAGGGTTCTTTTTCAAGTATGGATTTTACTATAAGATTTAAGTTTCACAACAAGGAATATCATTCAGAAAACAATTTTAAAGGTTGGAACATTAATAAGAAAGCCTTATTTAACAATAAATAATTAAATTGACTTATATTGTTTATATTTTGATTTATACCTCTGCTTATATTTGTTCCTTCTATTTGTAGGCACAGATCCTTCCTATAATTCACATAAATATCTTTTCCATGACTTTCCATGAAACGTGCACATAAAGCAGTTGCCTAATAAAATGTGGAGTGGCATCCTACAGGGGATTCTGGGGGATCTGGGTATCAACCCCAAATTCAGAGAATTATTGTCTGAATGTACCACTCTTTCCAAAAGTAGAAAAGTGATATAATGTAACTTCCCTTTAAAAAACAAATCTCTTTTGGATGATTCTAAGTCATATGTGCTAAAAGAAAATATCACTGCATGAGTCTCCACAAACAGATACACACACGCGCGCACACACACACACACATACACACACACACACACAAATATCCTATATGCTCTCATATGCATATTCATATTTTTCAAAACTATAAAATAGTCATAATGATGCATTACAGCTGTTCCTGTACCTGTATTTACAAATATTCGCCAATGTGCTTCAGGGCAACAGGCTCATGTATTTAAAGTAAAGGTTTTATTTTATCAACGGTAAACTGCCTCCAAGGGATGTCAGCCCTGCAGCAAGAGGTAAGTTCCTACTGATGGCCCTGTAGGAAACAACATGGAATCCACCTCGCAATACTTCTATCACACCTCCCTAACCACTTCTTCCAGGAGGACATTCTCTTCCTGGCTGTGGGCAAAACTCTGTATTCTCTTTTGTATTTAGAAATACAATGTATTTTGTGTCACTGAGAGCATATATTGGTCAAAGGAATGTTGATGATCTCTATTATAGCCTTTATCACCCTCCTTAATTCTCCACTTCCTGGGTATAATCAAAACCTCTTAGGAACTCTTGTCTTTCACATTGTTGTTAGAAAACCTTAGAAACTTGCTACTTTAAAGTAGTATTTGAGAAAAGTCGTGGAGAATAAGGCCAGTATCATTGCATTTGTAGAGATGATGCAGTTTTAGTCATGAAAAACATATTCAACTCAATTTTTACAAAAGTAGGAATTCGTCTAAAATGTTTGGTGATGATAATGAGTTTCTGAACATAACATAGATCATGCTGATTTCCTCTGTCAACGTCTCTGAGGCCTTAAACATACTCAAGTGTATTTTTTTAATCTTAAATTTAAGCAAAAAATATTTTAATTCTCATAATGCTATTTTGGATTATATTTTGGTCAAGATTCTTTTATGTGATTTCCTAAAGACATGTGTCTTTTTCCAGTTGTACCTGAATATAATTAACATAGAAAGCAGTTGATCCAGAATCTGTCGGTTTTATATGTCTAGGAAAATCGGATAAAAGTTGTTTATTCTTTCTTCATAAAAATAACATACGCACATAAAATCTGATCTAATTGCAGGGCATTTGGGTAAACACTGAATTTCATATGGGTCCGTGAATACAGGTTCAAGGTCCTTACCAAAGCTTCAGATCCCTTGTTGAAGGTATTCAAAGTAAATACATTTATTTATGTCCTGTGTCACTATTATGCTATACTCAACACCAAAACACAAACAAACAAATACAGCAACAAACAAAACAACTGTGCCTATTCCTTTTTTTGCAGCCTCCCCCTCTGCCACACATCCCTGTTGTCCCCAGTCCCAGGGCTGTATACACACATTTTTCTTCTCTTTATTGAAACTTCCTAGCATAAGGGTACTTTTAAGAAAGCATTTGTTGGCTAGCCCCTAGAAAACTACATTAGAACATTAATATTAATGGGTTTAAATAAAAAATCTCACAAACTTCGTGAGACCTATGAAAATCAGTAATGAAATTAATGTTTCCATTAACCTGTTTCTTCATCAGGAGCCAGAAAATGAGATAGCATCAAAATGGCATTCATGCCAAGTTCATAATGTGAATAGGAGCCACTGAGCTATATGCTGAAGTCCTTAGTTGGGTGTTAAGTATTTTACTCATTATCAATAAAAAGCATACTTAGTGAAAAAATGACGGAGGCAACATTTATAAAACTAATATTTAAATCTATATATATGGAAAATGTAACAAAGTATTTTATTACCACTTAAAATTTCATACTCTTTTTCGTTTTCCTTAAAAGATGACATAAATATTTTATTTTATTTTTTAATTTTTTTAATGTTTATTTATTTTTGAGACAGAGAGAGACAAGAGCATGAGTGGGGGAATGGCAGAGAATGAGGGAGACACAGAATCCAAAGCAGGCTCCAGGCTCTGAGCTGTCAGCACAGAGCCCGACGTGGGGCTCGAACTCACAGACTTTGAGATCATGACCTGAGTCGAAGCCGGATGCTTAACTGATGGAGCCACCCAGGCGCCCCAAAAGATGACATAAATTCTAAGAAGGGATTAAACTAAAGACAAATGAGTTATCAAAATACTCCTTGCTCTGTAATGATGAATATTTCCTTGAAAATATTTTTAAAAGTGGCAAAAATCTTGAACATGTTTTACTGGCTTTTTGAGAATTTTATCTTTGCATATTTTGTCACCAAATTTAGAAAAAGTGAGCAGCATAAAATTATCACTTATGGTATCACAGTTATTCCTGTCATATTATGATTAGCCCTGATTGAAATGACATTTCCAACATGTACCAAATTTGTGAAAATGGTAATTACATTCTTCATTTACATAAGGTTATTCTTTTAGCCTGCCAATTGGTTATACAAGTTTCACAGGCATCTTTAGAAATAAAACAAACAATGAACTCTATGCATTAAACTCTATGCATTGTTATTTTGCAAAAATTACCTTTTACTTTATGCCCACCAATAATTATTAGAGATAGGCAGATTTATACTAATAGAAACAAGGGGAAATACCCCATCAAATGAATGTGGAACAGTTTTGTATGAAATGTTTTGCTTCGTTCCAAATAATGCACAACATGGAGGACTACTGGCTCTTGAATGCTATATTATGGTGTGCTTTCCCACATTAGCGAGATGCCTGTATGGTTCACGTTAGACAAGTAATCTCTTCCTGGTAATATTTGGCTATAAAAAAACAACAACAGAAAAAAACCACCTCTCCTAGAATATAATAGTACACAGCTTCAAAAAAAAAAAAAAGCGGGGGGTGGGGGGCGCCTAGGTGGCTCGGTTGGTTGGGCATCCGACTTTGGCTCAGGTCATGATCTCACAGATCATGGGTTTGAGCCCCGCATCGGGCTCTGTGCTGACAGCTTGGAGCCTGGAGTCCGGAGCCTGCTTCAGATTCTGTGTCTTCCTGTGTCTCTGCTCCTCCCCTGCTCACACTGTCTCTCTCTCTCTCTCTCAAAAATAAATAAACATTAAAAACAATTTTTAAAAAAAGGAAGCAAGATTCCTGTAGTGGTTACATGATGTTCCTATACAAATTGTGAATTAAAGTTCTGGTATTTACCAAACACTTTCTATGAATCAAGCACAGTGCTAAGTTAAAAGACTTAGTTTGAGTATCAGTTCTATCTCAAATAGCTGACTGCTAGTTGCTAGGCCATTTATCATGTTTGAGCCGCTTTTTCTCATTATTTATATGGAGATACTATCACTTTTCTAGTTTGCTGTCTCAAATAAAAGACATCAAGTCCAATGGTTTGGTTGAGAGTACTGTATACATTTCACCCAACATAAGGTCTCCATTTGGCAACATCTTGTTCTTCAGGAAGGGGAAAGGTGGCTATTTCACAAATGTGGGTGTTTTGTGGGGGCAGTAGAATTGTTCAGTTCTACTTATAAAACTATCCCTTTTCTTGGGCACCTGTGTGGCTCAGTTGGTTAAGCTTCAGACTTTGGCTCAGGTTGTGATCTCACAGGTTGAGTTTGAGCCCCCCATCAGTCTCTCTGCTGTCAGCATGGAGCCTACTCTGTCTCCCTCTCTCTGTTCCTCCCGTTTGCTCTCCCCCCACCTCTCTCTTTCCCCAAAACAATTAAACATTGAAAAAATAAAACTAGCCCTTTCCTAAATGCAAGGTTTTTATTATCAGACAAATGAGTATAGATCTGTGTCAAGGTGGGCCATGAATTTTGGCCCAATCAATGCGACTCCCTTTTTCAAAAATGAGAACTAACAATGACCCTTTCTCGTAAGATTATGGTAACAATTAAAATAGAAAATCAAAAAGAAAAGGAAAGAAAGAAAGAAAGGAAGAAAATGGAAGTGAAATGGCTAAGCAAAATGCAGTCACAAAGTAATTAAAGAGAAAAAATATTTCACGTGTAAAAAAAAAAAGTATTGTATATATTATTGTTACCTCACAGGATTATTGGGGGACAAAAAAAAGAGAATATAGAAGAAAGTGTTACAGAAACTTGTCTGGATCACCCAGCGAAGAACCAAGCTGCACTCCCGAGATCTTGGAAGGAAGGAGGTTTATTTTACAGCGGTGGGCCCAGAGGAGATCATTCTCCAGAGATCTGAGCCCAGAGCATCAACAGAGGGGACAATTTATAGTCTGTTACTTCCGCATTCCTAATGAGTAGTAATTTGGTGCCTGAGGCAAGTAGGGTGGGAACAAAAACCCAGAAGGGAAGTCTTCAGGAAGGGACTGAAATTCCCTGATCAGTCCTGTTGGCCATTATATAACAGATTTTTCCATAACAAAAGAAAGTGAAAAAAATCTTTACCAAATCATGCAGATGGAAGGCGATATCTTTATTATTGAATAAATTCGCACAAGCGCGCGCGCGCGCGCGCACACACACACACACACACACACACACACACGCATGCGCACACACGCACACAGGCATACAGACAGGAATGCTGCTAGGGTTGAAAAAAATTCTCTATGTTCCCAGAGGACATATTGTATTTAATGTGCAATCATGTCCTCTTTTACTTAAATATTCACTATTTCATTCACTATTTCATCCCTCAGGGAATGAAACAAATCAACAAATATATAGCATGGAATCAGAAGCATAAATTTTGGTAAATTTTATGAAGCTCCTTAAGGTTTTTTCTGAGTGAAACTGCTGTCACAGCTACAATAATTTTTATCTTTCTGTCATGCATCAGTAGATGCTATCCTAAACAAGCCATTATGTATAAAAATATTTTCTAGCAAATAATTATCTACAAATAATATTCTTCAAAATAAAATAAGAAAATGACAGCATTCTTGAACTAAGTATCTCTGATGAACATTTTAAAAGCCAAAGGTGGTTAATTTCCTAGATGAATTACTAGAAAACACTGATCTCCTGACCACTGAGGTATAAAAAAATATAAACTTGCTTTCACTGTCATGTTAACACTGCTGTCTTTGACAGTCATTTTGCATATGTTCTATCATTTTCCTTGACACCAGTAAAAAGATGTCAGCCGTGTTATTCCCCTAAACCTGTAGTCAGGATTTCAGCAATTGTGACACAAGATCACAAAATATTTGGGGAAGATTAGAAAAGTTCTAGAATTATGATTTAGTTCCAAAGAAAACACAGTAATTGATCCTGCCTAGTTATTATTCTCATTTTATAATTCAATATCACAAATAAAAACACACATTCCTAGACTCTCTGTCTGCCTTCAATCTTCATTTTTCCTAATGTGACCCAGGACCTTTGGCATCGGTGCAGGAGCGAAATTTTTTGGACCTTGAGGTCATCTAGGAAACCGACCACATTTGACTTTTTTCATGTTCACCATCAACAGTTCATGAATACTGTCATTTTCTGTGGCTCTGGGATGCTGACTATAGCACATTTCTTAACTCAAAAATAAAAAAAGATCTACTGTAGCAAAAAAGCACATTTAGAAGGGTAGAGCAAACACTTGGGAATGGAGAAGGCAGTCAGAGAATGGCCTGAGGGCATTGGGATTATCCACAAAAGAGGAGAGAAGGCAGACTGTTGAAGATGGTCAGAGAAATAAGGGACCACACAGTCACACCTGGAGCAAAGTAATGCCAGGGAAGTAGTCATGATTAATTCAAATCAGAATCCTCTTACACTCAGCCCTTCCAAATGTGTTACCTTTTTCTTCATCCCCATACCCGCTACTCCTGCCCCTATAACTACAACCCTTGGATTTTTACCTGACAGAGCGTGTTCTCTCTCTCTCTCTCTCTCTCTCTCTCTCTCTCTCTCTCTCTCTCTCTCCCCCTCTCCTCTATTTCCAGGACCTTACTTTATCCTAACATTTACTTCTCTTTTTGAGTGCGTCTCATCTCATGTCTACTACCTCAGTGTTAACCTATGATACCAAATATCACCGGGGATATCCGAGGAGCCTCTTTCCTTTTATTCTTTGAAACCAAGCTCCAGATAAACAGGATTAAGTGAAAATTTACTCTGTCCCATTTTATACTACCTCTGATGTTAGAATTACCTCCTAAAATGGCTCCTCTCTTGACTCCTTGTTCCCAGAATTCTGTACGTGAACGTTAAGGCTATTGCTTCAGGGACTCATATTGAGCTTCTGACTATTGCTCTTGGGTTGTAATCCTTTGCTTCAGGAAGTTTTCTGTCCTGCCTGATGTGGGAAACAATGGCAGATACAACTAAATTTCCTTATAATCTGCAGCCAGTGACAAATACTTGAGGCTGACACAGTGAAACGTTTCTCCCGGCACTCCTAAGGTCTTCTTGTCAATGTTTTGCTAGAGGGATCTTGACAGTAGAGCTTGACAATAGTTAGGCCTCAGGTATCCTGTGAGTCTTCTTTAGCATATGAAAATCTCACTGGAAACTTCCCCTGGACTTTACCTCCCCCAACTACATAGTATAAAACCAGTCTCTCCTCATGGTCCGGGGGCAGCTCTTCCTGACCAAGGGTCCTGTCCCCAGGCTTCAATAAAGTCACCTTTAAAATCACCTTTTTGCAGCAAAGACGTCTTCAAGAATTCTTTCTTGATCATCGGCTCCGGACCCCATGAACTCCACTATCACCCCAAAAACCTCATTACTGCCTATACATTAGAAAAACACTAGGAGAGCATTGAACAAACCAGCAAAACATAAACACATTAAAAAAATACAAATTCCTAGGCTCCATCCCAGATCAATGAAATCAGTCTCTGGGAGGTTAGAACAATTCCCGAGCAATTATAAAAGGCCTTCCAAGTCACCCAAGGGTATAAAAATGTGTGATAAACACGAGACTATGTAAGATAGAAGCCTAATTCCTTACCTCGATATAAAAAACCCTTGACCCTCTGGTTGCAATCAACTGACGTTTATTGAAAACACAAATTATTTTGATCTCTTGAGTTCTATTACTTATTATACTCTTTTATACAGACCAATCTCCTGCTCCATCTGAACTTTTATCTGGAATCACACTTTTTCCTCTCATCTGGAGCTCAGCATGGGAATTAATAGCTTCCAGCCTTTGTATATACTTTTCACTTAGCCTGGAATGATCTTTCGACTCTTGGCTGTCTCATGGATTATTACTCATCCTTCAAGAATCGGGTCAAACATCAACTTCACTAGGCCAGGTTTTTTAGACCTTTCTAAATCTCCTGGCCTGCCTTGGCGTGTCATTCCTATTCTTCCTGGAACACTATCCATGCCACATAGTAACATGTCTATTTGCGTATAAAAGTTATTTGAGTGCATGGACCTTTCATCTCTGTGCCCCTAACATACAGCAATGCACACATCATATAGTATTTTAGTGGATATTCTAGAATGAGTGACTAAAAGAATGAATTGCTACATTAGGAATAATTAATTTAAAAATGAAGATATTTTACAGACATAGTGTGTTTACTAAGTGACAGGCATCCTACTAGGGACTTTATATACATTATTTCACTCAGTTCTCAAAACCAAAAGAAAAAGGTAGGACTGATATCTTCATTTTACAACTCAGGAAACTTAAAGAGGTTGTCTCCCAGATAGTTTAATTTCCAAGGCCCCTACATCAGTATGACTTTATTCTTTCAAGCAATTTTTTTCCCGAGATAATGCTGTACACTACTAATATACAGCTTCATTGGTGGCTTCAGGAAAATCCTGAGAATACACTTATCCGAACAATATAGTGATCAACCAGCTCTGTCTCAAGACAGTATTGTTTATCTGGGAAACCCTCTCACTTAACTACACCTTTTTACTCAGCAAGACTTACTTCAAAGCCCTGGACTCACTGGGCCTATGAATCCTTCCCTATTATATCTTGGATTTTGACCAATTTCAATCTGACCTCTGCATTCAAAGACATGCTTTAATCTACTTGAACCCATAACCCCCCAAATCCCATATATATGTCTGCCATCAACCTGTGTCTTCTGAGAATCTGCTAAGTGTTGACCTTCTTTACCACACTAACTAATAAACTCAGTTTTGCTTGATCAATGTGTTATACTGGTGGTTATTTGGGGAAACTGACACTAATGAATGGCAATCAATGGAATGAATCCTTTGCTAGATCTGGGTTTGTGATAAATACCCTATACTGTCTCTGTTAATAAAATAAAATAAGTTGGCAAAATTTCAATCATTCTTACAGTACTTGTTTCTTAAAACTATTTGTAGAACTGTTTCCCCAACACATTTATTTTTTTGTGTTTTTTGTTTTGTTTTGTTGTAGGATAAAAAAGGATCTGCAAGAAGGTTTTAAGTATACGTTGATAGGTGATAAAAAGGAAAGTTTCAATATGCATAGGTGAACTTCATCTTTTGTAAGTGTATGTAGGCTGAGGGCTGAGTGAGAGGAACAGATCAGTGTTAGGAGTGGTGAGTTCTTAGGAACATTGCTAGGATTTGCTTTTCTTTTGTACATTCGCTGTACTTATTGTTGCTTCTTATAGTATGCCATATTTTGAGGCTTTCTGGACGGAGAACCATATCTTCAAATAACTGCTCACACTGATTAGGTGTTTATTGTGCTTTACAAGTTACTCGAGGATGTTTAGTTCTTAGTTTAGAGGAGTAAACTTGGAAGACATCCTACAGGGAATTTTAAACTAATGGCTATGGCGTTTCTCTTAAAAGAAATTGAGAGAATTCTTGAAGAGTTAAATCTGGGGAGGGGCTTAATGAGATTTACATTCTGGAACCTCCCTTACATTGATGAGAATGGATTGGGGGGTGGGGGGGGGAAAAGGATGAAAGGAAATCAGTTGTAAGTTTGTTGAAATTGGGAAAAGACAGCCAATGTGAAAGTGCTTGCGTGTGTGTGTGTGTGTGTGCGCGCGCGCGTGTGCACACGCACGTGTGTATCTGCGTTTTACTGAGAACTAAAGATAGAAGGCCTGTCCCTATTCTCAGGTCAGAATTTTGAGGGTTATTTTGAGAACACTGTAGACAATACACAAAAATTTAAGTTTCTTTCGTGTGTGTTGGACTGTTAAGGGGTTTGGACAGGGGGAGCGGCAGGAAAGAAGCAGAAGTGTGTGGGGAGACATTATCCTCAAACCAACCTGGTAAAGTGGACTAATCACTGTGACATGAAGGTGTAAGAAAGGAACCCACAGGATCGGAGCATAGATCATGATACAAGGCTTTAGCCTGAATAAGACAGGTTAAGCAGCAAACTCTGGGAAGGGGAGTCAGGGAAATAAAAGATAAAAAATGCCTCTTTTTCACCAGACGATGCCCTACTTGTCCTCCAGTCTCCCGCTGGCAAGTTCACCATAACAAACCTTGATTATAGGCACACCTCATTTTATTATGCATCAATTTATTGCACTTGACAGATAGTACACTCATTACGATTTGAAAGTTTGTCGCAACCTCACATCAAGCAAGTCTAAGGCACCCTTTTTCCAACAGCATTTTCTCACTTTACATTTCCATGTCACAGTTGGGAATTCTTGCAATATTTCAAACTTTTTCATTATTATTATATTTGTTATGCTCGTCTGTGATCGGTGATTATGACTTACCAAAAGCTCACAGAGCGGCTAGCACTTCTTAGCATTAAAGTATTTTAATTAAGGTATGTACATTGTGCTATGATACACATAAGAGACTACAGTATAGTACATACATCACTTTTATATGAAATAAGAAACCAAAATATTCATTTAACTCACTTTATTGCAGTATCAGCGTTAATGTGTAGTCTGCAGGAACCCACAGTATCTTTCAGGTAGGCCTGTCCAGCTCTGTGTTCCCACAGCCCTCTGTGTTTCCTGGAATTTACCAGACTGTGTGGACTATTTTCTTTACTAATCTGTCTCTCCCATTAGAAAAAGCTTAACGAATGAACGAGACTGTACTTCAACACTGTCCAGTACATAGCCCAACTGATGTTAGTTGAGTGACTACATAAATGAATGAACAAACAAAACAAGGAATAATGTGTAAATGGCCCTAAAGACTATTGCTTTTTATTGTTGATTTCAAAAGAACCACGCCTCATGTTTTACTCAGATGTAAAAAGATTCTTTGTTCAACCAAATTTGGGAACTACTAGGTTAAACAAAGTTTGTTTTTTTTTTTAAAGAAAAAAATTTCCACATTTTTTCTTTATTCTTGAAGAACATATCAAAGAAGACTGTGTTGTTCAGTATGATAGCCACTATAAATTTTTTTTAATGTTTATTCATTTTTGAGAGAAAGAAAAACAGAAACAGAACGTGAGCAGGGGAGGGGCAGAGAGAGAGGGAGACCCAAAATCTGAGGCAGGCTCCAGGCTCCGAGCTGTCAGCACACAGCCCGACGCAAGGCTCAAACTCATGGACTGTTAGATCATGACCTGAGCCCAAATTGGTTACTTAATTGACTGAGCCACCTAGGAAACCCACAACATATTGCTGTTTAAATTAATTTATACGAGGGGTGCCTGGGTGGCTCAGTCGGTGAGTGTCCAACTTTGGCTCAGGTCATAATCTCAAGTTTGTGAGTTCAAGACCCACATTGGGCTCCCTGCTGTCATCACAGAGTCCTCTTTGATCTTCTATGCCCCTCTGTCTCTGCCCCTCCCGCGCTCCTGTTCTCGCTCTCTCAAAAATAAATAAACATTAAAGAAAAAAATTTAAAAAGTAAAGTAACTTTGAAAAAATAATTTAAATGGGGGCGCCTGGGAAGCTCAGTCGGTTGAGCATCTGACTTCAGCTCAGGTCATGATCTCACGCTTCGTGGGTTTGAGCCCTGCGTTGGGCCCTGTGCTGACAGCTGGGAGCCTGGAGCCTGCTTCAGATTCTGTGTCTTCCTCTGTCTCTCTCCCCCTCCCCTGCTCACACTGTCAATCTCTCTCTCGAAAAATAAACATTAAAAAAAGTTTTAAAAACATAAATAAAAATTAAAAAAATAATAATTTAAATGAAATAAAAACAAAAATTCAGGGGCGCCTGAGTGGCTCAGTCGGTTACACATCCGACTTTGGTTCAGGTCATGATCTCATGGTTCATGAGTTCGGGCCCCATGTTGGGCTCTGTGCTGACAGCTCAGAGCCTGGAGCCTGCTTTGGATTCTGGATCTCCCTGTCTCTCTGTCCTCCCCCTCTTGCTCTCTCTCTCTCTCTCTCTCTCTCTCTCAAAAATAAATAAGCATTAAAAAAATTAATAAAATATAAATATTCAGTTATTCAGTTATACTAGCAATATCTCAAGTACTTAGTAGCCACATGTGTTTACTGGCTACCGTACTGGACAGCACAGATAAAGAATATTTCCTACGTTACACAAAGTTCTATTGGATAGTGCTGACTGCATTGACCTGGAGATACTATTATCCCTGAAAACAATGGTTGGAAAGCCCTGTTCCTGAGACGGCTCTATTACAGGAATTTTAAGACTACACACTGTCATGCAACTCTTCAAAATTCTTTACTGTGTGATTCCTACTGATTACATTTAGACTAGAAATAAAGCAGGCAGTTGCTTTTAAAAGTTTAAAATTTAAACTTATTGAGTGCCTATTATGTACAAAAAGTTTTTTATACTTAGAACTTTGTAAAAATAATGATGAGATAAAAGTAGACAAAGCAAAAATCTTTATGCAACAGCCACCATGAGCTAGTTTTAAAACCACTGTATACTGCTTTCATCTCGACTTTTGGCAATTTCTAATTGTGAAGAATCCCTTAGAAAGCAATTTTCCATACTCCATTTTACTGCAATCATTTGGATAGTCCTAGAAAGTTCATGGGGAAAAATAATAATTTAGGAAATGGAAATTGGATTTTTCAGTTGATTTTCTCTGACAATGAAAAAATAAACTTAGAATAACGTCAAAGAAAAGGACTTTTGTAAATTTAAATAAATAGGAATGACCGGAAAATATTTAAATCGATCAAGATAAATATTTCTCCTGGCTATGCAGGAATAAATGCCGCAAGCTTCATTATGTGAGAGTGAGAATTCAAGATAACTTTTGGATTTACAAAGAAAATTTAGAAGAGGATTAGAAGTTACTTAAGAGGTAGCAATAAACTGTTTATTATCTGATTCTTCTGAGCTCTCTCGTTATTTTGTTATCACATATATTTATTACGATTTGAAATGTTTTTTTCTTTTTGTGGTGTAATTTCTCAACTGAGTGCCTCTTGGGACAATGACATAAAATACTTAACATTGTCATGCTTCTTATTCATTGCTCTCCATTATGTTAATGTTCACATTCCAAAGACAATTATTTCCCTTTATTCTTCTCCTTACTCCATTAGCCTTCCCCATGCTGTCTCATTAGTCAGATTCCAGAAATGATTTTTTTGCCCTTTCTAAATTTCTCTTTTAATGTGTCTTTTTGTTGCTATGTGCTTTGTTTAGTTTTCTGTTTTCAGTGTCTTTGATTCCTGCTTGTTCTATCAATTATTACAGGAGGAAAAAAAGTCACAATATAATTTCAAACATGTGAAAATATTAACTTCATACAAATATGCAGTGAACGCATGCTGGTGCTTTAGAGAGACCCAGAAGGATGACAGAGTTGGTTCTAAAAGAATACCAGAAACTGTTATGTATCATCAGTGATTCTGACTAAGATGGCCTTAGCATTTCCCTTAGCTTGACTAAAGTTTAGACAGGTTTCTTCCTGATTATAGCATCCCACCTCCCACCTTCCTTTTCTTAGAGGAGTTACTTTAGGAAACTTGCAATTGTATATTTCTTCTCTGCCCCTTTGAGGTGTCAATCTTCTACAATCCAGGGATATCTTTCTCAAGCACTAGAAGCTATCTTTTTGAACTGTAATCAAGAAGGATAGCAGGCCTATCTCCAAGTCTCTGCAGCAGGGTAGGAGTCTGACTGATAAGCACCGATTAGCAAACAGAGATAGCCCAGCACATTAACCAACCATCCCCTGGATGTCTTTCACTAACTCACTCCAATGCTCAAAAGGTTCCCTGACTTTGGTTTCAACGGAGTTCAGTTCATGATTTAACCCCTTTCGCATTAGTCTTGAATGAAGTCTTCTGTCTGTTTTTAACAAGTGTCCAGTGCAATATCTCTCTGACAAAAGAAAAGGTGCTGGAACAAAAGTGCAAAGTTAGATATGAAATTGGCTAATGTCTTATAGGGCAATAAAAACCTGTGAGGTTTTCTTTTCTACTGAAGAGAATTCATTTGTATGCCTCCCAGACAAAAATAATTTGCAACTTATCAGTTTGCTATAAGTTAACATCTCACTTTACAGAGCCTGAGATAACAACCCTCATGGTGGTTTTTAAAATAACTTAATTAACACTCTTACGGTTCCAGAAACATCTTGTCAAATAATGGTCAAGCGGTTTCAGCGAATTTTATTATTTGAATTATTTTTTTCTAAAGTTTGAAAAGTGGTGGCTTTATTTCCTCTGGAAGTTTTCTAATACCATGTATTTAATCAGTTAGTTACTTGTCTATTTTCATCAATTTCCATATTTCATCAATGTTAACATGCACATTTTGCTCACATTTTACCAGCTCCAAAACTGGAATGACTTTTACAATTGCTGTGATAAGAAAGCACTGTGTCATAGTTTATTGGTACAGATATCGACTGTGTCTCTTACAATATTTGGCATCTTAAATTCAGTGAAATGAGATAAGTGCCTGCAGAGAGAATTTATGAAGGTTGCTATCAAGGGAAAAAACGTACAAGTGATGACAAAGCTTTCTACTTATCAAAAAACCTCCACAATTGTGGGTCCAGTTACTTCAAGTCCACATGATGACTTAAATTTGAGACTCTTACACTGCCATTTTTACACTGTGTATAGTTCCATCTTTGTTTGCAAACACACTTCTTATAGATTTTTTTCTCTGCTGCTATGGCTTTTCATATGTCCTATTTTGTTTCATTCATCTCCTTATTTCATCACAATGTATTTAAATTCATTAACCTGTTTGTATGTATAGTGATTAATTTCACGGTGATAATAAAAAAAAATATAGAAAGCTTCCAAAGAAAATAAAACCATGCCTTCCCAAATTTCAGAAAAAAATAATTAAAGGAAAAGAAAAATGAAATAAGATGCCTCAGCAGTATTTCACAAGGTGTTTTCAAAACCTTCAGATAGTTAATTGAGTTACTTCAAAAGAGCATTTAAAAAAACACATGCAGAGGGTTATAGGCCAAACTATATTTAAGAGAAGAGTTAACCAAATGGAGAGGGTAGGACAGAGACTGCAGACAGTCTGAACAGCATAGGTACCATTCCAAAAGCAAGAAACAAGGAAGCTTTAAGAAACTTTGGGTAGTCCTGGGTGATTGACGTGAAAGATGAGATAGTATGAAGTAGCAGATACAGAGGCAATGGTAGAGAGACTGTGCTTTAACGGAGTTTGGATTTTACTTTGAAAAGTTGAGAAATTACTGAAGGCTTTTTAAACAGGGAAGAAGAAGTTCAGACATATTTTACAAATATCACTTTATAAGCAATGAGGAATACAAATGTCTAATAGCTGGATTAGAAGTAATTAAACAAGTGGGGATTAACAAGAGATTAGATTAGCAACTAGTAAGGGACGCTGGGGTCTGAAGTTCTGGTTCACCGCCAATATGGCATGAAAAGCATATGGATCCTTTGGCCTCTGGGTCTGCCATCACCTCAACCAAATGAGATCTCTTCCTCAAAGAGACAGTGAGACTGAATTCATCATGTATGTCAGCCCTAGTTTCATAAATTGATGCCAGAATTGTGAGCATCCTTTCCACCAACACACATACACCTTTCTTGCACTAGCATCTCCAAAATGCTCTGACACATTCATTCACTCACTCACTCATTCATTCATTTACAGACAGTATCCATATATACCTTATGTCTCAAACTCTTTCAATGTAACCCCTGGTATAATATCTCCATAATCCTGTAACTGTGCTAAATCCTCAGCATCTCCTTCTCTTCCTGGCATTAATCAAATAAAACCTGGCTCTTCTCTCTGATCATCACTTCCCCTGCAGCCATCTCAAGCGGTGCATATTTATTTTCTCACAGTCAGCACTTTGGAGACAGAAGCTGGGATTGCTGTTCTTGCTTTCTGTTGTGGCTCCCAAATAATAACTCATCTACTCTCTTCTCCAAAATCCTGCTCTTTTGAAATGTATGCCAGTTGCTTCCATAATCTTTACCTCTCTCTGCTGTCATTTTCCAACCTCATTTAAGGAAGATTTTAGCACCTGATTTAAATATTTCCTCTTCACACCAAGCTCTACCATCAACCCTGGTGCCTTCAAGATCTATGAGAATGGCAATCATAATACCACTTATGTTCATCAGGATAGACTATATTTCAAACGACCCCCAAATCTTAGTGGCTTTTAATAACAAAGGTTTATTTCTCACTCAAGCTGTCATTATGCCATAGGTTGGTTGAGGGTTATGCTGTATCTCCTCACTCCAAGACTGAGATTTCATCAGTTAAATCATCACAGAGTCAGAATGATTATAATTTCACATAACATGATGCATCTTTCCTTTTTAACAGCAGTTATAATTTTACAGGTATTTTTCTGGCTCCTGATTGTGTTCCTTGATCTTTGCTCCGTAAGGCCTATGTGGGCAGAGGCTAGGTCTGCTTTTGCTAGTCTTAGATTCTTTGGTGATTAGCCCAGTGTTAGGCACATAATAGGTATGCAGTAAATAGTCACTGAATTACATAATGGATACAGGGATAAAGAGATAAATGGGTGCTTCGATGCAAATAATATTAATTAGAGACAGAGTGAGGAGAAGAAGAAAAGAGAGCAGAGGAAGGTTTTAGGGAAGAAGTAAAAAACACTAGCCATTGAATAAGAGATGCTCCTGGGAAATCCAAAAGTAGGTGAACTGTAGTTAGATTGAAGCTGAAGGGGAGAGTTGAGGGGGGACATACAAATTAGTAAATTATCAGGCTATAAGCATCAGGTGATTTAAAATGAATAAGGGCTTACATATGGCAATGATCACATTAATGGCTCCCTTGGATCCAGGCACGCAATGCAATGTCACTGTGTAGCTCCTCCCAACAAGACGCAATCCACTTTACTCCCCCTTGCATCTGGGCTGGCTTTGTGACTTGCTTTAGACCGATTTTATCATCTGAGGCCGTGGTAGACTGGCCTATATACAGATAACCCCAAACATGTGGGAGATTCCAGGCAAAATGAAGAGAACTTCCTACTAACCTATAGTTCACAGCAGACACCTGAGAGAGCCCAGTTGATCCAGAGACTCATGATCGATATCAAATGCTTATTGTTTCAACCCACTGGTTTTTGAAGTGATATGTTATAAAATATAGCTTACTGATAAAGGAAAGATAAATACTACAAAAACAATATTTAGAGAACCACTTAAATTTTTGTGGCCTTCATTTTTTTTTAATTACGGAAAATTTTAACCATATGCAAAAGCAGAGAACACTACATCACTCCCATGTACCATCATCCAGTTTCAACAATTCTCAACACACTGCTGATTTAATTTCACTCCTATTCCTACCCATTGCCCTGACCACCACATAAATTCTTCAGAAGGAAATTCCTGACATTTATCATCTATTTTTTCAAAGTAATTTTAAGTACATATTTTGGAAACAACTACTTGAACACTTTGAGAAAGAAACCAACCCAATGCTGTGGTAGAAACTTGTTGAAGTGATTAAAAGATAGTTTCAAACAAATTCTTTTAAATTAATTCTTATATAAGCTTGAACTTCAAGAGCCAGAAATGAAAGAGAAAGCTGGAAAAGAAATATCTTCCTGATTGATAAAGGGGAAGAGTTAGCCCTGTGTATATTCACATAGGGATCACAATATCTTTCTTCGTGAAAAGAGAAAATAAGAATCAAAACAGAGTTCCTACTCAACTGAAGAGAAGAAAGAATAGATCTAATGCTAATCAGACTCCCAGACGAGAGTCAAGGCATTCTTGGGGAAACAAATCAAGAATAAAATTTATTTACCATAAGATAATTTACACATATATTTAGGGGAGGGGGATATAGCTCAATACCCTAGTTCTAATAACCTGAGGATTATCTCACAGGTAAGTGTCCCATAAGCATGTGCCTGTGAAGGAGGAAGAAATTTCTCAATAGCACAAAGAAGAGGTTTACTGAGACGGAAATAAAATCCACTTTTAACTCTTTTAGGTATATTTTTTTCTCAAAATATGTACATAGTTATTAAGTGATTTCATCGACTGAAATGTTTGAACGAAGACTTTTTTTGAGGTCAAGAAATAAATTGTGTATTAAGTATGTACTAAATACAGGTATTTTAACAAACCGCTATCACTTAGTGGCAGTTGTCCAAACATAGCAAGGGAAAAATGAAACATCTCTAACTAGATTCACTCATTCATTAGTAATAAACAACTTGATAGGTCCAGGGCCAAATCATGTGATGTGATTTCTAGTTCAAATTGAAAATTTTGTACCAGGCTTACTTACACTTTAGTTCATGTAAACTATACAAAGTTGCTTTGATATTTACTCTCACTTTTTTTTTTCATGAGAACCTCTGAGAGATTAAGAATATCACCCAAGCTTCACACTGGTAGAAATTTGAAGGTCTAAGACCTACTGCATGTCATGAGGTTCCTAGCCAGTGGTTATACTGCTATAATAATACTTCTTTATAGTGGATACAATTATAAAGGGGCTTCAATATTGGTTTTACATATATACTGAATCTTTTGGTTGTTTAAAAAAACACATTATACAGTATCTTCAACATCTATCTACTCCTCTTGAGGTCTGGTCCAAGATGGCAATGCAGGAAGACCTGGAACTCCCCCCCTCCGAAGAACACACCAAATTATACATGTCGATAGAACAATTCCCCCTGAAGAAGAACTGAGGGCCAACTGAACAGCTTCTACACGACACAAGACAGAGAGAATAACAAAAGAGAACAGCAAGAGAGATAAACATATGGTAGCAATGAGAACCCTCAGCCCTGATGCTGCAAACTGCATTGGAAAGTGAGTGCCGAGCAACCAGCAGAAGATGCATCTGTCTTTGAGCCTAGAGAAAAAGCTGCGGTTGAAAAGTAGCTACCATATAAAAGAGCTCATGCAAGAACAATGCCAAATGGTGGGGGTGGGTGCTGGAAGGCTTTCCAGGTAAGAAGGGTTGATAAACAGTCAGTGTACATTCCAGGTGCCCTAAATGGCTTGCCATCTCAGTGAACCCCAGGTCCCTAGCCCACACAGTCCCAGCTGACCCACCAAAGTGGACACAGGGTGTGTACACAGGGACACCCCTGGCTGGTGCTTACTACAGCCCCAACCTTTGAACCAAGATGACACAGGTGCAAAGCACCCTGGAACAATCCAGACCCAGGCTCTCCAGTTTCACACAGTTTGCTAGGACACCCCCAGGGCAAAGCACTCTGAAACATTCTGGCTGACAACTGCTTTGGATACAGCTGCTGTGCCAGGATACCTTCTGCATGGAGTGTCCCAGGAACCCCTGACCCATGCTTGCGTCAGTTCCAGCCATCCCGCCAGGGCATTCCCTGTGCGTAGTGCCCAGAGCACTGCCACCTGCACTAGACTCGACTCCAGTCACCCAGCCAGGGCATTACCTGCACTGAGCACCTTGGGGTACCCTGGCTTGTACCTAAGCCAGCTTCAGCTGTCCTGGCAGGTCACCTTCAATGTGGACAGCCCCCAGGACAACACCAGCTTCCACCTGTTTCAGCTTCAGCGGTCCTGCCAAGGTAGCCTCAGCACACAGAATCCCAGGACAGCCTGGCCTGTTTCACTTCAGCTTCAGCTGTCCTAAAAGGGTACCTGCTCTGTGGAAATCCCCAGGACCCTCAGCCACAGTTCCAGCCAGCCAGCAAAAATCATCAATTACACACAATCTACATAAGGGATGACCATCCACAAGACCACTCCTTCAAGTTTAGAAGTAGTTGTTTCACTTAATCCACAGAAACAAACATAGAATGTCATACTAAATGGGGAGACAGAGGAATACATTCGAAAAGAAAGAACAAGACAAAACCTCAGAAAAAGAACTATATAAAACAAAGATAAGCAAAATGCCTGATAAAGAATTTAACGTAATGACCATAAAGATGCTCACTGGGCTGGACAGAAAAGTGGAAGAACTCAGGGAGACTTCTCACAAAGAGATAGAGAATATAAAAAAGAACCAATGAGGGGCACCTGGGTGGCTCAGTCGGTTAAGCATCCAACTTCAACTCAGGTCATGATCTCATGGTTTGTGAGTTCAGGCCCTGCCTTGGGCTCTGTGCTGACAGCTCTGAACCTGGAGCCTGCTTCGGATTCTGTGTTTCCCTCTCTCTCTCTGCCCCTCCCCCACTCATGCTCTGTCTCTCTCTGTCTCTCAAAAATGAATAAACACTAAAAAAAAATAAGAAAAAAGAACCAATGAGAGTTGAAGAATATAACAGTGAAATAAAAAAATAATACCAGAAGGACTCAACAGTAGATTAGCAGATGAAGAACTTATCAGTGATCTGGAAGACAGGGTAATGGAAAGCATATAAGTTGAACATGAAAAAGAGAAAGAATTTTTAAAATGAGTATGGGTTAAGGAATACCTTGTACAACATCAAAGAAGCCTTCACATTACTGGGATGGCAGAAGAGAAAGAAAAAGGGTAGAAACTTATTTGAAGAAATAATAGCTGAAAAATTTCCTAACCTAAAGAAGGAAATTGACCTCCAGAAGCACTGAGAGTTCCAAACAAGATGAACCAAGAAGGTCCACACCATGAGACATAATTAAAATTTCAAAGGTTAAAGATAGAGTAATTCATTGATTGATTGATTGATTGAACATGAGGGGGAGAGAAGCAGAGGGGGAGAGAAAGAAAAGATCCCATCACCCCGGGATCATGACCTGACATGAAATCAACAGTTGGGTGCTCAACTAACTGAGCCACCCAGGCATCCCAAGAGAGAATTTCAAAAGCAGCAAGAGAGAAGCAAAAAGTTACCAACAAAAGAAAACCTATAAATCTGTCAGGTGATTTTGCAGCAAAAACTTCACAAGCCAGAAGGGAGTAGCATGATATTGTTACAGCTCTGAAAAGGAAAACAAACAAACAAACAAACAAAAACTACAAGCAAGAATACAACATTATCATTCTGATTTGAATGACAGATAGTTTCCCAGACAAACAGAAAAAAGGAATTTATCACCACTAAACCAGAATTAAAAGAAATGTTAAAGGGACTTCTTTAAGTGAAAAAGAAATGGCCATACAAGAAATTTATGAGTAAAAAGATGTAAAATATGACAGCGTATACATAAAATGTGGAGGAGGGAGTAAAAAAAAGAAAGAAGTTTTTTTTTAAGAATGTGAATGAACTTAAATGACCATCAAATTAATACAGACTGTTATTTATATACTTAGGATATTATATACGAACCTCATGGTAACCACAAACCCAAAATTACAGAAATGCATCAATCAGAAAGAAAGAGAGCAAGAGAAGAAAGGATCAGAGAAAAACTACAAAAAAACCCAGAAAACAAATAACAAACTGGCAAGAAGTTTATACCTATCAATCATTACTTGAAATGTAAATGGCCCAAATGCTCCAATCAAAACACATAAGGTGGTAGAATGGATAAAAACAAGATCCATCTATATGCTTTCCACAAGAGACTCATCTCAGACCTAAAGACACAGACAAACTAAAAGTGAAGAGATGGAGAAATATTTACCATGCAAATGGAAGCAAAAAAAAGGTGAGGTAGCAATACTTGTATCAGACAAAATATATTTTAAAATAAATATTGTAATAAGTAACAAAGGAGTGTATTGCATAATGATAAAAGTATCACTCCAACAGAGTATAAAATAGTTGTAAATATCTATGCACCAAACACTGAAACACCTAAATACATAAAGCAAATATTAATGCACAAAAAGAGAAATTGGTGGTAATGCAATAATAGCAAGGGACTTAACACTCACTTGCATCAATAGATAAATCGTCAAGACAGAAAATCAATAAGAAAACAGTGTCTCAGAATGAGCCATTAGACCAAATGGAAAAAAAACCAGATATATACAGAATCTTCTGTTCAAAAACAACACAATACACATTCTTTTCAAGTGCGCATGGAAGATTCTACAGAATAAATCATATGCTGGGCCACAAAACAAGCCTCAATACATTTTTCTTTTAAATTTAAACTTATGTTAATTACATATAGTACAATACTGGTTTCAGGAGTAGAATTCAGTGATTCATTACTTATATACAACACCCAGGGCTCATCACAAGTGCCCTCCTCAATACCCATAACCCTTCTAGGCCATCTCCCACCCACCTCCATTCTAGAACACCTCTCACCCACCACCCATCCTTCAACCCTCAGTTTGTTCTCTATCGTTAAGAGTTTCTTATTAGTTTCCCTGTCTCCTATTTTTTCCCCTTTCCATATATTCATCTGTTTTGTTTCTTAAAATTCCACATATGAGTGAAATCACATGGTATTTGTCCTTCTCTAATTGATTTATTTTGCTTATCACAATACATTCTATCTTCTTCCACATTGTTGCAAAGAACACTGAAACCATACCATGCTTCTTTTCTGTCTATAAAGCTATGAAACTAGAAATCAATCACAAGAAAAAAAAAATGGAAAAAAAACACAAACACATGGAGGCTAAAGGAGATGATTCCAAAGAACCAATGGGTCAAGAAAAGCAGTCAAAGAAGAAATAAGAAACTGATGGAGACAAATGAAAATGAAAACAAAATGGTCCCAAATCTTTGGGACACAGCAAAACCAGTTCTAAAAGGGAAATATATAGTGATACAGGTATATCTTAAGAAACAAGAAAAAGAACAATAAAGCAAGCTAACTTTGAGGAAAAAAAAAAGAAAAAGTAAGGCCAAAGTTAGTGGGAGGAAGGAAATAATAAAGATCAGAGCGGAAAAAAAAGACATACAAACTAAATAACAATAGAAAAAAAATCAATGAAACCAAGAGCTGGTTTCTTGAAAAGACAAAATTGACGAACCCTTAACCAGATTCACCGAGAAAGGACCCAAGTCAATAAAGTCAGAAATGAGAGACAAGTAACAAGTGACACCACATAAATGCAAAGGATTATTAGAGAATATTACAAAAAGTTATATGCCAACAAATTGGACAACCTAGAAGAAATGGATAAATTCCTAGAAACATACAACCTTCCAAAACTGAATCAGTAAGAAATAGAAAATCTGAACATAGCAATTACTAGTAACAAAATAGAATTGGTAATCCACAAAATTACCAAAAAAATAAAAGTTCAGGTGCAGACAGCTTCACAGATGAATTCTTCCAAACATGTGAAGAGTTGATATCTATTCTCCTCAAACTATTCAAAAAAATAGAAGATGAAGGAAAGCTTCCAAACACATTCTATGAGGCCAGCATTACCCTGATACCAAAAGCAGACAAAGACACTACAAAAACAAAACAAAACAAAAACTACAGGCCAATATCCCTGATGAACATAGATACAAAAAAATCCTCAACAAAATATGAACAAACCCAATACACCAATACAATGAAAGGATCATTCATCATGATCAAAGGGGATTTATTCCAAGCATGCCTAAATAGTTTAATATTCACAAATCAATCAATGTGATATACCACATCAACAAAACAATGGATAAAAATCATATAATCATCTCATTAGATGCAGAAAAGGCATCTGACAAAATTCAACATTCATTCATGATGAAAATGCTCAACAAAATGAGTTTAGAGGGAACATATTTCAACATAATAAAGGCCATAGATGAAAAATCTACAGTTAACAGCATATTGATTGTGAAAAACTGAAAGCTTTTCCTCTAAGATCAGAAACAAGACAAGGATGTCTACTCTCAGCACTTTTTTTCCAACATAATACAGAAGATCCTAGCTGTAGGAATCAGATTTTTTTAAAAAAAGTAACAGGCATCCATACTGGTAAAGAAGTTAAACTGTCACAATACACAGGTGGCATTATATTATACATAGAAAATGCTAAAGATTCCACCAAAAAAGAACTACTACTAGTAATAGATGAATTAAGTAAAGGTGCAGGATACAAAATCAATAGGCAGAAATCAGTAGCATTTATATACACAAATAATGTAGCGAAAAGAAAGATTTTATTTTATTTTTTTTTTATTTTTTATTTTTTTAATTGATAGCACGAGTTTTTTTATTTATTTTTGGGACAGAGAGAGACAGAGCATGAACAGGGGAGGGGCAGAGAGAGAGGGAGACACAGAATCGGAAACAGGCTCCAGGCTCCGAGCCATCAGCCCAGAGCCTGACGCGGGGCTCGAACTCACGGACCGCGAGATCGTGACCTGGCTGAAGTCGGAGGCTTAACCGACTGCGCCACCCAGGCGCCCCGAAAAGAAAGATTTTAAAAGCAACTCCATTTACCACTGTACCAAAAAGAATGAAATACCTAGGAATAAACTTAACCAAAGCGGTAAAAAATCTGAATTCTGCAACTAGAAAACACTTATGAAAGAAATTAAAGATGACATAAACAAATGGAAAGATATTCCAAGTCCAGAGATTGGAAAAATTAGTATTGCTAATATGCCTCTACTACCCAAAGTAATCTACAGATTCAAAGAAATCTCTCTCAAAATACCAACAGCATTTTTCACAAAACTAGAACAAATAATACTAACATTTATATGCAACCACAAAAGACCCCTAATAGCCAAAGCAATCTTGAGAAAGAAAAACAAGGCTGGAGGTATCACAATTAGAGATTTCAAGACATACTACAAAGCTGTAGTAATCAAAATAGTATATTACTGCCCAAAAAATAGACACATAGATCAACAGATCAGAAGAGACAGCCAAGAAGTAAACCCACACTTATGTTGGCATTAATCTATGACAAAGGAGGCGAGAATATACAATGGGGAAAAGACAGTCTCTTCAACAAATGGTGCCGAGAAAGTGAGACAGCTACTAGTAAAAAAAAAAAAAAAGAAAAAAAATGAAATTGGACCACTTTAAAACACCATACATGAAAAAAAAAAAAACAACAACTCAGAATGGATTAAAGACGTCAATGTGAAACCTGAGACCATAGAAATTCAAGTAGAGAGGACAGGTAGTAATTTCTCTACATCAACCATAGCGTCACTTTTCTAGATATGGTTCCTAAGGCAAGGGGGAGAAAAAGCAAAAATAAACTAGTAGCACTACATCAAAATAAAAAACCTTGCACAGCAAAGAAAACTGTCAAGAAAACAAAAAGGCAACCAACTGAATGGGAGAAGATATTTGCAAATGATATATCTGATAATGGGTTAATATCCAAAATACATAAAGAACTTCCACAACTCAACACCAAAAAGAAAAAAAAACAATCTGATTAAGAAAATGGGTAGAGGACTTGAACATTCTTCTAAAGAAGACATACACATGGCCAACAGACACATGAAAAAATGCTTAACATCAGTAATATATATATATATATATATATATATATATGTATATACATATATATATTAAATATTAAGTTAATTAAATATTACTCATCCACAAAAAGGGATGAGATCTTGCCATTCGCAGTAACACAGATGAACCTAGAAAATATTATGCTAAGTGAAATAAGTCAGACTGAGAAAGACAAATGCCATATGATTTTACTTACTTGTGGAATGTAAAGACAACACAAATGAATAAATAGCAGAATCAGACCTATAAATACTAAGAACAAGCTGATGGTTGCTAGAAGGGTGGAGGGTAAGAGGATGGGCAGAATAGGTGAAGGGGAGTGAGAGATACAGGTTCCAGTTATGGAATGAGTAAGTCATGGGAATAAAAGGCACAACAAAGGGAATACAGTCAGTGACACTGTCATATCACATGCATGGTGACACATGATAGCTACACATGTGGTGAGCATCATATAATGTATAAACTTGTCAAATCACTATGCTGTACACCTTTAACTAATTTAACATTATGTGTCAATTATACTCAAAATTTTTTTTAAATCTATCTAATCTCTAGGAAGTCATCATTGATGATTCATTCCTAACAACGAATCCATAGTCAAATCCTATTAAAGTGATGACCTAGTAGTTCTCCTGGACTTCTCTAGATTCCCACCTTTATGGCCTAAGTCCAGACCCTCAATGCATCCCATGTGATTAGCCCTTGTAGCTGACGATGCCAATACTACACCCATAGGGCAACCATATGAAGGCTGCTTCCTACAAACACCTGAAACCTTCAGTCTGAGGGCTTATGTCTGGCTCGGGACCAAGGTGAGTCTGCATGAAGGACTACCCAGAAATGCTGGAGAGATAATACTTCTAGAAGAAGCCCTTAACAAGGGACAGATGTAGAATTAGAGGAAAAACAACCCAGCTTCCTCTCCCCTTGGTTGTGATAACTCTGAGGGTGTGTCTACATTTTCTCCCGGAGTTTTCCAGGGGACCGAATTTCCAAAATTGCCCGCAGGAGTAAATGGCTTTATAATGAACATTTTAATAGTTTCCTTTTAGTCCCCATATCATTTCTCTGGTGATTCTTCCTGAGGGTCTGCTTCTTGGGGAATACAATCTATGACAACCCTGTAGTTAAGTGTTCCTCCAAACTCTCGGCAAATTTCTTAACACAAAGGTGCCGAATGAGCTCCCCAAAACTCAAATCTGATTTTGTTATCTATCTGCTTAAAGTCTTTCACTGGCTTCCTATATCTTTTAGTATAAAGTGTTACCTTTTTAGTTTTGTATCCAATATCATGAAATGATCCTTTCCTACTTCTATGGGTACATCTCAGAACACCTCACGTCATGGACACTTTACTCCAGTCATAGAAAATTAGAAGGCATGTGTAATGATTCTAGGCTTAGACTATTTTCCTATGATCTCCTCCAAACCTTGTTTTTCATCTAGCTAAGTTTTACTCCTGCATCAAAACTAAACACTTATATCTTAAAGAACCCTTTGTGGTTTTTTTTCTGAATCACGTGACTCATCTATATGTCCATTATACTCTGTTGCTTCCTCTCTCATCGCCTTTGTTATATTAGACATAAATTGTTGACTTAATTAGTTTTCTCTCTCAAAGACTATAAGCTTCTTCAGAAAATAAACTTTGGCTCTGAATCTTAGCCATCACCTGGCAAAGAAGAGCTCTCAGAAATAATTTATTAAATAATTGTCAGATGACTAAATACCCAGAGCAAATTTCTCTATGGCATTTAGACCATCCTGGATCAATGTCTCCATCTTCTAAGGAAAAACTAAAACTTCTGAGCCTGGGATCCTATTCACAGGTATTTCTGCAATCTATCTACAAGCTTCCTTTCTAACTTCTTCTGTACCTTCCCATGTACCACCTTGCACTTTTCATTCTGGCTAAATACATCTATTGTGCTTCCCTTCTCAAAGCACCTTTTCCCAAAGCACCGTGGCTGCCACTGAGCCATTTCCACTGTGTAAAAGAGAATGTCCTTTCCATTGCTCTGTCAAGAAAATTTCATCTCATGCATGCTCAATGCATCCTGTTCTGTGTAGCCATCATGAATCTTTATGCTTGCAATTGCACTTTGTCATCAGATCTCTAACAGCATTTGCCATACAGTGATACAGATAATTGTTTATGAGTCTGTCTTCCCTCGTTGACTGTGGTGTCTTCAGGCCAATTTGTGTCTTCTCCGTTTTTCTCTCTATCGTCAGACAAAAATGTGTCTGATACTTAGTAAGGGTTCGATAAATCTTTGTTGAAAGTACGAATAAACACAACAGAATAGTATTCCAACTGAATTGCATATATTAAAATATGTATATGTGTGTTTAAGTATATATGCATGTCAGTTTGTATACTGTGTAAGTCATTTTAATGTTAGGTACTGACGAACAATCTGAACATGTATAGCCTGATATCTGAGGGTCAGCTACTAGCAATGAATCAAATTTTAAAGAAAATAATAGACATCTTGTGGAAAAAAAATATTTTTATGTCAGCAACAGAGAAAAGGTCAGAACAGTGGACATAAATCTCCTCTAATAGGAAAGTAATCCCAAAGGTAGTGATTAGAACCTGTAATGAAAAAAAAAAAAATACACTGAGTCCTTTATCATGTAATGGCACCAACAAAAACCATAATTCTTTTAAGATCAGAGGTCTAGTTATTGCTGAAAGCAAACAAGTCTACAGGCTTCACACTGAAACAAATGAGAGAATTCAGAGCTGCCAATTTTAAAGCCTTGTTAAACCAGGGAAGCCACAAACAACTCTTGCTGATGAGGAAATTATGGCAATTACCAAAATTGTCAAGGGAAAGGTATGACAATGTATAAAATTTCATGGCTTGACTTTAAGATCAGAAATTAATATTCATGACAAACATCAGAGTCAAGGACACAGAGCAGTGCACTCTCGAGTTAAAGGTCTTAAACTCTAATTTTAGAGAAGTCATTAGTACTGTTTAGACAAACAAAAATGTTATTTCCTCCAGGGGGGCTATTAGGGTAAAGACAGAGCTGTCAAATTCAGCTAATTAATAAAAACAATATTCAGTGATCAAAAAAGTTTGATAGTTTTGAATTTTTACTTTGTAAACCAAAGCCTTTGAACAGACATCCATAAAAGCAATTTTCATTAGAAGTATAATTACTTGGAAATTCCGATTTAGGAACCAGAACAACATTTTCCTTCTTTTGTACAAGATGTCTACGTGGAGTTTCTACACCATGTCAACAAAGTTAACACACAGGCTGTTACTCTGCACACTATGGGTTTTCTTAATTAAGAACTTTTCAGAAGGTTGAATAATCTGCAGTGCTCATTCATTTGAAGATCACGGCAGTGGAATCTGGAAGGCACCCCGCTATGACTTCACTTCCCATGATTTCATTTGAAAATTAAATTTAGCTGAAAAGGTAGTCTTTGTAAAAACATTAACTACAGAATACATTTTTAACATCAGTTAGAAGGAAGAGGTATCCTTTATATACCATCTTCTAATATTTTAGAAGGAGGTATGTAACTTGTACTCTTTCACTTTCAATCTACTGTGCCCTGGGTACTATGTCAGATGCTGGGTGCCCTGCATCAAAAAACTCTTTGTGGGCGCCTGGGTGGCGCAGTCGGTTAAGCGTCCGACTTCAGCCAGGTCACGATCTCGCGGTCCGTGAGTTCGAGCCCCGCGTCAGGCTCTGGGCTGATGGCTCGGAGCCTGGAGCCTGTTTCCGATTCTGTGTCTCCCTCTCTCTCTGCCCCTCCCCCGTTCATGCTCTGTCTCTCTCTGTCCCAAAAATAAATAAACGTTGAAAAAAAAAAAAAATTTAAAAAAAAAAAAAAAGAAAAAAAATTTAAAAAAAAAAAAAAAAAAAAGAAAAAAAAAAAAACTCTTTGTACATGCATGGCTTTATAAAGCACCTTGCTGTCCTTCAATCTGCATGGGATAGAACTGTCTTGCAAGGATCACCAACGCCTGAATATAAATTCTCAAATTTAATGTGAATAAGAAAGTTTTGCATGCACATTGAACTATCAGATTCCCGGCCCTTGTTTCCCCAGAAATTCTGATTCAATAGGTGGGTGGTGAGATCCAGGGATCTTCTTTGTGGTTGCTGTTAACCAGCACCACTAGTGATTTTTCAATCTAATTGTACATCAGACCATAATTTTAGAAACACTGAGCAGTGTTTTTCAAGTTTGTTTTTGCCACCATTGTCTTAGAAGAGCTTGGAAAAATGCTTTGAGTGATTAGGTTAACATTTATTATTTTGTACATTTAAAGATGTTTATTTATTTGTTAATAAGAGGGAGAAAATATTAAATACTATAAGAACTAAGATAATTATAAAAATATTTCATTTCATGATTTAACAAACTAGGCTTTCACTGTTTGTTGGGGGTCATAGTGCACATCAAAGAAAACAAGTAAAATTTATCCCTGGATTTTATCAAATGCATCTTGAAAACACAATACTTCTATAAAACATTCCGATTACATTTATGCCAGTGTTGCTACTATGTACTGCTTTAGCTAATCTGAATTAAGAATATACCAGTTTGGATTAAGCTTCAATTTTGCCAGAATACTTTAAGACAGACAGGAGAGGAAGATCCCTGAATTTAAAAGACCTGATTTTTCAAACTAATATTTCAGATTATCTCTTTGTTTGGCACCTAAGTCCTTTTTATATCCAGGGGCAATATGTGATAGTGCAATTTGGGAAGGGAGAAAGTTGCGCCTTTCTTTTGTAAAATGACAAGAGTTCTATTGTGAGTTATCAGGCAATTTTAGACAAGAGTTACATGCGGGAGTTAAGCTTCAGGAGATGAATTCCCTTCAAAGGACTTTGTGGCACACCCTTTGGAAATTCTTTGTGTAACTCCAGAAATACTTGGATTTCAGTTGGAAGAACATAGCCTTTGAAGGTGAGCTATATACCAAGTGGGCTAGGTCAGCCTGGTAGGTGATTTCAAGACACCCAGTTCTTTTCCTTCTTAAGAGTCAGGGCACAACTAATTGTTGTATCAAAGACTCTTTTCCAAAATGGACCTCCAGCTATAGGAGGAGCCTAGTCTGGCTTCATCCGCTGTTGTGCTCCTGATGGCTGGCCCAGTGACTGACTGGTTTATAGTAGGTGCTTAATAATCTGGAAAATACATTCAATTCACAATGAATACAGTATCAAAAATTACTAGCCAAATTAATGACAGCAACTTGATGTAACTGTAAAACTTCTTCAGTAAAAGAAATAGTGTTTTTGTTTGAATAAAAATTAATGGCTATTTTACCACTTAGTAGATTGGTTTAAAGAGTCAAAGCCAAAAAGACAGCCTAAGCCTCAACATGTAGAATACATGGGGTAAAAATATGTTGCGAGATGGTTCAATAGTTCTTCAAATACCAAAACCATCCAAAATGACTTGAAATAACTGTGTAAAAAACTTACTTATTTGAAGCAAAAAGAGGAAGGTCTGCCTGAAAACTCAAAAAATAAGTCAATTATAAAATATTTTTAATATTTTATTCAAGAAAAATAAATATAATTGTATATGTTTAAAAGTATACGGTGGGATGATTTGCTATATATGCACATGGTGAAATGATTACCAAGATCAAGATAATACATCCATCACCTAATTATAAAATCTTTTAAAGAAATAAATATTTATGAGTATCAGTGATTATGGAATCAGAGGATCTAGCTTGATTTTCACCATTTCAAAATATGAGTTTTGTGGTTGAATATCCTTTCCATATCTATTTTACATGAATTCTAAGCTAAATAAGGCCTATATATACATAACACAGTTTATAGCCTAGGAAACAGTCAACAGTGATGTGACATTACCATTTTCAAACAAAGGCTAAGACCCATATGTAGTTACTTAAAATTAAATAACATTAAAATTTCATTCTTCAGTGGCACTAAGACCTTGGAGTGACCTTGTGAAAAGAAGTCACATGCTGAGAATGGCAGGATATAAAGCAATGGAGCCTAGGCTTCGCCAAACCCTTGAACTATCGTACATAGTTCAGGAATGCCTACTTTAAAACTACTTTATATGAGGGAATAAACTCTCTTACTTAAGTCACTTTTCTATAATATAAAATATAACTAATTTTGTGATATTGCCTTGAAAAGATGATGTTTTCTTCTCCTTTTTTTTTCTTTTTTGGCTTTATGACAATATATTTTCCTGAAACCATTGGACCAGACTTCAAATATTACTCATTCACTCCACAACCTTGAGTCTTTTATAGGATTGTCTTTTATAACCTTCATGAGAGAAAATGGATAGCTCCAGATATATAATTGTGAGATATAATGAAATCAGTTAAATGCTTATTCAGTTACCTCTTTTAAGTTTTTGTTTTATAGCCTCGGATTCTGTATCATGAAGCAGTTACTAAATGGAGAACTGCCTGAAAGCCAGAAACACTACTGTAAAAAAAACGTGAATACATCTAGGCCACAGCAAACTGATGAGAAAAGTCATACTGATTCTTCACCTAAGATTTATAGAATATGAATATAAGGAGTTTGTATGTATCTTGATCATGGCAAACTTGTGATCTGTTTATTTCTTAGGCATTGAGAAATTTTCTAGGAACCAGAATTTAAAATATTTGAAAGATCAGAGATTTTGCCAGTCAATTCCTCTTCAGAAACGTTGATGAGGGTATTTCTATAATTGGTTGTGAATGTGACCGAGAAACTGAGCAGAGGCAGCTATTGAGGGGAGGATATAAATGCTAGGGATAGGTATGGTGGTACTAAGAATATTAATATTTCTCAATTAATTCAAAATTTTAAAGAAGGCAGGTTTTGGAAACAAAAAAATAGTAGACTGTCAAAGAAACTTCTTACTTGACATGTCTCTGGAGGCAAGGGAGATAAAAGCAAAACTGAACTATCGGGATCTCATCAAGATAAAAAGCTTCTGCACAGTGAAGGAAAATAATCAACAAAACAAAAAGGCAACTGACAGAGTGGGAGAAGATGTTTGCAAATTACATACTGGATAAAGGGTTAGTATCCAAAATCTATAAAGAACTTACCAAACTCAACACCTGAAAAACAAATAATCCAGTGAAGAAATGGGCAGAAAATATGAATAGACACTTCCAAAGAAGACATCCAGATGGCAAACAGACACATGAAACGATGTTCACCATGACTCATCATGAGGGAAATACAAATCAAAACCATAATTAGATACCACCTCATACCTGTCAGAATGGCTGAAATGAACAACTCAGGAAACAAAAGATGTTGGGGACGACAGTAAAGGCGAACGTTTTTGCACTGCAGGTGGGAATACAAATTGGTGCAGCCACCCTGGAAAACAGTATGGAGGTTGGCCAAAAAATTAAAAATACAACTACCCTATGACCCAGCAATGGCATTACTAGGTATTTATCCAAAGCATACAAAAATGCTGATTCACAGGGGTACATGTACCCTCATGTGTACAGCAGTATTATCAGCAATAGCCAAACTATGGAAAGAGCCCAATGTCCATCAAATGACGAATGGATAAAGAAGATGTGGTATGTGTATACAAAGGAATACTACTTGGTGATTAAAAAGAATGGAATCTTGCCATTTGCAACAACAGGGATTGAACTGGAGGGTATTATGTTAAGTGAAATAAGTCAGTCAGAGAAAGACAGATATCATATGATTTCACTCATACATGGAATTTGAGAAACTCAACAGATGAACAGAGGGGAAGGGAAGGAAAAATAAGATAAAAACAGAGACGGAGGCAAACCATAATTGACTCCTCAATACAGAGAACTGAGGGTTGCTGTAGGGGAGGTAGGTGGGGGGATGAGCTAAAAAGGTGATGGATACTAAGAAGGGCATGTTTTGGGATGAGCACTGGGTGTCATATGTAAGAGATCAATCACTGGGTTTTATTCCTGAAGCCAAGACTACACTTTATGTTGACTAATTGAATAAAAAAAAAAAAAAGAATATGTATCACTCATTCAACAAATACTGATAGAGAGTTTACCAAGTATAAAACAAAAATAAGATATTGGGTCATTTCAATATATGTGGCAAAAATGCCTACTAATTGTCCCTCGATATCTATTTCCCCTTCTTCCTCAGCATAGCAGACGTTTTAGGTACGCCACTCAGAATTTCTTCACTAGCTTTTGTACCCATTCCCCAGCTGCTGTGGGTGGTGACTGGTCAAGGCTCACACCTCTACCCTCTTCCTGAGAATTGCCTTAGCATGACCAGAGCAACCTGGACAGAAATGACTGAACAATGCAGGTCCTGGACTCTCACTTCAAGGCAGAATAAATTCTGTGTTAAAATTTACATTCCATAGCTCCCTGTGGGATCAGGCTGAGGCTAGACTTTTGAAAACAAATCTTTGTCTGGCATTTTCCCCTGTAGGTTTACTCCTGAGAGTACTGTCTCCGTATTTCACCTGTACAAAAATTCCCATCTCAGGCTTTTCTTCTAGGGAAAAGAATTTAAGGTTCTTAGTAATACACCTTCTGTACTGTTATCAGGTACATGAGCACTAATAATAAAAACTACATATCTGAGCCACCACTACAGTGTGATGTAATTATGTGAACAAGCTCTGGCCTATGAGATGTAAGTACAAGGGATGTGAGTAACTGCTGGAATTTGTTCTTAAAGGTGCGAAGGATCACGTTCTTTCATTGTTCTTTCATTACATCTTGGTGCTTATAATAGCATGGATATGAAGGCTAAAGATTCGTCTTGGAAAATATCAAGGATGAGCACCATACCCCAGGGAGAACAGAGTAAAGCTACAGAAGAAACCTGAGGCCTAGATAATTATGCACATACCATATACAGTCTGAACTTCAATTCAATTCTTTAAAGTCCTGTTATTTCCAAGATTCTTGTTATATATAAACACCTGTTCTCACCCTTATAGACACTAATGGTACAAAAGTAAATTGGCCCAATTGCTATGGAAAACAATACGGAGGTTCCTCAAAACATTAAAAATAGATCTGCCATGTGATCTAAAAATCCCATTTTTGGGATATAATCAAGGAAAATGAAAACAGGATTTCCAAGAGATATCTGCATTCCCATGTTACTGCAGCATTATTCACAAAAGCCAAGACATGTTAAAAACCTAAATGCCCATAAGTGGATGAATGGATAAAAAAGAAGGGGGACATACACATACAATGGAACATTATACAGCTCCAAGAAAGGGGAATTTTCTGCCACTCATGACAACATGGATGGACCTTGGGCACATTATGCTAAATAAGATAAGTAAGACAGAGAAAGACAAGTACTGTAAGATATCACTTATATGTGTGTGAAATCTAAAAAAGTCAAACTCAGAGTAAAATGGTGGTTACCAGGGGATGTGGGGTGGGGGATAGACTGATATCATTCAAGGGTACAAAGTTGTCGGGAAGAGTAAATAAGACATACAGATCTAATGTACAGTGTATTGGATATAGACATCAATACTGTACTAGAGTTGTGTCATATGACAGAGGTGCTAAATATTGCTACAATAATATTATGTTATAATATATATATATATCATGTTAACATATTGTACGCTATAAATTTACACATATGTCAAATATATTCAATACAATTTTTAAATTAAAAAAATAGCCCATCCTCTAACTGTGACAACCGATCAAAAGATTTTTCTGTGTTCAGATCTCACTGGCCATATATGCATTATCTGAGATGCAAAGGTGAACAAAACATTTATTCTCTGCCTTTAAGAAGCTAATGGTCTACGGCGCAAAAGCAGCAATTTGAAAAGCAACCGGACCGTACCTGACTAAGATTCATTGGCTAATCTTAAAGTGTCTGCTGGAAGCACAGGTGTCAGCTGGGACTTTCTCTGGGAATGTAAAGGATGGCAGGCACTATTTATGCATTCTCACTGCACCTTGCTAGTGCTGGAACTGGGAGGTGCCATTTATGCATTCCTTCTTTGTTGCTGGAACCAGCCAACTTGCCCCACCCCCATGCTCTCCTGTGACCCTGCTCTCCTGCAGCCCTACTGCAGCCAGTAGGCTGCTCTTTCCCTGTATATTCCAAAAGCTCCACTGCAGCCAGCAAGACTGCTCACCCACAGGCTCTCCCACAATCCCACTTCAGTTGATGGCATTGCCCCAGTCCTGAACTTGCCTGTGGCTCTGCTGAAGCCAGTGGGCTTTCCCAGAACCCAGGCTCCTCTGGAGCCTGCTAAAGCCCAGGGGCACGTGAAGTCCACATAGGGGATACCCCGTGAGCGCCTGGCTCTGGTGTTGAGGGAAGCCTATGTTTCTGGTCCCCATAAAAGTGAAACAATCAGAGAGACAATTCTTGGCAGGCTACTGTCACCAGGGCAGGGCACAGACAGCAGACTGCAACACACCCCATCTTCCTATGAAACAGGCCTTTTTACTCGTCCTGGAGCTTCAGCTTGAGGGGCAGGCTTCAGGCTTACCACACATCTAGAGGCTAGTGAGGAGCGGTCAGGGAACACAGCCTAGGGGACACTATCATTGAGGTCTCCTTTGGCCTCACTACAGCTTGATGAGATTTCCCAAAAAGGAGCTTATACACTCATATGGAGCCCCATTCTTGCAACTGTTGCCCAGGGGAAACCTCCAGATCTCCTGGTCTGAAGACCAGCTGAGGTTGTGACTGTGGCCCCACAGGACTATACATATTTGCATAGCTTAAATGATGCTGCCTGAAAGTATGCTGCCTGAAAGTCTAGGTTCTAATCAGCCTGAAACTAGGAGCTAAATAAGATTCTTAGCCTTGGATCACTGACAAGTCCTGGCATACCCTCAAGAATAAGGCATATCAAGAATAAATCAAGTGGTTTAAACGACCACAAAGGTATAAGAGACAACCAAGAACTAGGGCAATGTTGAACAATAAGGTTAAGTGCCTATTACAAGGCCACTCCGTCAAGACTGAAAGAGGTAGCTGTTTCAGCTAATACTCAGAAACAAACACACAGAGTCAAGCAAAATGAGGAAACAGACAAATATGTTCTGAATGGAAGAAGAAGAAAAAAACCTCAAGAAAAAGACCTTAACTACATGGCAATAAGTAACCTACTTGATAAAGAATTCAAAGCAATGGTCATAAAAATGCTCATCAAACTTAGAAAAAGAATGAATAAACAAAGTGAGAAGGTAAACAAAGAGAAAACATAAGAAACTTTAAAACAGAAGTCAAAGAGCTGAAGAACCCCATAAACGAGCTGAAAGATACATTAGAAGATTTCAACAGCAGAATGGATGAAATAGAAGTATGGGTCAGTGAGCCCAAAGATACTGCAATGGAACTCACCCGGACAGAGCAGCAAAAAGAAAAAAATAATAATTTTTAAAAATGGACACAATGTAAGGGACCTCTAGAACAACATCAAAAGGAATAACATTTACATTATAAGGGTCCCAGAAGGAGAAGAGACAAAGGGGCAGAAAACTTACTTGAAGAAATAATGCCTGAAAATGTCCCTAACCCAGGGAAGAAAACAGACATTTGGGTCCAGGAAGCTAAGAGAGTTCCAAAGAAGATGAACCCAAAGAGAACCACATCAAAGCATATGATAGTTAAAATGTCAAGAGTTAAAGGAAAAAAATAATCTTAAAAGCAGCAAGAAGAAAACACAAGTTTAGAAACAAGGGAACCCTCATAGGCTATCAGCAGATTTCCCGGCAGAAACTTTGTAGGCCAGAAAGAAGCATGGCATATTCAAACTTCTGAAAGGAAAAAAAAAAAAACAAAAAAGCTTCCTGGAAAGAAATGCTCTTTCCAGCAACATTATCATTCAGATCTGAAGAAGAGATAAAGAGTTTTTCAGACAAGCAACAGTTAAAAGAGTTTATCACCAATAAATTGGCCTTGCAAGGTGTATTAAAGGGACTTCTCCAAGCTGAAAAGAAATGGCACTAATTAATAACAAGAAAACATAACAAAGCAAAAATCTCACTGGTAAAGGTAAATATATGGTACAGGTAGTAGATTCATCACTTATGAAGCTACTAAGAAGGTAAAAGACAAAAGGAGTGAAAGTAAGTAAAAATATAGTAACTACTTAAGGGGTACATAAAATAAAAAAATGTCAAAACTGACATAAAACAAGGGGAGGGAGTAAAAATGTACTTTTGGAATGTGTTCATATTTAAGTTGTTATCAACTTAAAGTAGACTGTTATATACATAAGGTGACATACATGAATCTCACAGGAGCCACAAAGCAAAAATATACAGCAAATATGCACAAGAAAATGAGAAAGGAATCTAAATATAACAATAAAGAAAATGAGAAAGGAATCTAAACATAACCAGGAGGTCATCAAACCACAAAGGAAGAGGTTGAGAGCAGGAAGGGAGAAAGAATAACTTCAAGTAGAGCCAGAAAACAATGAACAAGATGCCAATAAGTACATACCTATCAACAAGCATTTTTAAATAATTTTTTCATTTCAGTGTGGTTGACAGACAATGTTACGTTAGTTTCAGGTGTACAACATAATGATTTGACAAGTTTATACATTATGCTATGCTTAACACAAGTGTAGCTACCGTCTGTCACTTTACATTAGCTCTATATTGACTACTGAATATTACTGACAATATTCTTTGTGCCTTTTATTCCTGTGATTTAGTCATTCCATAACTTGAAGCTTGTATCTCCCACTCCTCTTCACTCATTTTGCTCATCTCCCCATCTCCCTCTCTCTGGTAACCATTAGTTTGTTCTCTTTATTTACAGGTCTGATTCTGCTTTAAATATAAACACACTAAATTCTCTAACCAAAAGACACAGAGTGGCTGGAAGGATGATAACCGAGACACATCTACATGCTGCCAACAAGAGACTCACTTCAGAAGTAAGGACACACACAAGACTGAGAGTGAAGGAATGGGAAAATATATTCCATGGAAATGAAAACAAAAAGAACACAAGCAGAATAATACTCACATCAGACAAAAGAGACTTCAAAACAGATTGTGATAAAAGACAAAAAGGGGCACTACATAATGACAAAGGGGTCAATCTGTCAAAAAGATTTAACACTTATAAATATATATGCACTCAACATAGGAGCAACATTATATATAATGCAAATATTAACAGATCTAAAGGGAGAAACTGATAACACCATAGTAGGAGGGTATTTTAATAACACACTTATAGCAATGAATGAATCATCCAGAGAAAGAAATCAATCGGAAAACACTGGTTTTAAATGACACATTAGACCAGATGGGCTTAATAGATAAATACAGAACATTCCACCCAAAAGCAGCGCAATACACGTTCTTCTCAAATGCACATGGGTCATTATCCAGGAGACATCACTGCTTAGGCCACAAAACAAGTCACAGTAAATTAAACAAGACTGAAGTCATATTAAGCATCTTTACCAACCACAATCATATAAAACTAGAAATCAATTACAAGAAGAAAACTGGAAAAACTACAAACACATGGAGATTAAAACATGTTACTGAACGCCTACTGGGTCACAGAAGAAACCAAAGGAGAAATAAAAATAAATACCTAGAGACAAATTAAAGCAGAAATACAACATACCAGAATCTATGGAATGCAGCAAAATTGATTCTAAGAAGTAACTACATAGCAGTACAGACCAATCTCAAGAAATAAGAGTAATCTCAAATAAACAATTTAACTTATAAAGGAACTAGATAAAGAAGAACAAATGAAGCCCAAAGGTACTACAAGGAATGAAATAATAATTAGATCAAAGTGGAAATAAATGAAATGGAGATTAAAATGACAGTAGAAAATACCAGTTAAACTAAGAGGTGGCTCTTTGAAAAAATAAGAAAACACCTTTAGCTAAACTCATCAAGAAAAAAAAGAGGGCTCAAATAAATAAAATTGGAAATGAAAGAGCAGTTACAACTAATACCACAGAAACACAAAAGACCATAAGAGATCACTATGATGAATTACACACCAACAAATTAGGCAATCAAGAAGAAATGGAAAAATTCATAGAAATTTACAATCTTCCAAGACTAAATCATGAAGAAATAGAAAATATGAACAGATAAATTTCTAGTAAGTAGTTGAATCAATAATTAAAAACCTCCCAACAAACAAAAGTCCAGGACCAGAGAGGGTCACTGGCGAATTCCACCAAACATTCAAAGATCTAATATCTACCCTTCTGAAAATCTTCAAAAAAATGAAAAGGAGGGAACACTTCCAAACTCATTTTAAGAGACCAACATTGCCCTGATACTGAACCAGACAAGGACACCACAAAAATAGAAAATTACAGGTCAATATTCCTGAAGAATATAGACACAAAAAATCTCAACAAAATATTAACAAACTCAATTCAACAATGCTTAAAAAATCATACGGCTTGATCAAATGGGATTTATTCTATGAATACAAGGATGGTTCAACATCTTCAAATCAATATGATACACCACATTAAAAAAATAAAGGATAAAAATCATATGACCATCTCAACAGATGCAGAAAAAGCATTTGACCAAACCCAACATCCATTTATTATAAAACTTTCATCAAAGTGGGTGAAGAGGACACATACTGCAACCTAATAAAGGCCATATATGGCAAACCCACAGATAACATCATACTCAACTGTGAAAAGCTTAAAGCTTTTCCTCTAAGATCAGAAGAAAACAAGGATGACAACTCTAGAACTTATATTCAACATAATATTGGGAGTTCTAACCACAGGAGTTAGTAAAAAAAAAAAAAAAAAAAGACATCCAAACTGGAAACAAAGAAGTGAAACTGTTCTATTTGCAAATGGCATGATACTATATATAGAAAATCCTAAAGACTACACCAAAAAACTGTTATAACTAATAAATGAATTCAGTAAAGTTCAAAGTACAAAATAAATATATAGAGATCCATTACATTTCTGTACACTAAAAACCAAAGAATGGAAAGCAAAATTAAGAAAACAATCCCATTTACAAATGCATCAAAAAGAATAAAATATATAGCACTAAATTTAACCAAGGAGGTAAAAGACCTATACACTGAAAACGGTAACACATTGATGAGAGAAAGTGAAGAAGACACAAATGGATATTCAGTGCTCATGGATTTGAGATATCATCTCATACCTGTTAGAATGGCTATTATCAAAACGACAAAAAATAATAAGTGTTGGTGAAGATGTGGAGAAAAGGGAAGGCTGAGGTACTGTTGGTGGGAATGCAAATTAGTGCAGCCACTATGGAAAATAGTATGGAGGTTCCTCAAAAAACTAAAAGTAGAACTACCCACGTGATCCAGCAATTCCACTTCTGAGTGTTTATCCAAAAAAATCCAAAAACACTAATTTGAAAAGATATATGAACCCCTAAGTTGAGTGCAGCATTATTCACCATAGCCAAGATATGGAAACAACCGAAGTGTCCATCGATAGATGAATGGGTAAAGAATTATGTGCTATCTATATAAAATGGGGTAATACTCAGCTATAGAAAAGAAAGTAATCTTGCCATTTGTAACAACATGGATGGACCTTGAGGGTATTATGCTAAGTGAAATAAGTCAGAAAAAGACAAATACAATACGATTTCATTTATATGTGGAATCTAAGAACTAAAACAAAGCAAAACTCTTAGGTACAGAGAAGAGACTGATGGTTATCAGAGGGGAAGAGATTGGGGAGGTGGTTAAAATGGGAGAAGGGGGTCATTTGATGGTGACACATGGTAACTAGACTTATTGTGGTGATCATATTGTATACAAAGATATAATCATTATGTTGCACACCTGAAATTAATGTCATATGTCAGTTTTCCCTCAATTTAAAAAGATAAGCTAATTGTGGAAAGGAGAATATATCTGAGCAAAATATGCACTTTAGTTAAGTTTTTAAGAACAGAATAACGAGTAGACCAAGAGAGAACCTAGAAAGTACCCTAGACCCTTTTCCTTATTTATTCAAATGCATGTGGGGAAGCAATGATGTTATAATTATACAAATGGGTTTACTAGTGGAATGGCTTAAAGTCCAGGCATTTTTATTTTCAAGACCCTAAGAATTTTTGGTGAAAAAGTTTAGGTTTGTATTGGAAAGACATTAAGATGTGCCTCTTGCTATCTCTTTTCCTTTTATTTGTTTCCCATAACAATATTCAATCAGTTTCTCAACACCCCATCAAGTATCATCTATGGTGTAATTTTAACTCCCAAAAGTTATCTTGAATATTTTTCTTTCCTTGTTATTTCCACCATTAATACTCTAACCTTAGTCCCCATCACTCATGCCTCAATTATTATAAAAACTCCTTGCCTGTTTTTCATGTTCCAGTGTCTCTAAACATTCAAACACTTGCTGCAAGGTAATTCAAGAGAAATGTTGTCATCTTTCTATTCCCGCTTGACACTTACGTGCCATTTAAGACATAGCATCTGTTTTACATTCTTTATGGTCATCCTTCTCACCATTGTGTACAAAAACCCATTTTCCAACAAAACTTACCTACTCACTCTATCAGGAATAGACTGTGTGTTTTTTCTTTGTTAATAACAGCAGCGGTTTTTGTTGCTGCCTTAACTATTTGCAGTTTATCTGGTATTTTCTAAAAAAGAGGTCAGCAAACTATAGCTGCATGCCAGATCCATCCTATCACCTGTTTTTGCAAAAAGTTTTATTGGAACACAGCCACGCCCATTTGTTTATATGTGCTGTCTACGGCTCTGTTTTGCTACAGCAGAGCTGAGTAGTTGCAATAAAGACTATATGACCTACAGAGCCTAAATTTTTTTACCAAATGGCCCTTTACAGAAAAAGCATACCAATTCCTGCTCTAGATCATTATTTAATTTCTCTTGTACCAGTCTTCATGAGACATTCCTAACAGAGAAAACTTCCTCTATTACACTTTCCCTAGCCATGTGTTTATTTTTCAAAGTACTGCTCAAATCACAGGTCTCTTATGAGCTCTTCTAAAAAAAATCAGTCCCTTTATTGTTTTTTTACCACATTCACTGAAATTATTGTTCATATTTTTTACTTGGGAACCATATACAAAATTAGACTTAGAAAAAGCCTTGAATAATCTTGGCTTCATATTCAACTTTTTCTCTTATCCTAAGCTTTGTTGATTAGTTGCTATTACCTTATTAGACCAATTTACTTTACCTTTACTTAGTGTACCAACATTAGCAGTTAGCTTTTCTTTGGGGAATATTTTTTACAAATAAAAAATAATGATTACAGTACAAAACCAAAACCACCAATGAAGTTCTGAGTTATCAGTGATCTGCATGCCTGGTGCATACTGTTTGCAATTTAAAAATTTCCTCATGATAATTACCAATTATATTATATCATGGACTTCCAGTAATGTTTGTAAAATATGATAAATGCACATGTTATATCCATGACTGTAAAGGGCTAATAGCGATCAATTTTAATTAAAAAGGAAAAAATAGAATACATTAGAACTCAAAATTAAATGGTATATGCCTAATTATTTTACAAATGTATCTTTTTAACTGGCCTACTTATTCCATATTAACTTGATACCTTTTTGAGAAAATTCGTAAGTCGCTATCTTCCCTGAAACATGACACCATTGATTTCAGAGTTCTCTTTCTCTCTTAGAAAACTTGAAAAGATAAGACAAAGCCTTTCTTAATCCAGGGATCTAAGAAACCACCCCACCATCACTCAGCAGCAATGATTTCATCTTCTTAATAAAAAAAGGGAAAGAAATGGCTGTTATGGTAAAGACTAGTATTTCCTGGATGGTTAAAAAAATCAGTAAATTGAATAGGCAATTCACCGAGCTCTTGGCTTTTACTTCCAAACACTGTGTTTGTTGTTTCTGAAAAGAAAGCACTCAGACAGATAGAAATCTGGCTAATTGTTGCCCTGTTCATAAACAGTTTGATCCTTTGGAGTACACTTTCATGTCTTAAACATGTAAAAAAGGATACACATAGGATTGGTTCTATGTGCATCTACAACTTCAGCATGATCTCCTCAAGCATTATCAGGATTATGTAACTGGAAAATCTCTTTGAAGCCTGGTATGCCAAGAAACGTATGTTCCCACCAAAAGAGTAGAGAAAGAGTGTGTGATGTTCAGTTCTAAAATTTCAATCTATCATCCGTAAGAGATTCTTTATCCAGACTTGAAACCTTATTTTAAGGATTTTTAGCCGTATTGGATTTTTTTTTTAAAGAACTAGCTTATGGAGGTTTGATTGCATTTTTTATAACCTATAAATTACAGCTGATATTCTCAAGGGTATGCTCTGGTTCCAATTAAGAGAGGTAGTTTAACAATTAGGAAACCAAGATTGTAAAACTACTTCAGGTCCTTAGAACACATATACATATGATCATTAAAATTTCTGGGTAGGATATAAAACATTTATATGGACTCTGATTGCCCTGAACAAATTATAAAGACTCCTTGGGGGTGTAAATGTTTAGGACTTTCTAAAATGATGATGACATTATTTATCCTTTGATCCAAGAATGACTTCATTTTTAAACAATAATCACATAAAATAACTATTAAAATTATACTCTATCATACAGATTAAAATTAATGACTTAAATTATTTATACTATGGTATAGCAGTTACTTGTTATGGGTCTTTTAGGCTTAGCATATTACTTTCTACTTTCACCTGGTAAAAGGGAGGTTATATTACAGGGAAAGAATAAAATGAACTGTTGTACCAAAAATCATAATATAGGATAAACAGTTCAGAATTTGTTAGTTTCAGATAAGAGATGTCACAAAAAATAGAATTCTTTAATCCTCTCATGGAAAACTGTAGAAATCAGACAATGGTGCAATTTTGACTACAGCACTGTTTTCCACTAAGTATTCTAACAACACTAACCCCTAAGTGTGACATAACACAAATTATTTCAATCACTAACTTTTTCTGGTTGCCTTCTCTGTGACAAACACTAATTCAAATTGATTCTGAGGGGGAAAACATACCAGCGATAAGAAGTTTGGGATACAGTGCATTCTCTGTCACCAAGAGAAGGTAGCTAAGAAGGTCTATGAGACATACCCTAAGACTAACTAGGCAAAGGCGTGTCTACAAATGTTTAGCACATTGTCTTCCAGCACTCTGACTAGAACACCAACGGAGAAAGGCATTTGTCTTAAAGATATTTGTAGGTATGGCTACTGCTTAATGGAGTGGATTACAATAAAAGGCTCATAGCATTTTAAGGAACCATACTAGTTTATACTAAAAGATACAGATAAAGTTCAAATTGAAAGAGGTCTCTGGACCCTTTACTGTCTGTGAAAAAGAAGAACACGAGCTCAAGAGCCACAGAAAACCTCTCCTACAAGCAGAACTGGGCCCTAATCAAGAAACTGGTGATATATGCCTACAACTGCTATGGGCCAATGACTTCTCTGTATCTCCCATTCTCCTGCCTCCATTTCAAATAGGACTATTTGGTTATTTTATCCCTCAATGACCACTGTATGTTGGGTGTGCAAGGGTTACATAAAATACCTTTGTAGCTCCCAGAGCTACGGATCTGGAGGACCCACTAAACTAGTTGCCCTCAGGGAACTAAGTATGAAGAACCTCTTTCACACACACAGTGATTTAGATAAGGCAATCTGGGGCTTGTAGCCTAACCCCTATGCCATAATAAGACTTTGAGGGTCTTAGGAATGGGTGAGTGTACATATGTACATATGTTTGTATCTACATAAGTACATATGTATGAGCATATGTAAAGGAGGCCAAAGGCAGACTGCTGGACTTTTATTCTGGTGGTCCCACCAGTGAATCACATACCTCATGGTGCTCAAGCACTTGTAAAGTCTCCTTGCATGTTAGCTCTAGAGTTGGTGACTAGGATGTTAGTAATCATGAGGCAGGCAGATGCCTGATCAGTGGTTATACCTTCTGAGTCACCACATAAAGAGTCTAGCTATCCTGGTGGTGACACAGTGGGAAAGACCACTTGAAGAAAGGGTGGGCCTGAGACTTCATGGAGAGACAGGCTTAGGCAACCCTCCATCCTAGTTCATTCCAGCTTCAAGGCAAAAACAGCAGAACCATGCATCCAGTAGGGTCCAGACCACCCTCCAAAATCACACACAAATTGAATGGTTGCCATTTTAAACCACTTAGTTTTTGGAGTCCCCCCTGTCCCCCCGCATTGCTAACTGCACCGATTGTCTATGGAGCAATTGGAGAAAGGTAATAAGAATGGTAAATATATACTGGATCTTCTTCAAAGAATAATTATGTATTATTCAGATAGGCAGTAAAAAAGTTATTTCAGATAAAGGGACAAAGAGTGGAAGAATAAGGAAAATTCATACTTTCATTTGCAAACTGCAAACAGGATGGTGAGAATATAGCACAAGGTGCCTACAGAGACAAACACCCAAGATGAGTCTGAATGAAAGGTTGAATGAAAGGTTGAAACTTGGCTTTTAAGGGACATGTATGCCAAGCAAAGTGTTTGGACATCATTTTGCTGAGCAATAGGGCCTATCAAAGACATTTATGTATAGAAATGAAATATCTCCATTGTAGACACTCCGTAGCAGTGTGGAGTAGTAACTAAAACAGAAAAAACATAGAGGCAGAGAAACCACTTAAAGCACATTGCATTCCTCTGGAGAGCTGAAAGTAGTATGCATAACAATAAATTCAAAAGACATTTTTAAGGTAGACCGGAGAGGTCCTGGTAACCACTTAAGGCATGGTGAGGAAGATTAAGAAAACAAAGGTAAGTGCTAATTTCCCAGCTAGAGATACTGGGAGGATGGTGATGGTATTTACAAAGAAAAGAAGGAAGAGGAAGCACCTTGAAGAGGAGATAGGTTCTTGAAGTAGGTGTTGAAATAAATTTTGGCACACTGCTGAATTCAATGTGTCTCACAGACAAACAAGAAGAAAGGACTATTAGGAAACTTCTAGTGCTTGTTAAAATTTTTGGAATCACTGAGTCATCCATAAATATGTTATAAGTGAAAATATTGAATAAATAAGATCAGGTACTATGATTCTCAAGCTGGCTACACAACAGAATCATCTGATACCTGGATTTAACTGATCTGGACTACTACATAGAAATTAATAGTTTTGTTTTTTTTTTTTTTTTAATTAAGAGCTTTTAAAAGCTCCCCAGTTAATTTCAATGAGCAGCCAAAGCTGAAAACAAATGATGTAGAAGGATAAAGGGAAGAAGGTGTAAACAAAACTCTGGTAAACACCAGCATTCAAGAAAATTCCAAAGGAAGAGGATCCTAAGGAAATTTACTGAGCTATCTATCAGAGAACTAAGAGCAGAAGTGATAAAAATCGGTGTTAAGGAAACCAAGCAAGGCCCCGAGGATCTGGCAAATTGAAGTTCCTTGGCCCTTGTAAGTGAAATTTTCATACCATAACAAAGAAGTCAAGCTGTCTTTTATCATCTACACTCAACTATTAAGCCCTTCCAATGAGTTTTTAGTTACTGTAATTTTCAGTTCCACAAATTCAATTTGGTTTTTTTTTTTTTCATTTCTTTGCTGAAGTTTTCAATTTTTTTCATCTGTTTCAAGAGTTTTTTTTAGTTACTTGCTGAAATATTTTTATGATGGTTCCTTGGAAATCCTTGTTGGATAATTCTAACATCTGATTCATCTCAGTGTTAGTAACTGTTTTCGTTTCTCATTCATGTTGCAATTTTCATGACTCATCGTAAGACCAGTGAGAGTTTTTTTTTATTATATTCTACACATTTTAGATATTATGAAAATTTGGATACTATTTAATCTTTTTTTAAAGCGGCAATCCTCCTGCTGAAATGTAAGATGAGGACTGAAAGCTTATGTATGTTCAGCTACTTCTTCAGCAGTGCTCATACCTTCCAGGTGAAAGTGTGTCAGTGATTCACAATGCCTGTTATCTCCAGTCGGGGAGTAAGCTCACTTCTCGCTGAATCCCACTGACAACACAGAAGGGATGATGGGAAAATGGACAGTAACTAACCCTATCTCTCACCACCTCAATCTGCCTTGTTTAAGGGAGAAACTTTCTTTCATCCCCACTGATACCACGAAAAAGGGATGAAGTCTAGCAGTGACTAGTCCTGCCTCACAATGCCGCATGGATTTCTCATTACTGCTGGATGGGGGTGGCACTCAGGTTGCCACTGGATCCCAATGACATTACCCTTGCAGCAATGTATAATTCTAGCCTAATTTCACTAGGCAAAAGATCAAAGATCAGCCCCCCACTCAGATGTCTGACCCTACTTCACCAGGGGGATCATATCACTGCTGCCTGCTACTGCCAGGCAGGGGATGGAAGAGGCCAACACCTTGGAAGGCCCTGCCAACATTCTCTGGTGGGGCAAGTGAAACAGGGTGGTCATGCCATTTCCTCAAGTCCTGAGGTCCCCAGACAATCCTTTTTTCCACCTTTCACAGACTTCCTATGCCTATTTGTTGTGTTATTTCCAGCCTTTTTAGTGGTAATGTGGAAGACTAGAAGGAACGGGGCTACTTCATCTGGGTGGAACTCCACTGTGCTCTATAATGTGATTGCAGTATCTGTAACTCCTGCATGCTTGTTTTCTCTGATGTAATCTACTACTGGAGGATAAAAACAATTTTTTTTACTGTTTGCAACCCTAGCATTAGCATATCAGTTAATGATCAATAGATGTGTGTTTTAGGGATGAATAAATGGATTTCTCCAAGTATATGTACCTTATGATAGATGCTTAACTTGTACTTTCAATGAGAAAAGTTATCTAGTCTCTAAAGAGAACATCAAGACTTAGGCAAAGATGATGGCTATTAAGGAGGGCACTTGTGTTGAGCACTGGGTGTTACATGTAGGTGGTGAACACTAAATTCTACTCCTGAAACCAATATTACACTATACGTTAACTAACTAGAATTTAAATTAAAAATTTGAAAAATAAAAGGAAAAAAAGACTTGTGCAAAGGAACTAGATACTGGATAGAACACATTACAGGTATGTCATTTGAAAAAAAAAACATTTTCAGAAAGGAATTACACAAAACCAATGACATTTCTAACATTACTAAAAATGTACATTTTCAAAATGAAATTAAAAAGATACTATCACTTACAAACGCACCAAAGAAAATGAAATACTTAGGTATAAATTTAACAAAATGTGTATAGAATTTGTATGCTGAAAACTACAAAACACTGGTGAAGAAATCAAAAGAAGCAATCCTAAATAAATGGAGAGATCTACTGAGTTCATAGATTGGGAGATTCTACATCATAAAGATAACAATTTTCCTCAAAGTGATTTATAGGTTTAATGCAATTCCTATCAATATTCCAGTCCTTTTTTTTTTTTTTTTTTTGTAGACATAGACCATCTTATACTAAAACTTATTTTGAAAGGGACGGGCCCTACAATAACTAGAACAATCTTGAAAAAGAAGGCTGCAGTAGGAGGAGTCACCCTACTTGATATTTAGTCCTACTAAATAGCTATACTAACCAAGACACAGAAGTACTGGCACAGGGCTAGACATACAGATCAAAGGTGTAGAAGAGAAATAAAAAAACAGGACCACACAAACATGCCTAACTGATTTGGAATAAATATCCAAAGACTAGTCCTTGGAGGAAGCATACCTTTTTCAACCAAAGGTGCCACAGCAACTGGACATCTATCCCAAAAGCTAAGCTTGACCTAAATAAACTTTACACTTTACACAAATGTTAACTCAAAATGGATCACAAGCAAATGTAAAACAATAGAATTTCTGGCAGAAACATTAATTGAAAAAATAATAGAAAACCTTCAGAAAGAGAGGCAAAGAGTTCTTCACTTCACAACTATGATCCATAAATGAAAAAAACAACAAATTGAACATTAAAATTCAAAACTTTTGCTCTGCAAAAGATCCTGTTAAGAGGATGAAAAGATAAACTACAGATTGACAGAAAATATTTGCAAACTACATTTCCAAAAAACGACTATTATCTAGAATATACAAAGAATTCTCAAAACTTAACAGTAAGAACACAAGTAATTCAATTAACGAATAGGCACAAGACCTAACAGACATTTCACTGAAGAGGAGAGATAGCAAATCAGCACTTGAAAATGTGTTAAACATCATTAGCCATTAGAGAAACCACAATGAGATATCACGATACACTGATGGTTACAATAAAAAAATAACGACAATACCAAATACTGCAAGGATGTGGAAAAACTGGATCACTCATATATTGCTGGTGGGGATGTAAAATGGTACTCTGGAAACTAGTTGGGCAGTTTCTGACATACCACACATGCAATGACCATCCAACCCAAATTCATTCTTGGGCATTTTTCAAAGAAAAATGACAACTTATGTTCACCAAAAAATGTACATGAATGTCCACAGAAGCTTTATTTTCAACAGCCCCAAACTGGAAACAACCCAGAAGTCTTTCAATGACTGAATAAACACTGTGGTAATGTTCCATGCCATGGAACAGTGCTCAGCAATAAACAGGAACATATTATAGATACATGCAACAACCCGGATAGATTTCAAAGGGATTATGCTGAGTGAGCAATCCAATTCCAGAAGGTTATATAATACATGATTCTATTTAATAACATTTTTGAATTAAAAAATAGATATGGAGAAAAGATTACTGGTTGTCAAGGGATTGGGAATAATGGGGGAGAAAGGTAGATGGGAAAACGGGGGGGGGGGCGGTCCTTGAAGTGATGGCAATGTTCTGTAACTTGACTGTTTCAATGTCAAAACTCTGATTATGAGACTGTAACTATAGTTGTGTAAAATGTTACCAGTGACATAAGATAAGAGATTCATAGGATCTCTTTATTTCTTGTAACTGAATATGAAACTTCAATTACTTCAAAAATACAAATTTTAGTAAAAAAAATAGGGTGCTAAACAACTTAGTACACTTCCATTTTGGGGAGGCATGAAAATACTCACATGTGCACTGATTAGCTCTGCTCATGAAACTGCCAATAGTGCACAACCAAAGAGGGGGGTTAAAAATTGGGGGTCAAGAGTATAAGAAAACTTAAGTTTTTTTTTAATAAAATAAGTTCATTCTAAAGGAAATGAAAGGAAATTGTTGTACAACTGTCCTTCATTTACTCTTTCACGTAAGATCAAAACAAAAATTTTGGAAGGAGAAAACTGAGGAAAAAGCCACAAAGCATGCAACAAAGAATTACGTGGCATTACTGTGTCCAGGATAGATACTAAGAGAAGGGAGTAGGAAAGCTCTTGCTTGTTATGCTGATGGTAACCTTAGGTGTTTCCATTATTTACACCATTTAACTGTACATATATAGGTGTAAATACAAATCAGCTGTACATGAAAAACCTTGTTGTTAAACCTTTTTCATTGATAAATACTCAGAACACTTATCAGAAAGACTACCATGTCTGAGTACAAGCTAACATTTTCAAACACCTAAAATTCCTTGCAAGTGGATTATTTAAAAAACCAATGGTGACAGTTTTGCTGCCTGACAGATAACAATGTGCCAAAATGTCAGCCTTGGGCTCCCCTCACGCCAACACCAAGCAATGCTATTTAAATTGCTGTTTATAAAGATTTTGAGTACTACTTTCCAAATTGAAGAGGGAGCCATATCAATGCTAGCTTCAAATCAATTGGAATATTTGAATCCCAATAACAAAAGTATCTTCTTTCTGCAGTTTATCACTTTCTCTAGAATACTGCTTACACATACAAAACTTTAAGGTGTTTGCCTTTTAGTTTCACCTTCCATATGGCAAATGTCACTATTTGTGCAACTTTTCAACCTTTCATTCGTTACTTCAACTGTAAATTCAGGGACATGTTAATGTAATTTCTCAGAGCACTGGGTCACATTATATATTTAAACACATCAAAGAAATGCAACTTCAGGGCTTTAAAAAGTCAGATTACTAATGTGAACGCATCATTATTTTCCCATCAACAATATATAATGAAATGAAATGTTAGACTGTGGACATCCAGCTCCGTTCTAATCTCAGATAAATGAGGACACACATTTGCCTATCTTGAAGAATCACCTCTACATGCATGAACAATCGGAAATAATGATTTATTTTAAAAAAGAAACAGAGTGAAGTTAAATCAAATCACTATTAGTTAAGTGAGCAAAGTCAGTCCACAAAGTACTCTTTAACGGCACTAGTATGGCAATAATTTACCAATGCCACTAGAAAATCTCTACTTCTAATAAGAGATATGTTTGACCATAAAAGGATTGGTAGACCCTAAGGGAAAGAACAAATGCCAAAGGAATGATGCATTTGTTTTTTTATAATCCACTCAACACTTTTCCCAAGCACAACTCCATTTGCATTCACTTATCTTTTCCAAAATGAACTTGAATCTATATGTTGTTAGGATCTAAAAAGACACATTTCTGTTTAACTTTTATGTGGCCTTGACCCATTTTAATGTCCTAACACACCCGCGGCCATGACTCAGCATAAAGGTAATTCTTCTAAGAGTAAGTGGGGGTGGAGGCAGGCATGATCCTCAAACAGAGTAGTGATAGCTGCAGATTAGAGTTTCAGAAGTGAAAGTCGAATTTGGATTTGAAAAGGACACTACGTGATTCTGAGCCTTCCTCCAAATTGAGAATCTATTGCATTAGATGTGGCTTTGTTTCTCTTAGCAAACCAAAATGCAAAAAAAGACAAAGATTTAAACACACCCTCTATATGCCTGTACCCTGCCTTGCCAATGCTCTTATAGTCTAATGACATCCACAATCATTCATGCAGGGTGTGATTCACAATCCATGAAGGGCTAAATGCTTGAACTGAGATTTTTAACTACTAATGTGTTACATGGATACTGTTTCAATGCATTATCATTAAGCAAACTACATATGTCTCTTCCATAAGGAGACAAAGACGTATGGATGTGCAATGAGTTTCTGTGTGGATAAAGGCACAGGCTTTGTTATTAACTTCCCTTTGGCCCTGAGGGACCCAGGAAATTTTTGTATTGACCCAGCACTTTTAGTTAACAAAATGATCTGGAAGACAGCCTTATTATTCCCTAACATGGCAATGCTGCCTTTGTCTTGCAGTGCACATACACACATTTACCTAAATCATCTTTACAGATGTGTGTGAACCAGAGGTATCTGTGCTCTATTTGTCTGTGAAGGGCAATAACAAAATGTTACAACCCATTTAGCAATAAACTATGCATCCTTTCTGCAAGTCTTTGCTTACATTTTATGTGCAACATTTCACCTCCTCTATAAATTTTATTTCATAGTCTTTAGTAATTTCTGGCAACATAAGTAGATACCCAGATGGTATCTCTTTTCTCCATAAGCCAGAAATAATGTCTCAATATAAATTCCAATCCCATCTTTTTATGATTTAGGTTCTAAATTTGAGAAAGCGGCAACACACACAAATATTGAGACAAAACCTTTAGGTGAAAGGGATAGCAGCAAAACTTTAGTATAAGAAAGCAGCCTATGATTTATTGATTCAGCAATAATAGGATTAAAAGAATACCTGATGACACAGGCGTAAAGACCACTGTCCTGCAGTAGTGTTGGCCGGAACCAAATGGAGTCTTCTTCCTTGCTCATTCTACTTCCATCAAAGGCTATTGGCTCTTCAAAGTCTCCAGGGCCAGAGCTTTTGTACCACATCAAACTGAGTCCAGCACTTTGGGCCAGGGAGTAATTTGCTCTGATATAACCATAAAAGAGGGCACATTTGATTCGAACAGGCTCTCCAACCAAAACTTGATATTTCTTGATATCGACAGACCAATCAGTGCATCCATCGGCTACAGTAAAAAGAGAAACAAAACAAAAACATTAGAGAAAAAAAGTGAAGCAATTAGTTCATTCATTCCCTGATTCATTCAGCAAATATTGACTGGGCATCTCTACTGACCGGATTCTACTCTAGGCACAGAGGATGCAGCAGTGGATACAACTCGGAAGGGCAGTGAAAAGTAATTTACCCAGCTAATAAGCAATATATTCATCACTGTGCTTCTGCTGCTATTTATTCTTAGTTTATATCAGTGCAATTGACTCTAAATCCATTTTTTTTGCCCGTTCTTTGAAACTGGATCTGGCCCTTTGAAATATTTCTCCTTTGCTAACTGGCACTACAGCTTTGTTAGTAGAGGGTTCTGGAGAGACAGTGTCAGAGGAAAGGGTTTTGCTCCTTGATTTCAGCGTGCTTCTGTGGCAGGTTCTTGAAGTGTGGGAGGCTTCCCCAGCACCTGGCTCCCACTTCTCCAGTATCCAGCTCCTGCAGTGCACAGTAGTCAGCAGGTTGGATATTGTTTAACAGAGCCTCAGCCAAGACACTGTCCCATGAACAGCTTTCCCAGGTACCTCAGAAGGTGAATCACTGACAAATCCCAGATGGCAAATTCTGCCATCATGGCACCTCAGTGATGTCTACCATTCAGTAAGCCATGTATTTTCCTAATAAGGTTCGGATCTCAGTTCTGAAGGTGGGAGGATGGAGGGCAGCTTTCCTTTGGATGTTCTCTCAGCCATAGGGGTAAAATGTCAGCCATCCCTCTAGTTTTTAGGGTTTTTCTTTTTTTTTTTTTCTTTTGCTATGGACTGAATGTTTATATCCTAAAATTCACATGTTGAAGACTTAATCCCCAACGTGATCATATTTGGAGGTACGGTCTTTGGGAGATAAGTATGTTTAGATGAGGTCATGAGGGCAGTGCCCTCATAAAGGGATCAGTGCTTTTATAAAGGACATCAGAGAGGTTCTCTCTCTCTCTCCGTCTGGCTCTCCCTTCCTTCTTCCCTCCGCTCCTTCCTCCATGGGATGGGGCTCACAGATAAGAGGCCATGTAGGCACACAGCAAGAGCATGGCCAACTATAAGCCAGAAAGAAGGCCCTCAGCAGGAATCAAGTCAGCCAGCACCTTGGTCTTACACTTCTCAGCCTCCATAACTGTGAGAAATAGGCTATGGTGATTTATTATGATAGACTGAGAAGACTAATACATCTTTCTTTCTTACTAGCTAGTCCTTCACTCCAGTGCCTTGTTACATTTAATACTTCCTTATATAAACTTTCCTTGTTAAATTTAGTGTGTGGTTTATCTCTTTGATTGGACACTCAATGACAAGATCATAAATAAACATTTTACAGGCAAATAAGGCAAAAAGAAATGCAACAAAAGTAGGTCAAGTTCTGGTACTGGTTTCACAGCCAGACACAGAGGCAGACAGTCACTTTGCTCTGCTGGACACATCAAGGGAAGCGTAAAGTAGAAACCATGGTGAAAAATGTGGCTGATAGGGGTGGGGGCTTGTTGGGTTTTCTAGGCTTCCTGGGAGCACCACCATCCAAATGCTAACTTGACACCAGTTTTTCATCACACACACACAAAACAACAGGTCCCCACAGAACAGGTACATCCCCACTATCATCATCATAGAGAAATAGTGAATTTCTTGCTTAAAGAGGACAGTTGTTGAATATTTAGTAAGTTAATCAATTTCACAGAACTCACCATATACAAATACTAAGCAAAATGGCAAGAAGCAAGAAAAGAGGGACCTCTAAGAGCAGTAACATCTGAATACTGCAAGAAGAATTTAACTTGCTACAGATTAAAGTGAGCGTAAACTGAAGGATCTGAGAATAGGATGAATAATGTAGGATTCAAGGGAAGGAAAATAAATCCAGATGAAAAGGACGGTGTACATTATTAGAGGAAAGAAGACACATCATCTATAGAGTTATCTACATTTCTTTTCTTAAAAGAATATGTAACAACTAATGAGCACTTAGCTATGGTTGAGTTCACAAATTTTCATTTACCCTTCACAAAAATATCTATTAAGGCTTTTGAACTAACTGTTCTCTCTACAGAGAGCTTTCTCACCAACTGCAAGACTTCCTTCCTTCCTTCCTCCTCCAAATATCACCTCCTTTTAGAAGTCTTTCGTAATTACCCTGTCTGAAACATGAGCTTCCTACCCTGATCACTTATTCCAGGTTCTGCTCCAATATTTTTCATAGGCCTTAATGGCCCGCTTTTTGTTTGCTTCAACTCCCTGGTAGAATGTAAGCCCATTGAGGTCAGGGACTTTGTCCTTTTAACTCATGTCCTTAGCCTCAGTGCCTGGAACAATATCTGCTAACAAGCTCAACACACATTTACTGAATGAATGAATGAATGAATGAGTGGGTAAGTTAAAAACTGAATTTTACAACTGAAGACACTCAACACCAGCTAATAAATGGAAGTGCCAGAATTCCCACCCAGCTATGTCTGACCCTAGAATTCATTCTCCTTACCATCATAATACTATGTTTCCTAATTAAGGTATTTTCAATTTCACAACATTCTTTTATTTAGTTAATTTCAATTACCAAATTGTAGCCTAAGAGTGCTATCAAAGAGTTGTATTGGAGTAGTATTTAGTTAGAAGCTTGGTGGATATCAATGCCCAAGTTAACCGCCATGATTCCTGTCAATGGCTGTCGTGGAGCTGGCACACCACGTTAATAGAATGACATAACTGTACACAAACAGAGATGTCAAGGCTATATGAATTATATGTGATATTTATCACCATTATTTTGTATATTTGTCCCACTGCACGAAACAAATACTAGGTGGGATTTTATTTTAAACAGTTATAATTATGGGGATGAGCATGAAATTATCATGTTTTACCACTACATGAATTATAATACAATTCTAGAATCATGTTATTGTAACTGAGGCCATCTGTCACAGAAGACACTGCTGCCAGTGAAAAAGGCTGAAACACCTTCAAGGTAGCAGTATAAACAGTGAGATAAAATTATTCAAATCCCCAAAGATTTGTAAGATAAAGCAAAAATGCTTAAAGGTAAAAACAAAAATATTTGGTCTAGAGAATGCTAAAAAGTTAGTAGCAAATTAAATCAAGAGAATGGAGGTAGAGTTGCATTGGGGGTACAGATTTTAATACTATCAGAATATGCTTACTCAGAAAACAGTTGAAAGAAAACCAAAACTATTACTGCAAATTAACATTATTCAGTACTTAACTATCAATCAGGAAAAGTTTCCAACAGTTGAGCATCAAAAGACAAGGAAAAGAAATGAAATTACAGCACCTTGGAATTCAGACACCTTATGTTCATTTTAATATGGAAAGAGATTGTAGGATCTACGGCTTAGGAAGTTTTACTACCATTAAGCTAAACGTATGATCTTCAAAAATACAGTATAAAATTGCTAATATGTTTTAATAATTTTCTGGGGAGGATTGCAAATAATATAAAATAATTCAATATATTTTCAAATTATTTGGATAAACACATTTAAATAAATGATGGACTTATGTCTTTTTTTCAATAATTAAAACATTTTATTAAATGACATAAGTGAAGAGTTATATTTATTTTTTCTTCGTTAACATTTTGCCTCATTCACACACACTCACCCTGTCACTCTGTATTATAATTTTTTTCTTAGACCATGTGAAAGTAAGTTAGAGACATAATGACATTTCACCCCTAAATATTTCAGTATGCATCTCCTTATGAATACATTTTTCTTATATAGCCACAAAACATTTTTTTAAATCTTGTGTAGCAGGACATCTCAAATCTTAAAAGAATAAGTGATAATTTAAAAACTAACTCTTCATGACCAGAATTGCTACTGTTAGGTTCAGTTTTTCCTTACTTCAGCACACAAGCTCTGCTGGTTTGGAAACAATCATTCCAAAAGTATATTTCTAGACAATGTTAATTCCATTATATAAGTTAAAATCACTATTAAAATTATCATCAGGTAATTAGGTAGGCCAACAGTATGTAATCTGTTTTTTTGTTTTTTTCTGTCTTTCAGAATAAGACACCTTTCTATAAGACTTTCCCAGAAAGTTTACTATTAGTATTCTCATCCCTTGAAGAGAGGGTTCCATGGAAATACTCTAGTTCAATAACCCGTCTATAGTACATATTCCTTCATGGTCAATGGGACTTTACAAAGTCATAAAGTGGGAGCAGGAAGCACTATATTCATCCACTTTTGTTGCCACCCATATGTTCTGGGAACTTACGTAAAGGCAGTGATGGAATTAAGATTCAGAACTAATTCCTTTACAAGGAGTTCATACTGATGTACCACTTCATGAACAAAGGCTACAAAGACTGGATAATATAAGTATATTCAAATGGGATAAGTAGATTCAAATGGGATTAGCGAAAGTTTTTTTAATTAAGTCACTATAACAAATATTTCCATGGTAACAAGCTTGAAGGCTGCATTCCCAAAAAAATGGAATATGAAAACAGAAGACTTTACTTATTAAAGGGCAAATTATATTAGTCTTCAAGTATCACTTGGATATGTACATTGGAATAATGACAAAATGATTAAGACATCTATAATAATGTAATAGATTCCCCAACCTGATCCCCTCTACTAAGCTGATGCACCTGTTCTCCAGCTACTTTGAGTGCTTCATGCTAACAGCTCACAGTTGTCTCCTTCTCTTGAAAATTACCCTGTATTGAGGAGGGCCACCTGTTGGGAAATTTACATCCCCTTGGGTGTGCCCAATGCCAACTGCCTGATGTGAGTATACAAAAGACTGCTCCTTTGCATCAAGTAGGGACAATCCTATAGGGAAGTTCATGCTCCAGAGCTCCTCTGTGTGTGGACCATGCCAAGACTACAGTTCACTGTGACCTGTCTCTTCAGCTCTTTCCCTTTTCCTATTCTGCTTCCCTCCCTCCCTTTTAGGATTTTCCTGAAGAGGATTCACTCAATAAATTGTGCGCATCAAGACCCTGTCTGGGCTTTTTCTAGGAAAGTTGATCTAACACAGATTTCCATGTTCATCTAGTGAGAACTACCTTCCTCCTAGTTACGGTCCTAGGGGCTGGAGACATTATGACAGACAGACATAGCCTTTGTTTTCAAGAAGCTCACGGGCCAATAGGAGAGACTGACAAATTAAAAGCACACAGTGGAAATGCAATGATTAAGAAATGTACAGGGCCAGTCAGGAACATGTTCCATGAAAGGAAAACATTTGAGATGTCTGTCAGAAGTTAAGAAGCTAGCCACACAAGGACTAGGCAGACAGGTATTTATTTTGGAAGTACACACAAAAGTAAAGACAAAGGAATAACAGGTAGCAAATTCTGCAGGAACTACAAACAGCTTTGTGCTATAGAAACAAGTTTAAAGCAGAAAAAGAGCTATGTGATGGGGCCAGTCGAATAATTTTAGATACACTATGCTGGTTATATTTTTAGGTAGAGATATAAGATTTTAGCCAGGAGAGTGACATTATTGAAGGTCTGATGTTGGGCAGTGGTAGTAAAGAAGGGGAAATGGAGCAGACTCGTGAAAGATACAGGAGATTAAATTGGTAGGAGTGGGTGACTGAATACAAGCAGTCAGGGAGAGGAATAATGCTACTTTACCCAGCAACTCATACATTTTGTCATAGACTGAAATATCTTTCCCAATCAACAAAACAATCTACATCGTTTCTGTCAAGTGGTGGAATCCTTGAACTGTTTTTATAATTTCTTCCTTTACAATTTTTAGGCAATAAAAAATGTAATAATCTGTCTTTAAAAAAGACTCACAGACAGACCTAAAATGCATGTATTGTCACACTGGCATCATTTGTGTCTCTCCCTAGTATGCCTGGAAAAACCCAAAAATGAGACTTGAATTTATTTAAAGCAGTACAGGCCACACACATAAGCTATCGCAGACACTGAACAAAAAGGCTGAGGCTAGATTTTAATTAGGCAAATTCTGTACTTTATCTGCCCTGGCTGCTATTCCTTCCATGTATGGACTTCATAAATGAAAATTGGCAACGCTGGCAGAGATGCCCCCAAATTATCAGCATCAATGACAGCAACAAAGTACGACACAAGCTAACCTTTATAGCATGCGCTGGTTCACACAACAATTTGTCCTCATCTCTGTTTTCCTGATTATATTTATCTGGGCTGGAATGTTCCCAGATTTTGGCCTGTAAAATATATGTACAGTGTAACAACTGTGAAAAAGCCTTTTCAAATACTTTGGAGAGATTTATGTGGGTGGTAAGAATTGATACTGCTCAAGAGATTCTGCCAATGATCAGAAATCCAATTTCTAGAATACCCTTTGTCTAGCAAAGCCTCGAAGTTATCATGTATCACTCTCTCAATGTAGGTCATTTTCAGGGGGGCACAGACCCCGGTCAGTTGTTATCACATTTCTTCTGAGATACGGTTCCCTCTTCATCACGGGAGCGCTGGTGCCATAGCAAACAAGACCCTGTTAGTGTAGTTAACCCTCAATCCTATCTTAGCCTCCAAATTCTGGCAGATATTCCTGATACACGAAAACCCATGCATTGTATAGCATGTACTTGGTTAGGATTTATTTTTGTAAAGTATGTTTTCTCACGATTACAAAGAAAAAAAGGGAACCTATAAGGAAAGTAAAAAGAGAATAATATTCGTAATCTAGCCTTTTGCTTATTCAGTTTCTTTTCTCAGTTGAGATGATATATAAAATTTTGTATCATGATTTTTATTGAATATTTTACAATAATTGCATAATATTTCATAATAATGCCACATTAGAATTTACTTAACTCTTCTGCCGTTAATTGGCTGTAAGTCTTTCCCCGAGATTTGACAGTTCTAAATACTTCTGTGAAAAAACAACTTTATATACAATGTTCCACAAACTTGCCCTCCAAAAAGAAAAAAAAAAGTACTATTTCCTCGGGAAAGAATCTCATAAGTACAATTGCTGGATCAAATTATACATTTTTAAGGTTTTATACTAAATTTTAAATAGATTTTCAAAACTCTCCCCTAGCTTCCTCTTATAGTACCCATCTATACGGGCGCCTGGGTGGCTCATTCGGTTAAGCGTCTGACTTCGGCTCAGGTCACGATTTTGCGGTTCACGAGTTTGAGCCCTGCGTGGGGCTCAGTGCTGACAGCTTGGAGCCTGGCGCCTGCTTCGGATTCTGTGTCTCCTTCTCTCCCTGCCCCTCCCCAACTTGTGCTCTGTCTCTCTATGTCTCTCAAAAAATAAGTAAACATAAAAAAAAAATTATAATACCCATCTATAGAAGTGCCTATTTCACTACATATGCTAAGATTTCATTAGTTCTATGTACTGTTTCCTTAGCTGAACACCAAGGACAGTTTACGTATTTTTGTCTCAACTTATAAAAATAGAACATCAGTATAAATATCACTGTATAAATATCTGATAAGTGAATGGCAAAATCTGCCACAGGAATGATTAATCAACACAAAGTCTCCGACTGGATCCAGTATACCTATTTTGCTCTATTTCAAACTATTTTTACTCAACATCATAATTCAATGCATTCATTTTGGTAGTGTCTTTTTAATGAAAGACTGTGTTAACACAATTTTCCACTTCCTTTGGACCCACTCTACAGGGAAGCATCCCACAGGTGAGGAAACCAGTTAGGCTTGTACCTGGTATAAAGACAAAATAAGACTGTGAGGCTTCCTGAGGCCTGGTAAAGGGATATGTTGGCCAACTTGGGACCCTCTTTTGCTTAACCCTAGCAGTCCTTCACATTTGTAATCCCACTCTTCTCACCTATGACATTCCCTGGTCCGTTACAAATCATAGCGGTATTTTTAATTTACCCTTTCCTCACTGCTGTTGTTACCTTTTCCTTTATAGGATGACATCAGGAGTGACCAGTCCCTCTTTGAAATGCTGTCTAGAGTTATTGCTGATGACCCAACAACAAGCACATAATGACAATGACCCAGAAGTTGTCCATATCATCCAATAAGGGGAGAGAAGCCATCTTTGTGAACAACAATAAGGGGTTTATGTAAAGCATGTATAAAATCAGTTTTCAATGTCAACAGCTGCTCAGAACCAACAGTCCTATTGCTGTGGGGTCTCCAGGGATGCTGGAATATTTCCAGGTATCGAGAATCTAGAGTAGCTAGAGATATGATTTTTATCCTTCCTGGAGAAGAATATCATAGCCAAGCCCAAAGAGCACATCATTGAGTTGGAATAGCAAACTGGCCTTGGTCTTCCCTGCACATATATTTTTCTTTGATAATCTAATATTTCTGTATATTTTTCCTGGTTGAATAAAACAAATCCCTTGTCCATGGCAAAAGAAATTTGTGTTTTTCTATTTTCAGAAAATAAAGAAGGAGAAATAGATTTCTGGGTTCTAGAGGAGAGTCAGCAACACCAAGTCTTGGTTCCATTTCTTTGCATTCTTACATATGTTTGAGGAGTGTTGTGCTTCTGACTAGCAGGGAGCCTTCTATAACTCAAGGTAAATATGCATCGAATATCTTTGCTCATAAGGTGACTACTTTATGATCAACAGGGACCCATAAGGTCCCCTGAATGCCTCTTGAACTACAATAGTAGCCCTTCCTAACTAGCCATGCTCCCCAAAGGGAGCACAAGGATAGATACATTTGCAAATGTAGTGCTTTTAGGTCTTACTGCTTCCATAAATCAATTCAATTTTACATTACTATGCCATGTTGCACTTCTTCCAGACTTTTGGACCTATTTCTGAGCTACCTCATCTGAACAGAATAAGAAAGAAATCAGTCTTGAGTTCAGTGAGGCCTTGGGAAGCTGACTCTTTGTGCCTCAAGTTACATCAGTCATTCATTTATTCAGCACACACTGTAGGAAAGGAAGCACCCTAGGTGCTGGGGGTGAACAAAACAGAGTTCCAGCTCTCTCAGAGAAGACAGACAAGAATGATAGCAATATATGTGTTGGGAAGCAAAAATAAAGCACACTAACAGGCGAGAGTGTCTACAGTGCTCTTAATATAGTGGCCAGACACGGGCTCTTTGAGGAGTTAACATTTGAGCAGACAATCAAGTGGGCAAATTTTGTGGGACATCAGGAATTGAGATGGGAATGCAGTGGATATGTTTAAAGAAGAGCAGAAAGGCTAGGATATCAGGAGGAAGTAAGTGGGAAAGAGAATGGCTAGACCATCCAGGGCCTTTCCTCATCTGGAAGAGGCAAAGAGTAATCATCATTTCCCAGAGACAAGGTAAAAACTAAGAAGAGAGCTACTCAATATGCAGTACCACTTGTTTTTGATGTTAGAGGAACTCCTTTGTACATTTTCTTGTCTCCTCTTGGCAGTGTCACTCTTCAGTGGCTGGTGTCTCATACATTCAGACGGCCACACTCAAGTCTCCCTTAAACCATCGTTGCCATGTACATTAAACATTGCATATTACTTTCCTAGCACAGTTGTAAGAAAGTACAATGCTTTATGCTTTCACAGCTCTCAAGGCTAGAGGTCAGGAAGGAAGGTATCAGCAGGGCCGGCTCCTCCTGGGTACTCTAAGGGAGCATCTGCTCGAGGTCCTTCTCTGAACTTCTGGTGACAGAGGGCAATCCTTAGAGCTCCTTGGCATGGAGATAAAACACTCCCAACACTGCCTTCATCTTTACACGACATTCTCTCTCTGTGTCTGTGTACTTCCTCTCTTTTTATGACACAAATCATATTGGATTTAGGGGTCACCCTACTCCACTATGAACTTATTGTAATTCACTTCATCTACCAAGACTCTATTTCCAAATAAGTTTGCATTTTGAGACTCCAGGAAGAGCATGAATTTTAGGGGAACTCAGTACATATTTGAATTCAGGTTGATTAGTGAATGAGCTTTCCTGGATAATCAAATTGGCTGGTAAAGAAAAGAGAGGCATACATATACTCCACATACAGATTTAAAACAAAACAATGCAATTCTTCCGAACATAATTTAACCAGAAAGGGCTCTGGGATCTGTATGTGACTCATTCACAACGAAAAAACATTAGCTGTCATTCTCTGAATGGGCATGCTTAAAATGAAGATAGAGTTGGGAAATGCATGCAATGTATGGTGGTATACAGTCTCTAGACAAACCAGACCCAAGTTCAAATCCCAGTCACATCAAAGTCAAGAAGTCACTGAAGCTCTCAGGGCCTGCATTTCTGTACACTGAAAAAGTACCTTGAGGGATTGTTCTAGCGTTGATACAGGAAATCTCACTGCACCCTAGACTTGTGTTTGTGCCTGCCACACGTCATGGAGGGAGTGAAGGATGGCAGTCCCCAGAAAACAACCACTGCTCAGGTAAACGGCAAAGAAAACAGCTAGATGGTAAACTTGGACGGTTTGCTGTGTGTGACTCAACTGTACTAGCTGGGTCAACAGGTGGACTAGGGGTTCTGCAATCATCCTAGGCCGGTATAATTTAGGTCAAATCTTGAACTGACCTTCTAGGCTTGTTCAAACTCACCAATCGGTTTTCCTTGTGAAATATTCTGGCTTCACCTTTTTCAAGGCCCACACTTGCCTTTGGCCTGGGAAATACTCTTCAAAGAGCTTGTTCTTCCTTGCATGCCGAAATGTGATCACATTCTCAATGTTTTAGGGTAATTTTCTACATGCCATTTTCTGACAGTGAATCTGAAAGCCCCATCTCTCTGTGTTGGATATTATTCCTGCCTCACATGGAAGTAACTTCTGCTTAAGATTCATATTGTCTTTGAATCTTTTTATCTTTCTTTTCGTCATGTTTCAAAATGACACAAGAAAGTGCCTAAAACAGTACCTGAAATATAGTGGATATTCTCTTTTCTGTTCTCACACAGAACAGGAGTAGAAAAAGCCCCACTGTTTGGGTGAACACAAGCTGACACACACTGTACTCAAAATCTGGATTCTTTTTCTTGTTATTATTCTGAGCATAAGGAATTGATAGACATGTAATAGCTTGATGCATATGGTTCATCTATTAAGGGTAGAGCACTCTCAACTTACTTTAAAGATTTTTTTAATTCTTTCAATTGTTTGTTTATTCTGGGTTCTCTATTTTTTTTTAAATGTTTTTTTAATTTATTTTTGACACAGAGAGAGACAGAGCATGAGCAGGGGAGGGGCAGAGAGAGAGGGAGACACAGAATCCGAAGCAGGCTCCAGCCTCTGAACTGTCAGCACAGAGAGTGATGCGGGGCTCAAACTCACAGACTGTGAGATCATGACCCGATCTGAAGTCAGACACTTAACCGACTGAGCCACCCAGGCCCCCCTGGGTTCTCTATTTAACATACTTTATTAACATGAATCATATTGGTTTAATATTTGCATACATGTATTTCATTCATCACTGAACTATTAATACTGTGAGAATTGAGACTTTATATTCATGCCTATCTCTATCTTTTTTTTTCTTTTTTATCCTTCTTTCTTCCCTCCTTCCTTTATTTCTTTGTATCTACCTACCATCTATCATCTGTCATCTATCTGCCTATCATCATCCATCAACCTAAATTTAATATATCTCTAATTCTATAATCCATAGGTATTTCCACTTCTGTATTTGCTTTACCACTGTGATCAACTGAATAAATGTTCGCTTAAATTGGTATTGGAAATGTGTATCATTTATAACTATTGTTTCTAGGTATAATTAACCTTACTAATTTAGAAAAACTTAACACTATGCAATTTTCCTTCCTTTTGTAATAGTGCAAAGCAATACAATTTTTGACTCAGAACAATTTCATTCCATAGAACTAAACATAGTTCAGAACTCAGTAAATCCTTGTTGATTTATTAAAAACAATGCATTCTGTCTTACATTTATTAGGCATACTATTACACTATTAACTTAGGTCATCTGTATATTCACAAAATCCCTCTATTTGGACCACAAGATAGATAAGGATATGTGCATACAGTGATAGGTCAAAAAGTATTGCCAGTTTTAGGAATTTTATAGCTATGGGATGCTTTCTGGATGCTGGATTAAACATCAACATGATGAGCAACAAACCAAACATACAGTGATCACATTTAATCTCTTTCCCAATTTAGCTCCACAGGGAAAGGCTTCTTGGATGGCAGGACACCCACTCTGCAAATGATGCTTTAAAGAGAGTAATAAGGCTTAAGATACATATTTATTTTCATCTTGTTTATAAAATATAGCAGAAACGAATTCTATTTTTATTATTTTTTTAATTTTTAATGTTTATTTATTTTTGAGAGAGAGACAGAGCATGAGTGGAAGAGGGGCAGAGAGAGAGGGAGACACAGAATACAAAGCAGGCTCCAGGCTCTGAGCTGTCAGCACAGAACTCAATGCGGGACCCGAACTCAGGGATCATGAGATCATGACCTGAGCTGAAGTTGGACACTTAAAACAAGTGAGCCAACCAGGCACTCCAGGATTCTATTTGTAAAGATGGCAAGTTATAAGAGGTCTTTAAAATTGAAAGCAATTCCAAATGGGCTATTGTTTGCAGCAATGAACAAATGAAACAACCACGCATCAGCATTCAAATCACCTATCGGTGTGAGTTCACATATATATTGACTGCCTACTATGTGCAACTCACTGTTCTACATACAACAAAGAGCACTGAGACTAGTATTAACTTTGAAGAAATTATCTTCTAGTGAGGAAAGACATGTCAATAAGTATAAATAAGAAAAAGCAGAATGGAGACATTTCAACAGTAAAGAGAGCACTGCTAAGGAAACACAGAACAAGAGGTTTGTTCTATTTCAAGCCTGAACTCTTTTCCATTTTTTCACGTACATTAATGGAGAAGAAAAATCTGATAGGGAAGATAAAAAAGAATTTAGAAAGAGATGGAATTTGAATTGTGCTTCGAATCAAAACTTGTTAAAATGGAAAGAGAAAGTTTCAACTCAATGGGATATCCCTGTTAGGGCAATAAAGGGTAAGGTTCTGAGAATGGTGTAATGGGATGGGGAGGAGAAGTGTCACTGGTGAAAATAAGATCAGAAAGGTGGGTGTGACCAGACATACCATGCCAAGAAACCTGAACTTAATCCGGTAGCTCAGTAGTTTATAAATTTCAGCATACGTTAGAATCATCTGAAAGAGTTGTTATAAGACAGATTGTTTGGCTCCACCATCAGAGTTCCAGATTCAGAAAAATGTTGCTTAGGAACTAAGAATGTGATTTCTAGAAAGCTCCTAGGTGATGGTTCTAAGACGATACTTGTGAGAACCACTACTCTAGTCAATGTAGACAGCAGGAAATATCTGGTAAGGAAGTAGTATCATCTGATCTATAGTTTAGGAAGATGGCACTAGCAAGGACAGATTCAAAGAACTCAGCTTAGAGCAAGGAGACCAATTAGAAAGTTCTTAAAATAGTAGAGGTGAAGAAAAGAAATGGGTAATGATATGAAAAAGAAATGTCAGGGAAATTATAGAGGTAGAATCAACAGGATGGAGAGATTAATCAGACAGGAGAAATGAAGAAGGAGTCAAGAATGGCTGCCATTTCAAACCAGGATTCCCAACAGGATTGTGACATCTTTAATGGAAATAGGGAGCAGAAGCAACTTTGAGGTTGAAGTTGGCAAGTATGGTTGGGGTAGAAGACTCGCTTATTATTTTACAAATGGGGTTGGTTTTTTTTTTTTTTTTTTTGCCTTTATTACAGGTGTTTACGGCAGAATGCCATTGCTTGCATTGTCTGGTCAGTGCAACAAAAGTACATCTGTGTATCTTTTCCGTACTGTGAGCTCTGTTGGGCATTCAAATCTCATAACGTCAGGGAAACATTCAAAAGAAATGGGAATGAAGACTGCTGTGTTTTAATATGCATTTGCTTTCATATTAATGATATCACAGATTTGTTGTCTATTTGATTAACTCAGTGCAAGAATTATGGAGAAAATTACACAAAAGTGCACAATTTGTATACTGCTCAAGTAAATTTAAGTGAGAATTTAAAAAAAATATCAGAGCTAATTATTTTTTAGTGATGCTAAGTCTATTTTTATCACTGTAGAAGAGGTCTTATGATAATACCTAATAGGCTGTACACGTATTAGCTTTACACACAACTGTTTGGCTGTTCATCTACATTTATATGTGTAATCATGTATCTGTTATGATGGGGGTCTGTCCACACACTGCAGTTTGTTCAGGGAATTACAAGCAAGTATCTGTGCACCGACTGCAGGATCTTTGTTTCTCATTTTCGTCATAGGTGTAAAGGTAACAGTTCATTTCAAATATTTAGAACCCCTTCGTTTACATAGTGTTTTCATAAACACTATCAGACTTCTGCATTAAAAAGTGGTAAGAAATGCAGGGGCACCTGGGTGGCTGGGTCGGTTAAGCATCTGCCTCTTTGACTCTTGATTTCGGCTCAGGTCATGATCTCACAGTCCTGAGATGGAGCCCCCACATTGCTCTCCTCCCAACTCCCACCCCTCGCTGTGTGTGGAGCCCGTTTAGGATTCTCTCTCCCTTCCTCCCTCCCTCCCTCTGCCACTCCCTTGCTTGCTGGCTTGTGCGCTCTATCTCTGAAAAAAAAAAAAGTAACAAGTTCAGGAAAAAAATCATGGGGAATATTTTGTATCTTTTCTTTTCATGTTCATTTAAAGGGCCAAGAACAGGAAGAAAAAGTAAACAAGGTTTCCTTGAACCTTAAACTAAACCTTCCAGAGGTTTTGTTGACATGCTCTCAGGCATTCTTCAAATAATCATGACAAGTAAAAATCTATGTTTACACAGTAGAGATTACACTGATTCAGACTTTGTTGTTTGGGCTTTGTTCTCCCCTGCCTTTAAGAGGGTATAGCCTTTGGGTGTGAAAATTTGTATACACTTTTTTGAGGGCTGATAAATTTGAGAAGATGCACTTACATAAAAAACTGTACCAGATAGTTATTAATATGAACATCTACTAAATTTAAAGCAAATTTAAGTGGTTACAATGCTACTTAGCAATTAAAAGTTTCTCAGATGGGGTGCCTGGGTGGCTCAGTCAGTTTAAGCGTGTGACTTCAGCTCAGATCGTGATCTCACAGTCCGTGAGTTCGAGTCCCATGGCGTGCTCTGTGCTGATAGCTCAGAACCTGGAGCCTGCTTCGGATTCTGTCTCCGTCTCTCTCTGCCCCTCCACTGCTCACATTCTGTCTCTCTCTCAAAAATAAATTTAAAAAGTTAAAAAATTAAAAAAATAATTATAATTTTTAAAAAAATTTTCTCAGGTGCTGGTTTGAGATTATCTTCATAGTGTGTTTATTAATACGGATTAAACTTAAATCCAGAGGAATTTTCCGGCCTACCAGTTGCTACCTCACAATAACATTTAACACAGTAAGCTGCTATTATTTACAAACAAGTTCAGATTCTCAGAAATTGGCAGTTGGCTTGTTTCACGGTTAACTACTAAATACCTTTGACGACGAACATAGAACTTCTCATGGTTTGTCCAGCTCAGTATCCTTTGTTTTTTTTTTTTTAATTTTTTTTTAACGTTTATTTATTTTTGAGACAGAGAGAGACAGAGCATGAACAGGGGAGGGGCAGAGAGAGAGGGAGACACAGAATCTGAAACAGGCTCCAGGCTCTGAGCAGTCAGCACAGAGCCTGACGTGGGGCTCGAACTCACGGACCGCGAGATAGTGACCTGAGCCGAAGTTGGACGCTTAACCGACTGAGCCACCCAGGCGCCCCCCTTTCTTTGGATACAGTACCAAAAAGCCATAGCTAGATTCCTTTGTATACCCATCAAAGGTTAAGACCCTAGAACCCTGGTAATCACACCATGACCCTTTCCTTCAATATGTTTCAAACAGAAAATATTTGAGTTGGGAGGGGGAATGATTTTACAGTATTTAGTCTGAGCCAACTCTGCAGGGAGGCATTCACTGATTCACTATTTCAACAAATATTTACAGGGTATCTTCTATACCCTAGGCACTACTAGGGCTAGGATAAAGCATCTGATAATCTTACTGCATATCACTTTGAGCAGGCTTCCCTTCTTCTCTAAACTTACAGGTTATGTTGTTCCCAGTGTATCGTTATGGGCAAGAAGGGACATTGGTATTAAACTTTATTTTTTTCAACCTGGTATTCATGAATATTTCAAAGCTAAAAAAAAAAAAAAGCAGTGTTGTGGGTTCTTTTCGTGATCATTCATTAAGGTGTTTTATTTTTAATACTTTGTCTTTTATTGTTCCCTAGTTTTCAAAGGCAAGTTCTTGTCTTTGTATTTGACAGCAAGGGCCACACTGGCCAATACAGAGACCCGCTTGGGTACCATGAAATTATGAGAAATAAATACGAACTGTGAAATGCATAAAGCTTATGCATTCTCTTTCTTTATTTCCATTAATGTGCCATGAAATAGTCAATCACATATTCTTTTATTCTATAAATTGGAAAATACTGAATAATTCAACAGGTCTGAAATTTCAGAACTTCATTCAGTGGAGTAGCTGCAGTCCCTGATCTCTATTTGAATATGCTGCCAGTTATTGCAAGTCATAATAGCACAATACAGGGCCGAGATGAATATCACTCACTCAGTTGTTTCCTTGAATGGCTTTGGGGTATGAAGTAAACTATACTACATCACTGTCCTCATAATGAGATCGTTCTGCTGGATAAACACACTCCCTGCAGGCCCTACCTGCTGATAGGACCCACTGAACCAAATATTTAACACTTCACAGAGGCTCCTCCTTGCCATTCTTCAATACTGCATGCATCATTTTCAAGAGAAAATTTGATGCAAAGAAGTAGAAAATTGAGCTACTGACTCCTGGGTTCGTTGTTACAATCCGGCTTAGTAAGAAAGCCTCAACTCAATTTCTGGGTCCTGTGAGATAACAGAAGTTTCAAAGTTCCCACTAAGATTGTGCAAATCTAAATTCTCATTCTATCTGACCAATTTACACATGGAATTTGGTGAAACCAGTCCACCTGCGGAAACCACTGAAACAAAGCATGGAGTTAATAAAGTGCTTATTCATTTGCTTGAAATATTCACTGAAAAGATCGACTCACGCAGAAAATGGTAACTTTTTTATTCCAGCATTTAAAAGATGACACCATTTTTGTAAAAGCACTTCTTCCACCATTAGCATGAGGTCTCATGTGGGAGAAAAACAGCACAGCTCAGAAAGAGTGCTTTGATAGTTTTCATGTGTAAGGATGTTAGAACACCAAGTTTGGTTGAGTTGTACATATATTTAATTTTTGCGTGTGTGCGTGGGGGAGGGTGCTGGTTTTGCCCCTATGTTTATTGTCATAATGTTAACAAACCTAGGGTCTTGCGGCTTTCTTTCATAAACTATACAACAGAATGGTGTCAAAAGCATGCTCTTTATAGTCAATAGTTCATGTACATTACTCTCATAATGGAACTACAATGCCATAAGTGCTGTCAGACAAACATGAACAGAGCGCTATGACAGTGTTAACTTTTCCTAGCTTAGTCAAAAAATGAGTTCGTGGGGGCATGCAAGAGATGGGGCTTTGAGATTAATCATGAACTCAGTGATGACAATTCTAAGAAGCGAGAAAAGGCAAGCTAACAGTGTGAGTGGTGAACTGATGAGGTGCATGTGGAAAAGACAACGCACAGAGAGAGGCTTCAAAAAAAGCCTTAGGAAAGACCGAGAAATCCAAGAAACTCCCTAGAACTTAATTTGTGACTTCTTTTTAATTCTGAACCTAAACCCCATTCATCTTTTAAAAAACACTTTTTTTATTGTGTAAGTCATAATAACAAAACATTTTGTAAAGTAATTTGAGTGGGTTCTGAACTTTGCACCTAACAAAAGTCTCAGTAAATATTTTCATAATGGGATTGTACCACAAGAAGATTTCATTTTATGCATTATTCATTAACATTATGTAAATATAAATTATCTTTTCAATACAATTTATAAAAATTTTTGTTAGTGGCTGCAAATATATTCACACTGTAAATGTATCATTACATATTATCAATATCTAATGTATCATTAGATATTTAATTTGTTTTAACTTTGATTTTAATATACAGTACCATGATCTATGTCATTTTATATGCATTTTCTTTGAATTTCTGATTTTGCCTTGAGCTGGAATATCTAAAGGAAGATTACTGGGTCAAAGGTTATCATATGTTATACCAAATTGTTTCCATAAGTTTAAGTCCACTTACGTTCCTGTTTGCAGTGCATATGAGTATCCAGTTCACATCATCACTGCTACATGGACTATATTTCTACACCACTGCATTCTCCATTCAGTACCCAATCTACTCCTTCCATACGTGCTTATAAATCCACAAACAATGGTGGTCCTGATGAGATATTCTCCAGTGCAAGTGTTTTCGTATACTTTTCCTTCAGTTTCCAAGTATACAGTGATGACTCTGAATCTAAACATTCATTTGTGCTCCTCTTTGCTGATTTTAAAAACTACCATCCATTTATTAATCTTCATATGCCCTAAATGCAGTGACTTTTTATTAATGGTGTTTGCTGAAGGAAAGAGGGCTTGCTTTTTCATATACTGTCTTACTGTGTACCTCACCTCAATCTGACAGATCGTAACTAGTGATCTCTTCTAATACTATTAACCTTTTTTGTTCATTAAAACATCTTGATATCTGTCATATTTCATTAGCATACATTGATAAACAACTTTTTTAACCTTTTATTTATTTAATATTTATTTTGATATTTATTCATTTATCTTAAGTACAATTTACTGTCAAATTGGCTTACATACAAGACCCAGTGCTTTAAATCTTTAAACTTACACATTCATATGAAAAGAGAAACACAAAAAATGATTCCACATTTTCTCTTTTCCTGAGCATTTTCATATAACAGATAAATCTAAAACTTCACCACAAGTCAAATCTTCAAAATTAAATGAATTCTTTTTCAAGAAAGGTGAATTAAACTCAGCTTATCACCCTATAATAATGGCAAATCAAAGTATTCGTGAATTAATATAATTTATAGGCTTTAAAAAATGTTTATATATTTTTGAGAGAGAGAGGGAGAGAGAGAGAGAGAGAGAGAGAGAGAGAGAGAGAGAGACGGAGAGAGAGAGAGAGAGAGAGAGAGAGAGCGCAGGGGAGGGGCAGAGAGAGAGGGAGACACAGAATCCAAAGCAGGGTCCAGACTCTGAGCTGTCAGCACAGGGCCCAACATGGGGCCTGAACTCATGAACCACGAGATCATGACCTGAGCTGAAGTAGGACACGTAACCAACTGAGCCACCTAGGCACCCCCGTGAATTATATAATTTAAAGATAAGTCTTTATTTTAAATTCTGAAATCCATATATACTTGCAAATGCTAAATACGTCACTTATTATTTTGAATTCCATCACAGAAAATCTCTCCCGCGCCCTCTCCCCCCCATATATAATACATATAAATACATATATATACATATATAGAGAGAGAGAGAGAGCGAGAGAGAGAGCGAGAGAAAGCACACAAACTCACACAATATTCCATATCAAATTCAATGGCTTTACTTAAACAATTAACGTTGACAATATAATCATGTGACAAAACCATGTGAATGCATTTGCTATGTGGTTTCCTCCTCACGGTTTCTAGCCTTACACCAGCCAAACATGCACAGTGAAAAAAGACAAGTAAGTAAATCCATGCATCACCATTCTTTTTCAACTTTGGGTCCCTAAAGTTGAAATTGGCTTTGTGCCAAGTTCAGCAGTACCTTCATTTCCTATTTTTTTCCTTAGAATTAACTTAAGAACTCTTACACTTCATCTATTTTTGTTCCTTTCTAATTGAGGGCAACTAAGAGATAGAACAATAGGGGCGTGTTTTGTGCACCAGGGATTTGAGTCCATGGTATATTCAAACTGGCTCTGGTTTGTTCTGAAAGGAAGGGAGCGGTAATTCCCCCAAAGTGATCTGAGGGCTCTACTCCCAGCTCCCCTGTATCTCTGCACAGTTGTTCCAGTGAGGGACATGTAGTGTAAAGATAGGAGCACTAACAAGTGCAATGAGTCTGGAATCAGTGGGTCCAAATGAGGCCAGTCTGAGAGTGTACTATAAACAAGGCTCCCTCATGAGAAGTTCATGACTTCAGAAGTTTAAACTGTTTTGGTAATTCATGTCCACTAATGGCCTCTAATTAAGGCACAACCTTTTAAATAAACTGATAGTTATGTGAAGCGTAAATAAGAAGATAATTCTTTAATGGGCTGTTTTGTCCTAAAGACATTAGACTTCCTCCCTGGTCCGAAGAGTCACATATATTGTTTTTGTTTATTTCACATTCACTGAAACACATACATTCTATTGCAATCTTGAATTGAATCTCTTATTAAACTACATTTTAAAGAAGCAAAAGAAATGGAGATAAACAGTATTTTTAAAGAAAACTACTAGGAACAATATCAATTTGATCTCCATGAAAACTTGTTCTTCATTCTCCAAAAAGATAAAGCATGCACATTCAAAAACTTGGTTCTGTTATAGCTTCCCTTTGTGTATAACATGAAGGCATTAAGATCCCTACTATACTTGCATGGATATTCAATCTGATTACAGTGTATCTCTAAGTTGTTTTCTCTGATATATAATCATAACTGCATACTCTGTGCCTCTTTCATACTGTGGAAAGTCCTAGATACAGTGCCCTACTGTGCTAGTTGACTATTATAAAATGTCAAAGAACAATTTCTAAATTAATAGGAATTAAAAATGACAAAACCCCAAAATAAATGCAACACTTTGGGGTTGATCCACCCAACTTGGAGTGACTGATTTTAAAGGAAGATACTCTTTGCATGTCTAGCACAAGGGACATGCCATATTTCAAAAAAATTACGGAAGTGCAATTCATTTCCAACTGAAGAGCTCTGATTTACAGACACGTTAATTTATGCTTATTTAAACTTGTACGAAAAATTGAAAAGTATGCAGCTTAGACTCCATTTAATACATGGTAAACAATAGGTAGCAACAGTTCGACCACAGAAAATCAATGAAACCAAAAGTTAGTTCTTTGAAAAGATCAATAAAATTGATAACACTCTACCAACGCTGACCAAGAAACAGAGTATGATAAACACTACAGTGTAATCATTATCTAGACTGGTTCATGATTGATAAACAGGTACATGTACAGTAATTTAGAATCTAGTTCCTGAGAACAGAACATATTTTTTCAATGGTTAGGTCAATGTTATATTATAAAAATACATTGATATTTAAAAATTATATTTTATATAAAATATAGTATAGTATATATTCACACTCTTTTTAGAGGTCCTTTTTAGAGGTGTCTACAAAACAAGACACCCAAGTCTTGCCTTATCTCTTGTGCCCTCCCACCTCTAAGAATGCTCACGTGGAGGCAGAACTGTGACCAGTGTCCGTCTGTAACTCCAGATGGCTTCAGAATGCTGATAAAAGAGTAGCTTCATTGAACGTCCCCCACTGCTTCACTACTGAAAAGGCGCATTAGTTGCGAAAAATTCAGGTACATGAAAATACTAGCATTCATATTGCACAGACGTTGAAGAGAATATGCCATCCTCCGCCAAGAAGTTCTTAAAAGAAGGAAATTCTGATTCCTACCTCCATTAAAATCACAGTAAGCTTAGAGGGGAAAAGAGCATGCTTTTGAATAAAGTACATTTTGGGGCCAATTTGTGCTGAGAATGTCAATATCAAATAGCATAATACACTAGAAGTAAAAAAATACCATGAGAAAAGGATAAAATGGAAATTTTATCATTTTCATGAACGTGTATAAAGAACTAGAGAACAAAGAGTATGTATTTACGTGTGTCTAAAGCAAACTTGGCCCATATGTAATTAATTACTTTAAAAGATTTTATTTTTTTTAATGTTTATTTTGAGACAGAGTGCACATGCACCACTATGTGTGGGGAAGGGGCAGAGAGAGAGAAAAGGAGAGACAGAATCCCAAGTAGGTTCTGCACTGTCAGAGCAGAGCCTGGTGCAGGGCTCGATCTCAGGAACCAAGAGATCATGACTTGATGACCTGAGCCAAAATCAAGAATTCAAATGCTCAACGGACCCAGGTGCCCCTACTTTAAAAGGTTTTAGAAACCGGGAACAGCATATTTTCCTACTCCTCCCTAATTGGGACACTAAGATATATCAGAACATTTTTAATTTGGAGATTCATAAGTTTACAAAAAAAATTATGTTTTTTGTGAAGTTTTTGTAATGTTTTTGTAATGTTTTGTAATGTATGTAAAATTTTGTAATGTTTTTGTAAAACATTGTCTACTTTGACCTTGCTCTATGAGGGTGGGGGAAAATGAGTAAGATTATAAACAAGATGGAACCAATACTAGTGAGCCAATTCTAGCGTAATTTTAACAACGACCAGCTACTTAACTCGCTGGGCCCTCACTCCCTCCTCCTCCAATGTTTTTTCTATCCCTAGCCCAATAGTGATGTTTGGATGTGATAAAGAGACTTAATGCCTTTTTACCTCAGGTGAAACTACAAACTTGACTTATCCCTGTAACATAAGCCTATGATTTGACTAGGGATTATTTTATTTCAATTCTGTACTTTGCACATCATGCCTGGATATACTGAAGGACAGTCAGAGTCAGAGCAGACAAATATTTTAGGAATAACCAAGCTTTGTGATCTGGATTCTTTCCTTATTACTATGAGAGAATATCCTCACTATCCTCACTGAGAACTGTTTTTTTTTTCAAGTTTTTATTGAAATTCCAGTTAGTTAACATAAAGTGTAATGTTAGCCGAGAATTATGTGAAAGACAACTGAGACACAAACATCTCTGCTTCCGTCTCTTCACGGTAACTGAGTATTGACTAGTTTCCTACTGCTGTATTCCCAGTTTATATTCACTAACATGATTGTAGTTGGGGCAAAATAACAAAGCGAATATGATTAGAGACAAAAGTGTAATATTCAATCCTTCCTTCCTTATTTGCTTCTTTCCACATGTAGAAAGGATAAAATATAATTTCTACCCCCAAAGAGCTCACTCTTTAATGGGAGGAATGAACACATAAACGGAGAGCTGTAATACAAGATGATTTGTTACTAATGGTGACATGATATGGACAGAATATTTTGGGACCCCTGATAACACAGGAAGGGTCAATGACATTTAATTTTACTATATGTTCCTGAGCATGTGGTAGAGAAAAATAAGATCTCTAAGTTGATGCTAAATTACTCATCATCACAAAATTATATTCAGAACCATTTCACCTTTTGATAAAAGGCATCTGATTTCATTTTAATATAAGACTTAGACAATGTGATTTAGTTATTCTGAGAAAAAAGTTAACCTGGGTTATATTTCTGACTGCTCTAATTAATGAACCTGTTGGACACTGCATTGAGATTTTGAAGCAGTTATTTCCACAAATAAAATATTAATGAAGGGAGAAGAAACATGGGTTGTTTTTCAGAAACTCATGTGGATGGGAAAAGGTTCCACCTCTAATAATGAATACTAAGGAAGTTAAAACCATGAGGTTTCTGATGATGATGATGCTTTTGCCTATTAGTAACTGAAAACAGAATGACACTCAATGCAATAGAGACTGTGGTGAAAATGGCACAGTTGTACACTGAGGAGGTAATGACCTACTTATTTATATCATAAGAGAATTTCAATTTTTCATTCACTCAACAAATACTTACTGAATTCTCATTAGGACAACAATAATAATAACTACTATACTGAAAACCTATACTGTGACAAATGCTACACTAATAATTGTATATGAATAATTTCATCTAATTCTTAGAAAATCCTATATGTTAGGTCTTGTTATTATGTTCGTCTTATATTTGTACCCAAGGATAGATGTTAACACACGTCAGAGCCAGGACACAAACCCAGACAATCTGAACCACTAAAAATACAAAGTGCCAGGCAACAGATTTAGAATATAAGATATATAGTGGTAAATAAACCTAACACAGTAGTGACCTTCACAGAGTGATATCTAGTTGTGAAGAGAGATATTTATCAAGGAAACCAACAAAGGCATATGTAGTAATATTAAACACTGAAAAAAGTACACCAAAGGAAGGAACAATACTCTGTGAGGTATGAATAGCTACTTCATATTAGGGAGTTGGGGAAGGCCTCTCTAAAAATGGAACATAAAAACTGACCACTGAAGGGTGAGAAGAAACCAGACAAGGAAAGTGCAGGAAGAAGAGCCGTCCAAACAGATGAAACAGCATGTGTAAGAAGGTTTGCTTGCTCTGTAGGTCTGGGAGTTAGAGTCATAGTTAGAGAGGTAGGCAATACGTAGATTATATTAAGAAGGTAGGCAATATGTAGATTATATTAAGAAATGTGGATTTTATTCTTAGTGCATGAAAAATCACTGCAATGAAGATTAACTTAAAACTTAAGGGAAGATTAGAATGGCAAGAAGTGGGCGTATGGAAGAGGAAGAAAGTTGCAAGCCAGGTTTTGAATTGACCAAGTGGGTGGATAATGGTAACATTTACTGGATTGAGGAGGTCTGAAAGAAGAGCGTATCAGCCAGGAAGATCAAGAATTTAGCTTAGGGCATGGAAGCGGTTGCAATCTTTTTGGAAAGTTAGGAACAAGCATTTGTAAAGAGCCTAAAGGGTTATCTTTTGGCCTACAATTTAGCCTCAATAAATAATTCAAATACCAAGGATGCTATCTGTCCACAGATGATTGTAGTTAAAATTCCAAAGCAATCTGAAAGGCAACAATGGGGAATCATGAAAGGACTTGCGTTCACAGCTATTAAGACCACACTTAGGAAAAGTCTTCAAGTTGGAGGAAAAGTTTACAGCACTTGAATGAAATAAACATTTATTTATTTATTATAATATACATATTTATTACGTGTTTTAACCGTTTATATACTTTTATTCCAACTATAAAAATCACCTATATGCACGATGTAAGAATAGTTCTAATACCATACACACATACGTACATGTAAACATAAACTAGGATGGTATAATATGATGCGTGATACTTTTCACCTTTGTTAAAATCTTTTAATCCTGTGATTGTGTGAGTGTGTGTCTGTGTGTGTGTGTGTACACTTGCATTCATGCACACATACACACACACATTGTCTGATAGAACGTTCACTTTTGGGTGAGCACCGTGCATTTAGGTACCACTTTTTGTTCTTTCTCCAGGCTATACTCTTTCAATGCCATTCTTAGGTCAAAGGGTAATTGCACTTTCAACCTGCACACAGGATAAAAAATCAAGAAGTCTTCATTCTTAATTTAATGGTTACGTCCCGGCATGCCACAAGAGGATGAAGAACTAAACCCTGCACAGCCCGGATGGGAACCTTGTCAGCCTCCCCCTCCGTTTTCGTAACCACACTCTGCCACACTAGGCTAGGATGGTGCTCGCTCAGCCTCACCAATGCCACTACAGTCTGTCCCATTAGAGTCTCATCCTCAGTAAGATTCTTGAACCTTGATGTACATTGTAACCATGTGCTCATTTCTCTCTGTCCCCAATCATACTGTAAAACAAAATACCTGAGAATCTAAATCCCAGTTAGAATGAATTGGGACAAAAACATGGAAAATAAGAAAAGTCACTGTAATAATTACAACTGTCCACCAAAGTAACAGACTTTATGTCTCAAGAGTTATGTCATATGGAACTCCTCATGAGGATGCTGGGTGAACAACTCCCATGGTTAGAGGATCAGAGCTATGGTTCCCAGACTTTCGAAATTCCAATGGTCACAAATTAAAAACAGAAGACTGGGAAGGGAGGCCAACGTGAGCCTGCCACTTTATACGGCCTTCTGTTTTTAAACAAACAAAATAAAGCAGCAATACAATCTCCATCTTCTGTCATTCTCAAATAGAGTCAATAGCATGTTAACGTCAAAAGTGAATGTAAAACAATATCAGAATAAAACCATAAGCCTTTAAGTTTAGCTTGATGGGAAAAAAGTCACTATTGTCCTTCTTTGCCTTATATTCCCCAAAACCAGTTCAAAACAAACAAACAACAAACAAACAAAAACACTGTCCAGAGCCAGTAGCAGTCAGAAGGCTGCAGAGTATTTGAGAACCACTACATGGGTTTCTACAGGAGTTCTTTTGCCCCCAGTGGTAATAAGAACCCGACTGGCTTAGGTTTCCTGGGTAATTACCATATGGAAGACACTATTGAAAAATTTTACATTCATTAATAATCAAAACAATCATTGAAATGGAAAGGTAATTTTATACTCTCCATTTTCCAGGCGAAGAAACTGGAGTTTCAAGTCACAGTGCAAGAAAGCAGAGTACCACAGATGGAAACTGAGATCTAGCTGACTCAAAAATGCATACTTGAGAGAGAGGGAGACACAGAATCCCGAGCAGACTCCAGGCTGTGAGTTGTCAGCACAGAGCCTGATTGGGGGCTCAAACCCACAGACCGTGAGATCATGACCTGAGCCGAAGGCATACGCTTAACCGACTGAGCCACCCAGGTGCCTCCAAAATGCATACTTTTAACTCCAGATCTGTGACTTTTTATTTTTAACATAAATGTAACCTCTGTAAAAAACAGATGATTATATAACATCTTCTCTTCCCCTCATTTATTTCAGTTTCTGTATGATGTGATTAATGAAAATACGTCAACATCTCTATTTTGTTTCCTATTGTGTGTGTTGCTGTTTTCATGGATCAAGTAAGGAAACTAATTCTCCAAATGGAATATCCCAAAATTAGCATGGCAAACTGTTAATTTTTTAAAAATATTTCTTGGCAATGTAGTTGCATTAAATTTTAATTATAGCTTACTCAAAAATAGGCATTTCACTTCAGCACTTATTAATCAATATTTTACTGGCCCTCTTCATTACAAGTCCTCTAATGGAAAAAAAACATGCAAAATGATCCATGATATCATGTGTAGGTTATGTTTCATACCTCAATTTACTATTTATTTCCCACAGTAATACAGCCAATATCTTAAGCATTTGACTATATTTTGACATAGATCATATGAGAATTTCCAGTAATGATACAATTTTGCAATTTGACTTTCTAATTATGAGTTTATCTAACATCAGTTACATTTAAACTCATGATTAATCTTATATTATACCTTCTTAAGACTTCTGAATTATGGATTTCCTGGAGCTAAAGACAAGAGCATTTAAGAAGAACTTCAGACTATTTGAGGTGCTTAAGTGGCTCAGTCAGTTAAGTGTGTGACTTTGGTCCAGGTCACAATCTCATGATTTGTGGGCTCAAGCCCCGCACTGGGCTCTGTGCTGGTGGCTCAGAGCCTGGAGCATGTTTCGGATTCTGTGACTCCGTCCCTCTCTGCCACTCCACCTCTCATGCTCTGCCTCTCTCCGTCTCTCAAAAAATAAATAAATGTAAAAAAATTTTAAAAAAGAACTTCAAACTCTATAAAAATCTGTATCAATATGAATATATACTAAATACTTAAATGTAGATTTAGCACATAAGTTATAAATAACAGTAGCTTAAAGAAACATAATACTTATTTTATAGTATATCAATGTTTTAACACTTTTTCTGCCTTAAATTTGTCTACCAAATAAGGATACGGGAAATCTTAATGCATGCTTTTTTTCAAATTTATTTCTTTTCACTCAAAATTAATATTTACTGATTATTCACTATGGAAACAAAAGAAATAGTTTTTAAAAATGAGCTCACAAAGTGTGGGATCTTTTGGAAAATAAAACTTGAGACAGAATTCACCATTGTAAGGTGGATTCGAGCTGTACTTTTTGTTAGAAATAGAAAAGGCTTATGCCATAAACCCCTTGAAGAGCTGCCAAATTAGGGTCATAGAAGTCTGAGCCTAAAGCTGATAGCAAAGGAAATCCAATTTGAGTCTGACAAAGAGAAGCTGAGCTCTGGTATGTGTAGATGGTGGGGAGGGGAGAAGCAAATCATTTGGTATTTACCATCGGTATGTTAGCCATGGTGTCAGGACATTAAGTAACTCCTTACTTTCCATTCCCGTACTTATTAAGTCCCATAGAAAAACTTAAAAGATGCCATTTGTACCATGATCAGCAGACTTAGTTCAATCAAAAAAAATGCCATCTGCAAATCTGACATCCACTTATACTATATCTTATAAGAGGAAGGAAACCCAAAGGGCACCCCTGGACTTGAATCCACATATGTTTATTATTTCTTCTTAATAGAGCCCATCAATGTTAACAGCTCTCTGTGGAGGAACGTTATTACAATTAGAGCACCTGATTAAAAACAGGGCGCATAGGAACAACTTAATTTCTAACAAGAAGTAACTTTGACTTTGTTATATTTGATGACTTAAGTCAGGTAAACCTTACAGTGATACCCGATTGCTAAAAATCAAATACCAGGGGGCCAGCGTGGATCCCAGCCTATACGAGCTAGCTGAACAATGCTGTATAAAATGAATTAAAATGTCAAGGATATTATAGGGATTTAAAACTAAAGCACCACACAGAGGAACATGAAGGTAAAATGATCTTAATTCTTGGAGTAAAGTTTTAACTTGTTTTCTTTATGAATTGAAAATTTGTTCAAGCTCTCCTTCTTTACCCAATAGCACTTATTGTTATTCAATATATACATATTTTTAAGCAAAAATGTGGCACAGAGAAAATTCCTCTTAGGTCAACTATAAGCCAGTGTATTGTCACTCGATGCAAGTCATGTGTACTTGGTATTACTAAAAGAATTTTTCCCCCTCAATTTGCTCTTCTGTATAAAGTGTTATCATTGAAAAGTGACATACGACAAGAGAACTCTTCCAAAATTGACCCTCAAATGATCTGGGAAAAGCCCAGTTCAAGGACTGAATTTAAATGCTGGGTACAATAAAGGCTTTCACAAGTACTGTCAAAGGAATTTCTGTTCTATTAAAACAACTGAAGGATACATTGCTTTCTGGAAATATTTCCATCTTTCTCCATCACCATTAAGCATACTGCTCTCAAAAATAAATTCTCCCGGGACTAATTTTCCGTATACAAATTACAGCCGGAGAAGTTATAACAACATGTTATCATAAAATAAACCATGAAGCTCTCTGCAAAGGAATAGTAAGTCAGCATTCTAGCAGTGAAAAGTTGGCAGCGAAAAACGTATCCCCTGAGGAATTGTGTGAGAGATTTTGATGGGATTAAAACATGCTGCATGACATATGGTATATATTTTTAACACATATAATAGGAGAAATAAATTGGAAGAAGCATCTAAGCATTAATCCCCTAACTCCCACATCCGTTAGGGATTTATCTCTTTTAGTTTGTCATGGTAATGTAAGCATGAAAGGATCTTTCCTACCTTCTGGAATTCAACTTTAGAAAGGGAGATAAAATGTCACTATTATTTATCTGCATCCTTTAAGATGTTGTTTTGTGCAGAACAGAGAGATGTAAACAGATACATGCAGCAACCTCAATGTGCAGGCTGTTCAACTGAAATCAGTTTTACTAATACTTCCTATTGGTGCTAATATCTTTCCATGCACTCGAATGATGCAGTGCATCGTGCATCGGGGCAGACTCTGCCAAAAAAAATTGACTTTGGAATATGTTAGTGCCAACAATATATCTAGATAAATTGTAAATGCTTTTTAAAACATACTCTGCTTGCTCCTCTAAAAGGAGGGAAAGTTGAAAAAATAAATATGTGCTTTGCTCTGTGTTTTCAGAGTATTTCTGTAAGCAGTTCAGATTTCAGTTTGTAGGTTGCAGAAATGTTACACTCAGCCTCTTCTGAATTTATTACTCTCATATTTCATTCTATTAATAACTTACATTAGTGGGAGCAGGTGAGGAAACGGGACTATTCTCCCAAATTTATCATTACGAGGACAACATGCACCATATATAAACCTTTGAACCTCTAAGGTCTCCTCGCTGTGAAATGGGGGTTTTAAAAAGTAGCTATCTCCTAGAATTACTTTCAAGATTAAATGAGTTAAGCCAAGCAAATATTTAGCATAATTTCTAGCATATTATAAGTCACCAATGAATCTTAACTGTCCTCACCGTTACCACATTACCACCACCACCACCACCACCACCACCACCACCACCACCATCTACACAAACAAAGCCTTGCAGAACTGAGCTTAATCCATGAGAAGTTCCCCCTGGATAAATCCCTGGATAAATAGCCCTGTACTCAACATACTGAAATATCTGTGATCAAACTTTACCACAGTGTTACAAGGTAGGCGTCAACTTCATTGTACAGATCAAAAAACTGAGGCTTTCGGACGAAAGGGTTGGGTGTGATTTAGTGAAATCAGTTCAGCAATCGATGTACCTTCCTCTCTGATGTTGAGTCCTACCTGGGAGGCTGTGTCTTCCCTTTTAAATTCATCACCAGGCAGATCGAAACAGCATTTAGAAAAGCAGTCATAATAAAACTGTTGTCTGTTTTAGTTGATTTACTTGCTTCATTGTGCCCCAGATATAACTGCTGTCTACTATTTAACCAAAGACAGTTAAAAAATAAGCAGCCAGAAATTGTGTGTGAAAGGGGAAAATAATGTATTAATTCATTAGTTAATCAAACAATATATTCTTAAAGGAGGATTATGCTGACATGTAAAGCAAAATGTAGGAAGCTTTTAAAGGAGAAGGGATTAAACAAACTGAAGGTTCATGGAAGGAGGTGGATGGGTGATGGGTATTAAGGAGGGCACTTACTGTGATGAGCACTGGGTGTTATATGTGAGGAATCTACAAAATACTACTCCTGAAACTAATATTATAATATATGTGAACTAATTGGAATTTAAGTAAAAACTTGAAACAAAAAAAAAAAAAAAAGGAAAGTTTGGGGAAGAACACAAATAAAGGAGAAAGGATGATAGGTCATGAAAATAATTAAAAGATTATTCCAGAAATTTTATCATATTGATATGGGAGTAGGTAGGCTCAGAGTCATGCGAAACCCTTTCAAAAGTGACAAATCAGTTTCTGGGACATCGTAGAAGCTTAATAAAAGTTTGGTAAAGATAGGAGGGGAAGGAGGGATGATTCAGTTAGGTGATTAAATGGGTCAGGAAGAAGAGAAAGAAGAAAATTTTCAAAATAAGCAACAAGGGGAACATAGAATTCTGCTCCAAACTAGGAAAACTGAAACTGAAAAAAAAATAGCTTTAGAAGAACAGAATGAGTATTCTCTCTCTCTCTCTCTCTCTCTCCCTCTCACACATACACCTTACGGAAAACGCAAAAGGTCAACCTCACTTCTTAATAAAAGCAGTGTTCTAACAACAAAAATATCTCCAATATTTTTTTACCATTTTAAGAAATAATATTAAAGACAATATAGACTAAGAAATTATAATATTTTTACCAGTATTCTCCATATGAAGAAAAACAAATGAAAACGGCCAAGGCAGACATAAATCAACAGATTCAATTTTGTTTTAAAGAACAATTCCCAGTTTCAGGCTTTTTCCTCAGACATGATATTTTAGATTAAAATATCAATTGCATCTTTTGTGGTTTCATAGCAGCATAATCTCTTGACTCCTGTCACCACTGAGCTGCCAACATCAATTTTATATTTATTTCAAGGTGACTTTGGAATATTTCATCTGTCTTATATATGGTTATTCTTTTTCCATTCAAATGTTTTGACTTGTTCCCCCATCTCATCGTAGTAGCCCACCGTATAAATGCACATACCTTGAACTGGAAAATTTCTTTCTTCTAGGAATATAATCTTATAACTCTCCTAGAGTTTTAAAACATTTAAAACTTGTTTTCTCTCTGTTTCATGCTTGCTTGCTGTCTTTCTCCCTTCTTCCCTCCATCTCTTTCTTTCTCTCTCACACACACATACACACAAATATTTCTACAGGCATATTCCATTTTGCAATGTATATGACGATCGTTTCATACAACATGTCTCTTATGTTTAAGTAATAAACATAAATGGTAGTTTAAGTATATTAAGTTTTGAAACATGGTGGTATTTGTTCTATTTATTCATTGTTTACTAAGAGAGGACTCCAGTATGTTTTCCCAGGAAATAGATCCACTATAAGTAGCTACCCTTTGTTCAGATTCACCTGAGTTTTTGATTCTCTGGTTGTTGAATTTATTTTTCTATACTGTCTCTGTGCTTATGGTAAACTCTGCATAAATACTCATGGATTTATCTCCTTCTGGTGCAAGCATGAGCGGGGGTGGTGGGGTGCAGAGCGCCGAGGGAGAAGGAATCTTAAGCAGGCTCCACACTCAGCACAGAGCCCAACGCAGGGCTCCATCCCACAACCTTGGGATCATGATCTGAACGAAATGAAGAGTTGGACACTCAACCGACGGAGCCACCCAGAGGCCCTTACTACTTCTGTCCTTTTATATACAGACTCAGCTCAATTATATATGCCCATTGTAGATGAGATTTTTATCAACTTACCTTTTAAATCACCCACTAAAGACATGCCCGACTGCTTTATATCAAACAATTCTAAATGTGATTTTCATTGATATTCCAGATTCAATACGGTATTTGCACCCATTTACCTTTCACCTAAATGAATGCCACTTTTCAGGTCTCCTAAAGTATTGGCATCCCCACCCTGACCCCACCAAATCCACATCACTATTTAGTCCCTGATAAAGGTTCTAGTTACCCTCATCTGGATTTTCCAATCATCCATTTCCTGGTCTCTTCAGAGGACCCACTTACTATAATAGATATAAAATGATGGACCCCAAATTTCCAATTTTATTGAACACCTTAATCACTTAACATCTTAGATTCTGGGGCTTTCGAACATTAGGATCCAATCTTCTCAGTGCTCTCAGTTTCCACATGTAAAATGGAAATAATAATTATACCAATTATACGTGGTTGTAGTCCTAACTGAATGAGGAGTTTGCGTAGATTGCTTGTATTGGTTCCTCCAATTAATAAGCACTTATGAGCTGCTATTATTAACTTCCTAATATTAATTATCTTGGGCTTCCTAACAGTTTTCATAGACTTATCTTTCATCATCTTTCATGTTTCATCATCATGCCCGTACAATGTTTTGCTTTAATCTGTCATTTGACTTTTGTTATCTAAATCTTTCCTCAGTATGTTTCTTTTACAATTGTAATACTTTAGACTATTTTTAATGTGCTTGCCTAAATCACTATCCATTTAATTTTTTTTTAAGTAAAGCTTTTTCAAGTGTTTGTTTGTTTAGAGAGCAAGCACATGGGAGAGGGGCAGAGAGAGACAGAGAGAGAGAGAGAGAGAGAGAGAGAATTCCAAACAGCCTCTGCACTGTCAGTGCATAGCCCAGTGCGGGGTTAGATCTCATGACCTTGAGATCATGACCTGAGCCGAAATCAAGAGTCAGAAGCCCAACTGACTGAGCCATCTAGCCATCCCACTATCTATTTTTAAATTGTCAGGAATTTTTTAAAAATCTCACTACTTTGTCATCTAACATGACTGTTTTTATTATAAGGGCAATATTTTCCTCTTACTCATCTCTTCATGCAATCCACAGCTTTCTGGATTTCAAATTGGGTTTACACACTTTTATTAACGTTAGGTAACTGTCTTTGTTAGTTTACTTTCTTGCTGTTTCCCAGAGAGGAAACCTCTCTCAGATGATGGATAATAATGGACATTATTTTTTAAATTACTTAAATTATGATTTCAGACAAGCAAATACAGTCTATGTCTGGTGCCTGCAGTGTATTTTAACATGAAATAAGAAAGTATTTACCAGATCAATAAAAAACTGCATGAATCCCAATGTAAGAGTTTGCAAAATGACTTACAAAAGAGGCAGTGAATATAGAGATAATCAATACATTCGGTGAAGTCAGTTTCTTTTTGGCACATGAATAGTTTGTGATTTCTATTTAAAAAAAAACAGTAGATTTTCTCTCTTGAATCTTAGCATTGAAATAAAAACACATCCATGTGTACAGGGTAAGTCATAAAGATTTCAATATGGTAGTGGATAATTTAAAAATGATGTAAGATTTTATAACTTGCAATCTTTTTCAAAACTGGATGAAATTACAGAGTCTCAAGTGTGGAAATTGGTTCAATTTAAAGAAAAAAAAAAGAAACAGACTCATACATCTAGAGAACAAACCGGTGATTACCATAGGGGTGGTGGGTGGGGAGGATCGGTGAGACAGGTAAAGGGGATTAAGAAGTACAATCTTCCAATTATAAAATAAATAAGTCACCAGAATGAAAAGTACAGCATAGGGAATATAATTTAAAACATTGTAGTAACTTTGTATGGTGACAGATGATGACAGCACTGTGGTGAGCAATGACTAAGATATAGAAATGTTGAATCACCATGTTGTACACCTGAAACTAATATAAAATTGTATGACAGCCATACTTTAATAGACACTTATTTTTTAAATTGAATAACCCAAACTATAAAAAATGAAAGGAAAGAAAAAAAGGGCATGTTTGACTGACAAAGAAGACAAACAAGAGAAACGATTATTTTGTAATTTTAATTTCCTTAAATAATTGATAGTTTTGACTGCTTATTTATTTATTTACTTACAAACCTATTTATTTAACCAGTCCTATGTGATTGCTATTTCCTTTTATGCCCCAGCCACTCGAAAACTCAGAGACAAATCTGGTGCTCACCTATACAAACTGTATTTGCATTCTTGTACGCTATTTTTGCTTCAATCTTTTCTACATGGCCCTAGTTTTCTATTTTAACCACCATATTGCATACATGTAGTTTAAAGGAATCCATTCTCAAATAATTCCAGAATCACCAAAGATAGGCTTGACTTGTTCTATTTCTACCCTGTGTCTGTCTTCTCATCTTCTAGCATTTCCTCCCGAGTCACATCACTCTTTGGTGTTCCTCAAACACAAGGCAGGCTTTCACTTCTGGCCTTTGCATTTGTTGCATCCTGACTGTAATTATCTTTCCTCCATACAGCTACATGGCTTGCCCCTCCATTTCCCTTAATTTTTCTGAAAAGCCACCTTATCAGAGGGATCATCTTTGACATTCTGTAATATAACACAAAATCTATATCTATCTAGATATATATGAATATGGACCCATATATGTTAGATGTAAAATAAACACATCTGTCCCATCTCCACATATATACACGGTACTCGAATCTCCTATACACTAGTTTTCTTTATACAATTATCACTACCTACTTTAAGTTCCATTAGATTAGGCCTTTCTTTTGTGTTTGTTACTTTGCTCTACTCTATTAGCACTGCCTTGAACACAGAAGACACTCATTGAATATTTGTCAATTGTAAGAATAACTACATGGATAAACAAAAGATACGGACTCTAAACACATGAAGTACATACGCTGATTTATTATCGTAGAAGAAAACAATGCAAATTCAAAAATAGCAAATAGCCTAGTGCTTTGTCTTTCAAGACACAAATTAACATGAACTGAGTTGCAAAAGAGAGGTTATAAAATCCAATTTAATTCTGTCTCCTTCTATTTTAGCTTAATTTAACTTCCTTCCCAATTTTACTTGCCTGAACTTTGAATCATTCCAGAAAAGAAATGATCCAAAATAAATGTTTCCTGGTTTAGAATTAGCATGGTTGTTGGGAAAAATAATGCATTTCTCACAAGTGAGATGGGCCTGAGGTGGCTCACACCAAGCCAAATGCCAAGTAAAATGAAGGGATTCTCATTATAAGGCTTGTTTTGTCTGATGGGGGATTTTGGAGTCTTGCGATTCTGTAATAACATTATCTGTTAGAGGAGATTAGGCAAACGAGAGCCAATTAAACTGCTGGACAACAGCCAAGGTACCACTGCCGACACAAAGAGGAGTTTACTTGCAAGTATCAAAGGAAGTCTCTGATCTTGTCTGAACACCTTTCTTTTTCCTTGGGGAAAGCTTCTTATTTTTAGTGATACAATGCAGGGAAACAAATCTTAATATTTTAGATGCAATGCAGCAAAAGGAATAAGAAAACGATACTTACACCCTGAAGTGATGATGAAATGGCCTCTTGTGTTATCTGAGGAGAAATCATTCTCTACTCTGGGGTCCAAATGCTAAAAGGGAATGAGGAGTCTCAAAAGCAAAGCTTTTTCAGCACTCAGTAAACTGGTCCGCTGCAATCTTATACACAAGCTATAGTTTGACGGTTTAAAGCTTTAATGCTTTCTTCATTTTTCCATAAAGTGAGAGGCACTGGTTTATGCCCATCCTACTCTTACACAAGTTCAGTGAGCTGGATATCACCAGGATGCTCATCAAATATCTCTCATGACTTAGCTAAATTTTGCTCCTATTTCTCAAGTGTGGTTTTCTTTACTGCTCCAACAAAGAGCAAAGAAGACAAAGGGATGTCCTTAAGTGATATGGTGAGTGCAAGTGGCATATATGGTAGTGAAGTCCAACGAAAGAGAAAAATGTGATATTCTCATTAGTAACTTAGAGCTTGAGGTACTCTGAGGAGAAAATCGCATCAGCAGTTCGTATGTCCAGTTAGAGACTACATATCTAAGTTATGTCACTTTGTGCATGATTTTCTAAGTTACTGTATAAAAATAATTACTTTAACACATCAAGGAAAGAGAAATCACATAAAAGGATGTGTAAAACTTCCTATACAACATTTTACACTACCAATTAAAAAACACTGTGATGTAAATTGGGTAATAAATGGGAATTCCTGTTATCTTTAGTTCTTAGGCCTTTTCCTTACTTCACTCTTGGCATTTGGTACCTCAAGTTATACATACTTCTCAAAAATGCTCAGCATTAATGAGGAAAATTAGGCCACCGGGGCTTTCTAATTATAATGAAAATGTTCTCTCATATTCATATAAGATTTTGACTTGTTCTCCACTCTTTTCATACTCTGAAACCCACTTTTCACTGTTGTAATCTATAATTGCTATAGGAAATACATGTTTTGATCTTCATTGTTCTGAGTACAGAATGTGAGACTGATTCATATATCGCTTAATAATTGGAAAATGGTTAAATAACTGAGGCGCTGATGTAAAAAAATTTTAAAAGGTAACACAGAGTGCTGTCAGTGTTAATGGGATGTAAACGAGATACTGTAATGGATTATTGCATTTCTGGGTCACAAAATCCTCTCCAAAATCATTTAGGAATATTAATCAGATGAAAACCATCAAATGATCTCAGTTTGATGTCAAAATATCGGTGAAAAACTTTCTTCCTCCTCTTTTGTGTTCATTATTACCAGACTCCTAAGACAGTAAAAGTAATTCTACCTCATTGCACACTTGTATTCCCAGACAGAATATACTCTTACAATCCATGCTTTTCTCTAATCCCATTAGTTTTCAATTATTTTTTGTAGTACTCCATACAGTAAGATATAAAATACACAAGTTATGGAAGTATCTAAATTGAAAAGTCTTTTGCCCATTGCAATATCTCCATCCAACCAGGTCCCCCTTCTTAGAGGCAAGCTCCTTAACACACATCAAGTATAGTGTGACAGGCCAGAGATATTCTATGATCATCACCGTGTGTGTGTGTGTGTGTGTGTGTGTGTGTGTGTGTGTGTATGAGCATGTTCTTTCCTCTAAGCAGCACACGACACCCATTTTTTTTATATCCTCCATTTTTTAAATTTAACAATAAAACTTCAAGATCTTTCTACACTAACACATAGAGAAGTGTCTTTCTTCTTCATAGATGAATGGTGTCCATTGTGTGGATGAATTGTAATTTTCTCAAACACTTCTCTATTGAAGAATATCGAATTAATTTCCAATCTTACACAATTCAGAAAACAATGCATGTAGCCAAATACACACACATGACATATGGCATGGGTAAGTTTATCCACAAGGTAAATTTGAAAATCACTGATTCAAGGCGTATGCACCAGTTTTGTCTTGATAGATACTGCTAAGTTGCTCTGCACACAGGCTTTATGAAACTATCATCAACAATGTATGATCCCCTGATCTCTACATCCCTGCCACGTGTTAACTTCGTTAACCTGATGGGTGACATTTTTGGTTAAGATTTCTTTTATCACAAAGGAGGTGGGATATTTTCATACATTTATTTCAAAGCCAAGTGACTTTTCCTATGAATTGTTTATTCATATAATATGACCATTTTTGTATTGAGGTGTTGGCTTTATTTGCAAGAGTTTTTTTTATGCTTTTATAATTGTCTGTGATAAGAGTCGTATGCAACTTGTTATTTGTGTCTGTCTTTTTCTTCCGTTAATTTACAGCAAATTTAAAGCATCTAGAACTATGCCACCTCTTCAGACCCTATCCTTGTTCCTCTACCTCTTCTCAACGTTATATACAATATAAAAGTAACTTTACCAGTTAGGGAGAAAGTGTCAAGAACCCTACCATATTACACTAACTGTTCAAAATACCACATCTAAACACACATGAGCTTACATGTCCTGTTTTTAATCTCTTCATGTCATTCTTGCCACCAAATATTTTCCTCTCCATGATGTCTAAATTAGACACCAAAGAAGATATTCTATATCCCATAAAATCATTTATTTTATGTTTTCCCAAAGCTTCCATTGTTTACTATGCTTACCTTTCACCACTACTGACCCTGTTTTGTGTTTCTCTCTTGGTTCTCTGTTTCTGTGTGTTATTAGAGTATGGTACTGTACTGTCCTTAATGTCTGTGTGACATGTCCCTGAGGCCAGTGAGTGCAGTCTCATTTGTGTAACAGTCCTTGAAATAATGAGATCCCACTGATTTTTCCCCCTTTTTCACAATCTGTTCAATCAGACTAAAATAAATACATAAATGACTGTATCTGTTTTGTAGAAGTCCTTTTTTCCCAATTCCTAATATATTTTGTGGTATAGAATTCTGAAGAATTTAAAGTAGCCATATGTGATTTTAGAAAATTATATGTTATAGGAAATATCTATGCACAGCTGATAAACTTAGAAAGCTAATTTGTATGCGCCCTGTAGAAAGAAATATACGAACCCAACTGAGGTATGATTATATCACTGGTTCTTGACTTGCTATTTCCTGTTTGATCTGAAAAAATATTTTTCCCACATCTTTGAAATAGGGGTCCATTTTTGTGTTTCACCTTATTAAAAAACAGCTTGTCAAATTAATTTAAGCATAGGCCTACTACTGAGCAAGACAGTAAGTGTATATGTACACATATATGCAAACACACACTAACCTGCCTGGGGCTAAACTTTCAGAACTCCCAAACTCTGAGACTTCAAAACAGTTGTTGTTAGGGATGGAGGGGCTGCAAACCTTTCCTCCTTCAGAACAATGAAGCATTCCCTTTGGATCCAAGCAAGAAACCAACAACATAGAAGAGAGAGCCATAAAAATAGTACCACCCTGCTGTGATGATTGATTTCCCACTTGAAAGGAAGTGTATTCTCTGATGGGGTGATAATCTAGACATAAACTAGCTTTTTCAGAAAATTTGGAGTAGCAACAGAAAGAAGAAGAGGAAGGACAGAAAACTGAGGGAAAAGGCAAAAACTCCATGGCAATCATTCACAGCAGCCACATGGCTGTTGTAAGAATCCTCTAGTCAGCAGCCCAGGGAGCAGAGTGGTAAGGAGAGATAGGTCAGCTATTAGGGATGGGTGGGAAAGCAAAAGAGTCACCTGTACCTCACCAGTGTGCCACCTGAGGCATAAGACATTCCTACTGTATATGCGAATAGAGTTTGGGTGTTGCTAAATGTGAGTGCTGAGGTGGAGGCAAATTAACAACTTGCATTTGGCTCAAATGTCCCCGAGACACTGATGACTAAAGGCATTTGCACAAGGCCACATTCCATAAAAAGGGAAGAGATATTAACCGTTTTCATTCTTTACCTGCACCTACACTCAAGGACCAGCAGATCACAATAACTAACATGCAAAAATATCACGAAGAAGCACCAAGAGAGATTTGAGGAAGATACACTTTGAGGAAGTATATCTTACAAGAATTCTATGGGGAATCAATTATATTTGAAGGTGTTCTTGTTACAATATATGAGGAATGCCAAGTTTCATTCATCTGTTGAAGACGGACATTCCAGTGATTAGAGGAACTGCAGTAATTGGAAAACTCAGGTGACTCATTCACCATGGAATCTGGATGGTGAACTTTTATAGCACACATGTAAGTGAATGGAGATACATATTCCTCAATATATAAAATGTGAATGCAAATGTATTTCAAATGCAAAAATAATAATCATTTAACACTTTTACAAATGTTTATTTGCTGACTTAAAACTTGACTTTAGAAATTTTATGCCACTTTTGATTTAGGGATGGAAGATGAGAAGCTTAGATTTTTAAAGGCATAAAATAAAATGTTTAAATCTTTTCTGAAGTGAGTTGAAGGCTCCAGATAGAGCGATTCTGCCATCAAAATCTGTTAACATCTAAAGAAAGTCTTTTCGATGAATTCGAGAATGCCAAGGACCAATGTCTTTTCTTTTTCTAAATAGTTACTTTGTTCAAGCACTACCAGACTCAAGTTTTGAAGATCTAACAGGGTCTATATAAAATTGCTTTCTAATTTATTTCGCTTTCTGTGTCAAAGATTCACTAGACATATCCCTGAGATGTCAAATTTCAGCGCAAAGTCACTCTTGTGTTGGTTTCTATGGCAGCCAATTGCAAAAATTTTAAAACAGCTACCAACCTTCTATTCCAGTGTTGACTGCAGCATCAGTGTCAGGAAGATGGTATTTGTCTTGACAAGTCTCCATCTGAATATAATACATATAAGTTACACCCTTAAGTTGTAAGTCACCATAATGCCAGAAACAGTGGTACACACGGAGATGCACAATGTTGATAAGCATGTATGAGGAGGAGACGAGAGAGAAGAGGTGAGGGAGACAAAAAAGGGAGAGGGATAGAGATACTATTTCATAATTCAAGATTCTCTAAAACATAGAGATGGAATCCTTCTCTTTCCGAGAGTGTCAATGAATAGGTATAAAAACCTGAAACCATATCACTATTTGGTGAAAGGAGAGAGACTCGGTCCAATTGCTAAATGAGCATCTGAATCAAAGGAGACTGCAGACCTTAGGAAAAGATGTAGATCTTCAGAAGTAGACAAGAGACAGAATATTGGAATATTGAAAAATAAAGCTGAAGAGCAGCAGGAAAGGGAAAAAAGTTGTAATTTTTTAAGCTAAAATCATATATTTAGAATATTAGTTACATATCTTTACTTCTATTCAGTCCATCAGTCAGACTCGTAAAAGACTGCAAGACTCAAGTCCTATATTTAATTGGTAGGGAGAGCCTAAACACAAAGGGTAGGGATGAACTCTACAATTTCTCCTCACTATCGTTTGGGGAGATGATGAAAATCCTCAGGAACCTGTAAGATGTGAGCAAAAAGAGGCCACGGAGGATGCTGGCCAAGCAATGGGAAGTAATATTCCCCAGCTGGGCCTGGAGAGGAGCTCTGCAGGCTCTTTTTTGATGACTGGGTTAGGAGATTCAGAGCAGTAGATACAAAGTGGGATTTCCACTCACATAGATCTGGAGGTAAATATCAACTCTGCTGCTTTCTTTGTGATCATGGGTAAGTTGCTTACCTATTCAAGTCTCATTTTCATCACCAATAAAATTAAGAAATGTGATTGGCCTTATGGGGCTGGTAGGAAAATTACGTGAGAAAAAATATGCAAGGCACCCAGCACAAAAGCTGGCCCCTATTAAATATGTAATATATGAGAACTATTGTAATTAATACTATTTAGTATACTTTGAATCACACTATTTTATCACACAGGCTGATTTGAATTATATTATCCTGCCAGCCCCTGGAACACTTGATAAAGTCCTGTACATAGGATAAATGCTCAATCACTACATGTGAATGAATGGCAATCTCAGTTAGAAAGAAAAGTCATAGGCATAAATTGAAGATCCAAATAATAAACTGTGACTGCCATGTGACGGTAATAATAGAAGAATCCAGGTCCAACCTGGTAGTTTAACTTTTCTTATATCATTTAAATTCAGAGGAATTATAGCATGATTGACAACACAGGGTTTGGAACCAAACCGTGTGGGTTCATATCTCATCTTTACCATTGATTTAAAGTGTGAATTGGAGCATAGGCCCCCTACCTGTAAAACTGTAGTAGAAATAGAACCATTTCATAAAATTGCTGCGGTGATTAAGTTAGTTGATAAAAGCAAATGAGTAAAAGCACCTAGAATAGTGTTTGGCACTTATGAAGCAACACTGAAGTATTACTTCATTAAAATTAGTGATTGATGTTGAATGTTGCTAATACTTAGGCAAAAAAAAATATCCATTTTAATAGCATATGTAATCATACACAATTTAAGTATGAAAGGTTGAACATGACTAATGTGGGAAAGAGTGGATCAAGTCTCAGTCTTGACCCTAACTGGCTTCATGACTTTGAGCGAATCATGACGCATCTCTGCATGTTCTCATCAGTTAAATGTGGGCATAAGGTAGATTTTGTTTGTAGCCCAGCCAGTCTCTACTATGAAAACATTCTCTGATTTTTATTGCATTTTCTAGGATCATTTATCTTCCCTTGGGAGTGCAGCCTCAATTCTATAAAAGAAGTCAGTTGGAAAAAAAAAAAGCTTACAGAGAATTTCACTTTGCTATCAAGTTTCTAGTATCAAGTCTATTCCATACACAATAAGGCAGAACTATAGTAAAACATCCTGATGCTATTTCTCTTCAAGACCCCTTCACATTTACCAATGCCATTGGAACTGAATTCAGAAAAGAGTAAAGTAGCAAGGAGATGTGTGATAGAGCCTTTTTAAGCTCTCAACATTTCCGGGAACTCTGTTTCTTATATTCAGAGTTGCAAGGTTTTTGTCATATCACATATACCTCCTGTATTTCCTATTTTCAGCCCAAACCCTTTACTTCCATGAGCACCTCAGACGATGTGAAGCATATGGTAGCCACGTAAAACTGGGAGTGTAACACAACATCGCAGAAGGTTTGAATAATAGAAGACTTCAGTATTAATTCCATCTCAACTCATTTTTAAAATGAGGGAAATGAGGCAAAAAGTGTCCTTAAACTTGTTCAAAAGGATACAGATAATTAGAGATAGAGCCAAGACCATAAACTCTTTCTTAGCCTAATCCACCATTTTTACCACTGTATCATGGTTCCCTTATGTAAATAAGTGCTTAGTTTAGCCCAAAAGGGTATTATTCCCTAAATCAGTTTCTTACCTCAGTCAATGTCATCCAACAGTATGTTTGCCTTAAGAACATATTTAATGGCTCTACTATTCCTATTTGTGTAAGAATCATCCAAATTATCATAGCTTTTAACCCCAAAATGCAAAAGCTGCCTGCACTGGGCACAAAGTTTCACAAGTACTTAGTCTCTGCAACAAAGCCGAGTAAATAACGGATGACAGTGAGAGAGCTTGCTCCAAACCCTTATTTAGGAATTTAGAATTGGGCCTCAAAAACAGTACCACTTGTCAGAAAACAAAAAATGTTTTCTTCATTTATGGGATATAGTGCCATGGAGATATTAGCAATGGTTAATGATTCACAGGAAAAAGTTTGGAGATCTTAGCCACTTTATGACTTTGGTCTTTTTTAGAATCTGGAGTTACATTCTGGAATTTGCTTTACATATTAGTGTCACACAGAGCATTACTTTTAGTTGAGAAAGATTCCATTATCTTGTACTTAAATCTCATAAGCTATATATGTATTTATTTTTATAAGCACTTTTTAGTGCTCAGATTGATTCAAAGTATACACTGTACCTTTGGGTTGATTTCCTTTCATTATGAGTAAAAATCTAGTGCTAAAGTAAAAAACTAGAAAAGAATGTACTCTACTGACATTTGTTTTTAAAGGCAGACTTCAGTAAAAAAGATATATTTACCTACCCACATAGTACTATCTGGCAGGTGGAATGATGTCCCCCTCGCAAAAGTGGTCTACATCCTGATCCCCAAAACCCGTGAATGTGCTGGATTACACAGCAAAGGGGAATTAACATTGCAGATGGAACTAATATTGTTAATCATCTGACATTAAAATAAGAAGAGTACCCTGGATTATCCAGATGGGTCCAATATCATCATATGGGTCCTTAAAAGTGGAAGAGGGAGGCCGAAGAATAGAATCGGAAAGGGTTGCTTGCTAAAGAATGGTCAGAAAGATTAAACACTGCTGGCTTTGAAGTCAGTGAAAGAGGGACATGAGCCCTGGAATATGGACAGACTCCAAAAGTTGGAAAAGGCAAGAGATGGATTCTTCCTTAGAGCCTCTGGAAAGGAGTGCAGTTCTGCTGACAATTTGACCAGTGAGACCTGTGTCAGGTTTCAAACTCCAGAAGCATAAGATCATAAAATGGTATTGTTTTAAGCTACTAAGTTTTTGGGGTTTTTTTGTTTTTTTAATATGAAATTTATTGTCAAATTGGTTTCCTTACAACACCCAGTGCTCGTCCCAACAGGTGCCCTCCTCAATGCCCATCACCCACCCTCCCCTCCCTCCCACCCCCCATCAACCCTCAGTTTAGTCTCAGTTTTTAAGAGGCTCTTATGGTTTGGCTCCTCCATCTCCGTTTTTCCCCCCTTCCCCTCCCCCATGGTCTTCTGTTAAGTTTCTCAGGATCCACATAAGAGTGAAACCATATAGTATCTGTCTTTCTCTGTATGACTTATTTCACTTAGCATAACACTCTCCAGTTCCATCCACGTTGCTACAAAAGGCCAGATTTCATTCTTTCTCATTGTCAAGTAGTATTCCATTGTGTATACAGACCACAACTTCTTTATCCATTCCTCAGTTGATGGACATTTAGGCTCTTTCCATAATTTGGCTATTGTTGAAAGGGCTGCTATAACCATTGGGGTACAAGTGCCTCTATGCATCAGCACTCCTGTATCCCTTGGGTAAATTCCTAGCAGTGCTATTGCTGGGTCATGAGGTAGATCTATTTTTAATTTTTGGAGGAACCTCCACACTGTTTTCCAGAGAGGTGGTACCAGTTTGCATCCCCACCAGCAGTGCAAGAGGGTTCCCGTTTCTCCACATCCTCTCCAGCATCTATAGTCTCCTGATTTGTTCATTTTAGCCACTCTGACTGGCGTGAGGTGATATCTCAGTGGGGTTTTGATTTGTATTTCCCTGACGAGGAGTGACGTTGAGCATCTTTTCATGTGCTTAACAAATGCCACACCTGAATAACAAATAATCCAGTGAATAAATGGGCAGAAGACATGAACAGACACTTCTCTAAAGATGACATCCAGATGGCCAAGAAGCTACTAAGTTTTAGAAGAGAAACCTAATGCAAACTACTCATTTTAAAATTACCACTAAACAGGAACCCATGGGGGAGGGGAAGGAAAAAAAAAAGAGAGGTTAGAGTGGGAGAGAGCCAAAGCATAAGAGACTCTTAAAAACTGAGAACAAACTGAGGGCTGATGGGGGGTGGGAGGGAGGGGAGGTTGGGTGATGGGCATTGAAGAGGGCATCTTTTGGGATGAGCACTGGGTGTTGTATGGAAACCAATTTGACAATAAATTTCATATATTTAAAAAAATTAAATAAATAAATAAAATTACCACTAAAAACTAGAAATTGAATGTACTGTGATATTCAAGATCTTTTTGTTAAGAGACGATTATAGGGGCGCCTGGGTGGCTCAGTCAGTTGAGCATCCCACTTTGGCTCAGGTCATGATCTTATGGTTCCTGAGTTCAGGCCGCACGTCAGGCTTGCTGCTGTCAGTGCAGAGCCCACTTAGGATCCTCTGTCGCTGCCTCTCTCTGTCCTTCTGCTGCACACACTCTCTCTCTCTCAAAAAAAGTAAACATCAAAAACAGAGACAGTTATAATTTTAAAAAGGAATGTAATTTAGGTCTAACAATTCTCTATCACATAAGAAAGCAGGACTAATGACAAGGAAAATAACTATTCCTCCTTCCACAAAAGAGAGCCATGAAGAAAAATGTTTTGCTACCAATGTTTCTATTGTTCCTAGATGTAAAGGTATATATGCCACCTAAATCTTATTTTTTTAAAGTTGTCAACTTTTTTTAATGAAAGCTTTGTAAAATATAGAGAAATATGAAAAAGATAGTTTAAATTCAAAACTTAAATCCTCTTTAAATCATATTTTCCAGTACTAATTCAGTAGATATTAAGAGGTCATTGATAAGGAAAAGAGGGGATTATGATTTTTTTTGGTTTTGCAAATGAATTTTGAGGTCCTATCCTCATAAAACTCTACTACTGAAGACAACCACATCTGCCTCTGCCTTCAGTGACATTTTGTTCTCTGAATTACACATGCTTATACCCACCCTCTACAGGTGATGATGCACCTGTCAACACATGTGATCCATTGATCAGTACAGGTGACTGTAGGTTCATGGTGAACAATTAGGAGTCACTGGAGACATCAATAAAATGATGTCTCTACCCTCCCAAACCCAATGGATGATCAAGCTGGGTCTCAGTGATCTATAATGGCTACAACGAAATCAAGACAAGTTAAGAGCCAAGAAGCCATGTGAGAGGCTGTTGTCATGTAGGTCAAGATGGTGAGTCCCAGATTGACATGTGATTATAAAAACAGTAAAGCAAAGATGGGCTTAAGAAATGGTATGCAGAAAGAAATGACACAATTGTGAGACTGAGGGCAAGCAGTGTCAAACAATGACAAAAATGTGTCAATACGGCTGCCTCTAGGTAACTGGCCTTTGGAGCCAAAAGGCCAATTATCAGTAGGTAGTGTGGGGAGAACACATAGAAACTCTAAAGAATAAGAGTAAAGATGCTGAAAACATTGTATTACCTAAAACTGTCAACCAAAATCATCTGCTTTAATTTCCTGCACACCCGCTGCATGGTGTAACAATTCCAGGTGATATTTAGATACCCAGATAATCTACTTCTCCCACGTATGAGGAAACATTAGCAGAGAGGAAAGAAAGGCCATTTATAAACTCTGTCATCATCATTCAGCTTGAGAATAACAGAAGCAGGTGTGTAGGCCTTTCTCTAATACTCATGAGCAATAGGGATCTACTGTACTGAGAAAACACAGCTTGCTGCCAAATCTGGTGCACTCTTTTCCATTCTCAACAATAAGGAAGGCTCCACATCATAGCTATTGAGTTCATTCAGCTGTTCTCATATCATTTCCTCCACAGTCTTCCCGTAAATTTCTATTGTGCCAACATGCAGAGAATTGATTACATTCTTTTTCAGTCCGTCTTTGAAACTTGCAATCAAATTATTCTAAGCAATTAAAAATGCATGAACATTTTCTTCCTTAGAAATACCTCTCCACATACCCCTCCTACCTCAACACTCTTGTCATCTCCTGCCCCACTCCCTTCAGAATTTTGCTACTGCTGGTTTAGAATATAATCCACTTAATGTGTATACTCTATTGAAGCATCATGACCCACTGCCGGCACAACATGTCTCACAAGAATTAACAATCATGAATCATGAAATCAGAGGTGATTTTAGTAAAGACAGGTTATTGTGCAAAATAGTAATATTCTAGCCCCTTAGTGTGCAAACACTAAGGGCCCTGAATAAGTACCTACTACTCTTATTAGAAATTGTATACTGAAAATTATTTTTAGTTTTTTAATGTTTATTATTTTTCAGAGGGGGGGGAGGGAGGGAGACGGAGGGAGGGAGGGAGGAAGAGAGGGAGAGAGAGAGAGAGAGAGAGAGAACAAATAGAGGGCCAGGAACAGGAGACACAGAACCCGAAGCAGGCTCCAGTCTCTGAGCTGTCAGCACAGAACCCAATGTGGGGTTCAAACCCACAAACTGGGAGATCATGACGTGAGGTGAAGTCGGATGCTTAACTGACTGACCACCCAGGCACCCTGAATATATTTTCAATTCAAACTCATGTAATAACATTAATAAAATTACTTATAATTTTATATTTTCTGAGGATGTGCCATGTGCAAAGCATGGGGCAAAGCACACTGTGTTAGAACTACATACAAACTGGGGTTCCACTTTGACGTATCAAGGTATACTCAGATCAAGGCTTCTGGAATTTTATAGCTAAGAACACTAACTATGCTGGCTGTAGTTTAATGATGTGTGCTGTGTAATTAATTCTTTTTTCCCCATTAGCAGACCCTTGGGTATCTATAAACCTAACTTAAGTGCAAGAGGAATGAGTACTTTTTCTACAAGAATGACAGGACTCTATCTGGTAGGGTGACTGGTGGTTTATTAAATAAGCGGCAATTCTAAATTAGGTTATGCTGGTTTTGACAATTTCTGCAAACTGACATTTTCATTTGCTCAGTTTCTTGGAACAACCCATCGTGCAGATATATTACTTGTGGAAACCTCATAAAAACTCTGTTTTTCTCTGGGCTGTGAGCATGAATTTCTAATGAACTTGGCTCTAGGTGAAAGGCAAGTTCTCACCCATTACTGCAAGGGATGGTTTTATTTTACTGAATACCAATTTAGCAATATCAATGCAATACAGATGTCCTTATTTCTAATGTTGGATATATTGCTGTTGTGACCCTGAAATGGAAAAAAAGTTAAGAAACAGAATGGAAAGGATAAAAATCCTAAGGAAGCTTGATATTTGCTGCTTGCACCTACAATTTATCTTTTTGGGCACGTCAGTGATGACTAGCACAAAATGCAGCCGTTCTAAGCTAACAGAGATAGAGCTCAATCATCTTGTTAAAGATCACACAGCATGGTCAACACCCCCAACCCAATGTACAGCGTGACTACAGTAATCTTTAACATATTCTTGCTCAATAAAGTCACAGAAAAGTTATTTACTTTTAAGTCTGCAAACTGAAGTAGCATCTGAATATGTGCAAAGACAGACTACATTCACAAATACAGTTTTCTCGGTCAAACCTATTTTTCCATGCTGAAGTATTAGCATATTTCCATACAGAAGCATGTTTATTAGGATATAGTGACCCAAACAACTGAAAATTCACAAAGCTCTCAGTCAGCTGTTTTTGCTACAGAATGGGAGACAAATTATCTGACCAATATTTCCATCGATGTCTGGTTGTTTGGTGCTGCTTAAACACATCGATAAAACACAGCAATCTGGCTGCTCAACATTATGTTCAACGAGGCACTGGAGATAATTCACCCATTGAGTTAAACAGAATCTGGTGGAAAGCACCTGGCTAAACCACAGATTCAGCCATACCTCTGGGAAGAAAGAGAGTACCAGTTTCAATATCAACCTCAGTTCCTTTAAGTCATAAGCTGCCTAGCACATGCACCTGCTTATGCTTTGAGATATTTTACCCAAACAACTGATGTAAGAATCACTACATTTGCCTTTTTATGAACTGCATCTATGATGTATTCAATGGCTAGAAACAGAACTCATGATAGGATTTCGTAGGTTGCTCTTTTTTTTTTTTCTTCTTTACAGGTTTTAAAAATGTTTTATTTATTGTGTGTGTGTGTGAGAGAAAGAGAGAGAGACATGGAGGGGCGGAGAAAGAGGGAGAGAGAGAATCCCAAGCAGGCTCCAAGCTGCCAGCACAGAGCCTGACACGGGGCTCCATCCCACAAACCAAGAGATCACGACCTGAGCCAAAACCAAAAGTCAGACTTTTAACTGACTGAGCCATCCAGCTGCTCCTAAGTTGCTTTCTTCTTGGTTTTCCTGACGTTATTTATTAATTCTAACCACTAAAACATTGATGCATACATAACAATGACACCTGAATAGGGTTTGTTATATATGTAACAACCCTGGAAGGTATTTTTATGTATTTACTTTTACTCTTCTTTTTTTCGAGAATAAATTGAAGGTAACTCACTTAAACACAGCAAGAAAATGCAAATTAGAAGGAAAGTGGTAAGGGAAAAAAAGCAAATACAAGAATAGAGACACAGAGAGAGGTCTCAACTAAAGCGAGTACAGATTCATGTCAAATAACAACTAACTGAAAGATGGAAGCCTGGCCATATGAAAACAGAATCTGGTGGAAAGCACCTGGCTAAACCACAGATTCAGCCATACCTCTGGGAAGAAAGAGAGTACCAGTTTCAATATCAACCTCAGTTCCTTTAAGTCATATGCTGCCTAGCACATGCACCTGCTTATGCTTTGAGATATTTTACCCAAACAACTGATGTAAGAATCACTACATTTGCCTTTTTATGAACTGCATCTATGATGTATTCAATGGCTAGAAACAGAACTCATGATAGGATTTCGCAGGTTGCTTTTTTTTTTTTCCTTTACAGGTTTGCGGTGTAAGAAGAGCAATTCTTCGCATGCGGTGCTCAAGAGCAACACAACTATTTCTAATACGATGAGAAAAAGTTTTCTTTGGGTTTTTAAAATGTTATGAAGAACATCCATTATAGCATCCTTAATAGTAAATGGCCTCACTGAACAATTTTTGGCTGTTGTTCAATATGACTGATTTGTGTAGAAAGAGAGTCAAGACATATTCTTGTGCTATATGTTGCAATTGGCCCCATTCCATAGAGACTCAAACTGAGGCTGTGAAAAAACTTGCCATACAGCCCATTCAGAGCCTAAAACTGAAACAGTATTCATGTAGTTTACTCTCCATCATGCTGCAAATGCAGGAAACACAGGAGTGCTTGCTTCATGGCTGGAGGACAAGAGGGACATGTCCACAGCAGAGGGCCTTAAATGTTATAACGATATCTAACATTTTCTGAGCTAGTGCATAGGCCACTTTAAAAATACATTAAATGCACTATTTTACTTAACCTTCAAGCCAGACTTGAGTGGTAGTAATTATCATTCATCATGTTTCCTAAATGAAAAAACTGAGGTTTAGTGAGGTCATGCAACTTCCAAGAGGTCCCAAAGTAGGAAGTATGAGAGCTGGACTTTGAACCCAAGGTCTTTACCTCTAGAATCCACATACATAAGTACTTTATTCCATAGCCTTCTTATATCAGAAGGATGTTTCTCTGTATGTATGGGGGACCAGCAAACATTTTGGTGTGTTTAAAGGTGGATACATCATATTCAACCATTCTGTCCATCAGTCAATATTTGTAATCTGCATACAACATGCTAGGATTCTTCTAACAAAGTATTCTTCTAAGAAACATACAGTATGCTAGTATTCTTCTAGACAGATGGCTTTGGACAAGACAAATCCCCTACCTCACTGGGCTTACATTTTACTTTATTTTTAAGGGAGATGACTTTGGGTGCAGTGTGTAAAGTTTTGTGGGGAGGGATGACACCAGAGAGCTTAGTTTGAAAGTTACTGCAATGATCCAAAGCACAAGCTAATGAGGACCTGTATTAGTTATTTATTGCTGCATAGCACATAACAAAAAATCTCATGGCATACAACAACATATAATTTATTATCTCACAGTTTCTGTGGTCAGCTATGGTTCCACTGGGACTCCTGCTCTGGGTCTCACAAGACTGCATCAAGGTGTTGGGCTGAGCTGCATTCTTTTATGGAGCTTGGGGCCTCTTCCAAGCTCAGATGGTTGTTGGCAGCAGTTAGTTCCCCATGGTTGTAGATCTCTGTCTTCTTGCTGTCTACCAACCAGGCAGCACTCTCAGCCCCTAGAGACCACTTGGAGTTCTTTTCTACACGGCTCTCTCAAAACATGGCTGCTTAGTTAATGAAGGAGGACCTCGTTTCCAGCAAGAGAATCTCTCTCTTGAGGAAGGGCCCAGTCCTTAGCTTAGAGGCATTCTCCTGATTAAGTCAGGCCCAACCAGGATCATCTCCATTTGGATTACTTCAAAATGAACTGATTTGGGACCTTAATTATGTTTGCAAAATTCTCTTCACTTTTGCCCATATAATGTAACTGAGTCAGGGAAGTGGCATTCAGTCTCTCCCCCACTCAGTGGGAGGGGATTATACAGGGCATGTACACCAGTGGGCGGGAATCTTCGGGAGGTCCTCTTAGAGGCTCCCTGCCTTCCACAGAATCCTCATTTTCCAGAATACCCAGAATGAATGATGCCAGATAGGTTTTAGAAGTAGAGCTAAGAGGGAAAAAGGGGGAAGGTAAGTTAGAAAGAAGGATGATTAGAGAGAACTGGAATCTTTTCTTCCTGTGAGAACTGTAAAAACCTTTAATTAAAATATATGACTAAAGAGCATTAGTGCAAAGATAACTATTCGATCTGGGGCATGTTGACGTGTTATAAGAAATGTAAGGAAGGGATGTCCATCAGGCATCTGGAAGCCTGGATCCTGAAAGGGAAAGGGAAAAAAGGAGCCCTAGGGGACAAACCTGTAAGTTACTTGAAGAGCAGAGTCAGCTATAAATGGGTGACATCCCGTGAGTTTGACTACAGCGAGAGAAATGATCCAACATAAGAGCATGATACATTATAAGCTGTGATCAAATAATTTCAATTTAATTTAGACTTTCAAAATGCTTCTTATGAAAAGACACTAAAATTAAAATGTGAGCTTAGAAAAATGAATGTCTTGGGCATCTTGCTCTCTTATTAACTTGTTCTTCTCTATGGGTAAAAGACAAACCCTGTCATTCAAATGTCTAATTCATCTTTACTGCATGATGCAACTAACATGCACAAAATCAGGAAGATGTTTGAAGGAAGAGTATCTCATGGCTGTGAATGATCTGGTAAGTAACATGATGTATAGTTTTGGCACTGCCCTAATCAGTCCAGTGCATTTATTATGGGCTGTTAAAAACTTCAAAGAATATAAAAATGGTTATGTATCTTAGACTGTGAATCCTTCACACTTTGTCTGTGTTCACTAATTGCATAAACTAAGTCCTCAAATCCCTCTTACATTCAAATTCAAAGAACATGTAGTGGGAATTTAAAATACATGTTTTACTTCCTTGCAAATTTTTATGTCCTTATAAAGAGAATATGTATTTTATTTCATGGAAAAATCATGACTTATTTATCTCTTTAACCCTTTTACATAAAAGGATCAGGAATACATAAAATAAAATACAGACTATTAATTATAAAATGATGAGAAATTATTTTTGAAACAAAAGCAAAAGCATAAAATATAAAAATCCATTAAAATTTAATCTATATTTCATGAAAATATAAAAGAAAATGTATAAAATACATATTTAATGCATATATCTATACTTAACTGCATATATATTTACATACATATTCTAATAAAACTCATAAGGCAAAGACCTTAGAACAAGACGCAACAGGTCTGTATGCTTATCCACTAGATGGCTCCCTTACAGTTCCAACGTGTAATTTTGCTATTCTACGGAAAACTCAAAATTCACTTAAAATATACTTTGCCCAATCTTAACATTTGCTTCTAATGCCATCCACCGCAGCACTATTGGACCAGAGAGAGAAACTCAAACCATCTTTTGGTAAACGACAGGGATTATATTTTGTACACCTTTATTATTTATCAAACAGTTAGAAAATGACTACTGGGTATACAGTATTTCTTTTTTTAAAAAAAATTAATGTTTTTATTCATTTTTGAGAGACAGAGAGAGACACACTGGGAGCGAGGGACGGGCAGAGAGAGAGGGAAACACAGAATCTGAAGCAGGCTCCAGGCTCTGAGCTATCAGCACACAGCCTGATGTGGGGCTTGAACTCACTAACCATGAGATCATCAGGACCCGAGCTGAAGTCAGACAGAAGCTTAACCAATTAAGCCACCCAGGCTCCCTGAGTATACAGTATTTCTAAACATCGTATCAGTAGATACGCTTAGGGGAGACACTTAGGGTACCTATTTACAATGTGGACTTCTGGTATCTGTCATATCTACCAGATCAGAATCACTAGGGGTGAGAGAGAACAGTACTCTGGATCCTTAACAACTTTATGCAAAAAGTTTGAAAATCACAGTATAAAAATTATACCTTGTAGGACAAATTTGGTTTTAACTGTGTGTGGACTACATGTACTGATTTAAAATGCTTGCCTACTTCAATTAATACTTTTACCGTTGACTCTAAGAAAGAAAAAACCACCACCAAAAGATTTGCTAAGAGATTAGAATCACACAATCTTGGAGCTGTAAAGGATACCATATCCATTGGCTCTTAACCCTCGCTGCCCATTAGAATAACCTGGGGAGCTTTTAAAAACTGCCAATGCCTTAGTCCCACCTCCAGATATTGCTTTTTTAATTACTATAGGATGGGGGCTAGTTACTGGTATATTTCAAAAAGTTCCCCCAATGATTTTCATGTGCAGCAAGGGTTGAGAACTACTAATCCAGAAAAAAATCTCATTTTATATATAAAGAACTATGGTCATAAATAAGTTAAACATCTTGCCAGAAAATATGCAAGGTGTTGCCTAAGTTAGGACTAGAATCCATGTCCTCTGACTTCTAGGACATCTCTCTCCTCACAATTCCTATTTATTCAGAAATGAGTGGAATCTTTTGTGTCCCAGCCCCGCAAAAAAAGCTCCAAGAATGATAACAGTACTCGCAGAAAAAAAAATTCAAATATTTGTAAAGATATTGCATATAGTTGATATCACACTATAAAAAAAAAAAAATCTTGCCACATCATCCTTTCATTGCAACGTTTGAGAAGAAAATTTAAGCCAAAGCCTTAACAGTTCAGATCAGTGACATATGATGTGTTCACCACAAAGCAGTTGTCAATGGCTCTTGATATTGAATGAGAGATGAAAGAGAGGCATCCACTGGGCATACACGAAGCAAAGATTGAAAAGAAGGCAGACCTTGCCCAATATGAGTTAAGAGGACACCCAGGTACTAAGCTCCTGTGATTAGCACTGGGTGTTGTACGTAAGTGATGAAACACTGAATTCTACTCTGAAACCAATATTGCACTGTATGTTAACTAGAATTTAAATTTAAAAAAGAGGACATCCAGGGGAGGTATTATCCTTTAACTGAAACAGATGCAAGTTCATTATAAAGCTACATAAAACACTTACAGAAACCACCTCAAAAACTAAAGAAAGGAGACGCAAGAGCAGCTGACATACACCACAAGGCTTTGTTGTAAATAAAATCAATTTTATGGTTTCACTCGGCCCTTAGTTTGCCAAAATGCTCAAACTAAAACCAATACACGAGCTTCAGCAAACTCAGCAGGGTGGGTGCTTTTTGTCGGAACTGGTTGCAAACTGCCAAGCAATATGGGATAAAAGCATTTCCACAGCTACACTCTCACCCACAGAGAAGATGTTCCTCATTTTGAAGGTCAGGCCATACATCACTGGCCCAATGTCAGGAAACATGCATCGCCTCCGCCTACACTGTGCTAGGTCAGTTAGAAAATAAACAAAAGCAACAGCACAGAGCGGCTACCCCCTCAACTGCTCCATCCCCCTTTGCAACCGTTCCATCTGCAAAGGAGAAGCCAACGTGAAGAAGCCACGCAGCAAAATTCAAGTGTTTTGCTTAAGACACCAGTATTTCTAGTATCTCTCAGCAAATTACATTTTTTTCTCTGATAAATACAGGACGGACTGAACTGGCAATACTAGATGATTTACAGTAGAGCTCTTTAAAATGTCACTGGAACTTTACAATGCTTTGCCCATATGTATTTCAGCTTGCCGTTGAGTCAGAGGCTTTCAGATTCCTTCTGCCACCAAAGGTTTCATATACTGATCATTGGTCATCAGGCAGATGGGGCTCCATCATCCAGAGGGCTGATATCCCAGAAAATTCTAACTTCAAACTCCAGTCTCCAGCATTGCCTGTGAAGGATCACTGCTAAATTACAATTAAATCTCAGTGGTTGAAGAACGGCCTTTCCTACTGGCCAGTCACATCTCATTAACAATTTAGTATGAATCTCTTCACCAGATGAGCTTATAGTCACATTTGAAAGACAGGGGAAAAAAAAAAAACCCTGGCAGACCTGGAGATCCAGAAAAGAATGGGATAGGGTTTTTCAAGTTTCCAACTGTGCAAAGGATTGTAGGAGGGCATGGAAATGAAGTCAGCTGACTGGTTGCCTAATAGACATCAATATACATAATTAAAAAAAACATAGAGCATCTAGAGGGACCATATGAAAGGGAGTGAGCTTGGAAGGTTTAGATATTGTGGGGACAAGACAGCCTGGGAATGCTGAAGTTCCATTATCTAATTATAGGATTCAAAATAAACCTTCAAACAATATTAACCTGGGATATGCTCCAAAGCTCCAAATACCTCAATATAACACAATCAGGTCCAAACACTTTCACATATATCTTCTCACTTTTTTTAATGTGTATTTATTTATTTTTGAGAGAGAAAGCGAGAGCATGCAAGCAAGGGAGGGACAGAGAGAGAGAGAGAGAGAGAGAGAGAGAGAGAGAGAATCCCAAGCAGGTTCTGCACTGTCACTGCAGAGCCCAATGCGTGGCCCAAACTCATGAAATGTGAGAACATGACCTGAGCTGAAATCAAGAGTCAGACACAACCGACTGAGCCACCCTGGAGTCCCTTTTCTAATTTTTTTTACATGTTTATTTATTCTGAGAAAGAGAAGAGAGCACATGCACAACTGGGGGAGAGGCAGAGAGAGAGCGAGAGCAAGAGAATCCCATGTAGGCTCTGCGCTGTGGGTACAGAGCTCAATGCAGGGCCCGAACCCACGAACCATGAGATCATGACCTGAGCCAAAATCAAGAGCCGGACACTTAGCCGCCAAGCCACCCAGGCGCTCCACATATTTTCTCATTTTTAGTAGCCAGCTTCATCCCATTTCCTTAACACAGACTTACAGGATATAAACATGCTTTGAAATCCATAGATGAGGCTGTCTTCATTTAAAATGAAGGTCTACCCTCTCAAAGACATTACAGCCAGTAACTTCATAACAAATCAATCTCACAAAGTCTAAATAGGTGAGTTATATGTCCATTATAAATTTCTTCTGATGGGTTGAGTCATTTAGCATGAAGGCAAAAAGGCTTGGAGCAACAATACAACATTATATTCAATGCCATGTCAGCCAGTGGCCATGGACGCTCAATAAATAGCAGTATGCTGTGACTGATCATTTACCACACACTTTGCAAGTACTGAAGATGTAATAAGCTAAGTCAGGAAAAAAAGGGAGTTTGGATTGCCTTTCTCCCACTAATATAAAAACACCCCAAATCACTCTACTATATTCTGAGATCCCGGCAGAAGTGGCTAATTTTTAAAATAATTTCTATAATTCAGAACAACTGTTCCTATGCTGAGAATCTATGTTGGCACTACAGGCAAGGCATGGATTTTCAAGACAGTGGGCAGCATGAACAGAAACGATGTGAGTGAGGACCAGACCTGGCAATATCCAGAGGAGACTTACTTAGCTACCTTTGCCTCTAACACCTCTATCACAAAAACAGAGACAGCCAAAGATAGCACATGGACAACTGGACAGAATAAACAATCCAGCTTCTTCAATAAACTGGTCAAAAAAAAAAAAAAAAGATAGAGGGATGTAATGGTTACTTTTATGTGTCATTCGGGTTAAGGGATGCCCAGATAGCTAGGAAAACATTACTTCTGGGTCTGTTTGTGAGGGTGTTTCTGGAAGTGGTTAGCATTTGAATCAGTAGACAGAATTATGAAGATCTGCCCTCGCCAATGCGGAAGGATGGTGGGTGAGTGCAGGGGCATCATCTACTCCATTGAGGGCCCAAACAGAGCAGAATGGCAGAGGAGGAACACGGTCCTACTCTCTTCTTGAGCTGGGAGATATGGCTCCTCCTGCCCTCAAACATTGGAGATCCTGGTTCTCCAGTCGTTAGAGTCCATCAGGCCTTCAGACTGACTGAATTATACCACTGGCTTGCCTGGTTCTCCAGCTTGCAGATAGTACATTGGGGGACTTCCTGGCCTCCATCAGTGCAATAGCCCGTTCCTATAGTAAATCTCCCCTTACATATATCCATGTATATCCTTATTGGCTCTATTTCTCCAGAGAACCCTCACATAAGAGGGGTATCTATAAGTTAAAAAAGACTTAAAAGATTTTTTAAAATCAAACAAGACTAAACTACAGTGTTTAATGATGCATATTTGAGTAGCAAAACTATGAAGAAAAGTAAGGATGCAATTCTAAAAAGTCACTACCATTTATGCTTATACATGTTGGGGGGCATGAGGAGGATGCACGTGGAAGGTTTCGGGCATGCCTTGCAAAGGTCTGTCTCTTGACTTCAAAAATAGTAATAACAGCATTTGCCTTAATTAGTAATAAGGGCATTCATTAACTATAGATTTGTTGACATAAATATTTTCAGTATCTGTGTTACCTATGAAAACAAAAGAAATAATTTTGAAAAAATGAAAGCTCTGGAGTCAGACTACCTGGCTTAGGCCAAAACACTGGCACTTCCCATTTATGAGGCCTCAGTCATAATGTGGCCTCAGTTTTCTCATTTGTAAAATGTGGATGTTGATGATCCAAATGGCACCCAGTGAACAGGGTAATCATGAAGATGAGTAACTGTAAAGATTCTAGGACAACACATGGCAGAAAGAAGACGCTCTGTAGGTGTTCGCTGTTATTATAGGAAATGAATCTGTCCAAAAAGCAAGCAGGAGCAGCAAACTGAGGGATTAGGGGGAAATGACGAAAAGCGCTGCAAATGGATGAAGGTCTGGGTAATGTTCTGCACCACAAGTTCTCTCTTATTAAATTTTCAACTTGAATTATGCATTCCAGAAAGTGCTGTTTGCTGTACAGAAAAGAGAATCTATAATTTTACAATGAAAATCAATGGAAAACTGGAATTCACTTGATTATCATTTTGCATCCCAAATCACCGGAACTCATCCATTTTATTGTCCAACGCAAACTGAAGAGGCAGCTCTCTGTTAAAAAAGGAGGTTGCCAAATTAAATGTCTTAGTCTGATTGAACCCCTCAAAAGTGCAAATTAAAATGTTAGGGATTTTTTGTTTGAATCCTTAAACTTGGATTAAGCTTTGAATGGATTAAAAACTCCATTCATGTAAAGCAAGTTTTTAAAAAATGTCACATTTTGGGCCTTTTAGCTTTTTTAAGAAAAGAGGGCAAAGCTTTTGTAATCCTATTAATTCATTGATTTGTTTTCTTTAGCTTTAATTAATTGTGTTTTTTGACGTTTGGATTCGGTTATCATTATAAACTTTTAATTTTAGCAAGTAAAAGCTTGTTTTTTGAGGGCATTTCAGACCTCACTATTTTCTGTAGAAAATATGTTAATAAATTGCATTCTAGAATGCTGATTAATCCTAATAAGAATACTTTAAATTACCACATCACAGTGAATAGAATAAAAGCCAGTGTCCACACAGGTGACTCAAATGTCTTGAAAGTCCTTTGACTCGCATTAAAAAAATAATCTTCCATTCCCATGCAATTAGGAAAATGAGTTTATAATAACATATTTTGGAGAATTCAGTTTTAAAAATATCCCCACAGTCTTTTGTTATTCTATCTCTAATGATTTTCTACAGTTTTGGCATATCCACTCTGGTTTAGGAAATTATTTAAGAAATTGACTTTCTCAGGTAATAACTATTTGTAGAATTGAATTGTACTTTTGCATCGTCACTGACCAAAACTGACTACAGTCTTCTCAATCCGTTACAAATGGATGATGTGACCTATTTGCTAGGGGACTAGAGGAAGTAATTAAAACAAAATATAACGCTGGAACTTCACTATGACACTATTTTACTTACATTGAAATGAAGTGAATGTCAAATGTGTCCTAAATCCTGGGACCCGACTTATTCCAAATTTCATGTCATGGGGACAGACTCTCAGGCATTTCTAGTAGGTCATCTACACAGACAATGGTATTGACCATTTCAAACCCACACTTCTATATATACTCTAGAAGCTAAAGAAATAAGTTAACATAAATCATCAGGGCTGAGGATGTCTCATGTATCGATGCAATAGTGCATGCCTGGGCTACTTCAGTGTGGTTTGCAGACCAGCAGCACTGACACCACCTTAGAGCTTATGAGAAATGGAGACTGACCAAGAGTGCTTTAACATCCCCCTCAGCTTGATCAACCTTTAGAGTCCTGACCTCCTTCTCCCTAGGGCATTTACATTAGAAAACTCGTAAATTCTTTCTCTGCCCCATTTGAGATATAAATCTTATAAAACCCAGGAAATGTCTTTTTACAAGGACCTGGAAGCCAAAATATAATCACCAAACCAAACAGGGCCCCTCTCTACTACTCTCTATGGGAGGGTAGGGGCCTAATTTTGATAAGGGACAAAGGGCCTGATCGCATTACCTAACTTCCCTCCCCCAGTGTCCTCCAGTACTTCTCCACGAATTTAAAAATCCTCCCACCTTTTGTTTGTGGAGTTCAATCTCTCTCCCCTACTGCGATAGTTTTGAATAAAGTCTTTGACTATTTAACTGGTTGTGGTGGATTTTTTCTAAGATTCTCAGTCCTCCATTCCTCCTCCCCCTCCCCCCACCACCCTCCACATTCTGAATCTTCATTTTAACAAGAATGCCAGGTATTTCCAGTCCCCAGTAATGGTTGCGAAGTTCTCTAAGCCTTACAGTCATCACTCTCCCCTGGAACTTAATAGGGGCACAGATACAAACAAAACCAATATGGGCATATCAAGTAAGCACCACCTAGTTCAACAACATGACAGTAAAAGCCATCTATATTTCAAGTACCTGATTATTTTGTTTTGTCTTCAACCAATGCTCTTTTTGAGTATATTATGAAATAGTCTGGGCTCTATGTATTTTTTCTTTTTCTTTTTTAATAAAGTGCTTTCTATTACTAATTCAATTTTTTAAAGTTTTTATTTATTTTTGAGGAAGACAGAGCGTGAGTGGGAGAGGGGCTGAGAGGGAGACACAGAATCCGAAGTGGGCTCCAGGCTCCCAGCTGTCTGCACGGAGACTGCTAAGGCTCATAAAGTTGGGGCAGACATAAGATTTGTATTAGGGCTTATGACCTCAGAATGAGTGCTACTTTAATGTGTGTGTTGGGTGGCACATTTTTTCATATACCCTGAACAGTGGCAAAACTGAACTCTTGCGGGTGAATTCTCTATTGGAAATATGTCTTGTTCTGGGTGAAAACGGTAAGTGACAGAACTATACTAAAATGGTAATGGACTTTTTAAGGCAACAGTGTTCCTTTGCTTGTGCTTGTACTTGTACTTATATTTGTTTGGTGAATATATATATATATATATATATATATGAAGCTTTTATAATGTATATTTTATAGTTCACATAGATAAAGAAGTATGGTACATGTACATGTATTTGCACGTATGAACATATATTACTCTTTTGGCATAATGACCATAATATATGTAATATATAATCCCTTGCTGTAGGGATTTTGAGTTTTCTTTTTTTTTAAATTTTTTTTTTCAACGTTTTTATTTATTTTTGGGACAGAGAGAGACAGAGCATGAACGGGGGAGGGGCAGAGAGAGAGGGAGACACAGAATCAGAAACAGGCTCCAGGCTCCGAGCCATCAGCCCAGAGCCTGACGCGGGGCTCGAACTCACGGACCGCGAGATCGTGACCTGGCTGAAGTCGGACGCTTAACCGACTGCGCCACCCAGGCGCCCCGGGATTTTGAGTTTTCAAGATAAATGTTCCTCCTACATGATATCAGCCATGTCTTATTTATGAGACTTTCACAAGATAGATAAAAATGCACTGTCAGGATGATTCGTTCTCCTGAGCATTAGTATTCTGAGTCAAGTAGGTTTTGCCTTTATTTCATTTATCTTTGGAGGATTCGTTTGGCTACTTTAATCATCAAACTACAGTTAGCCAACTTAATTTTTGTTAACTATGTCACTGCATGATTATGCAAAATAAAACCTGGTAAAATTGGATAAATTTGCTACCTTATTTTTTACAAATGAAATATATGACTTTTATGTTCATCTATGTCAAACAGTGATTCTCAACTCAAGTTGAACAGCACTAACACTAGATGGGTGATGGGTATTATTAAGGAGGGCACTGATGATGAGTACTGGGTGCTGTAAGTAAGTGATGGATCACTGAATTCTACTTCTGAAACCAATACTGCACTGAATAGTAACTAAAATTTTAAATAAAGAAAGAAATAAGTCAAATGATAAAAAAATAAACAGCAATAATAATGCCCAGGCATCAACCCACACCAACTGGTGCAAGATACCTGGCAGTGGGGCCTAATGTGGGTTTCTTTCTTTCTTTTTTTTTTTTTTAATTTTTTTTTTTTTACATTTATTTTTGAGAAACAGAGTGAGACAAAGCGTGAACGGGGGAGGGGCAGAGAGAGTAGGAGACACAGAATCTGAAGCAGGCTTCAGGCTCTGAGCAAGCAGTCAGCACAGAGCCTGATGCGGGGCTCGAACCCACAAACTGTGAGATCATGACTTGAGCCGAAGTTGGACGCTCAACCGACTGAGCCACCCAGGCACCCCAATGTGGGTTTATTTCAAAAGCTTCCTAATTTGGGGCACCTGACTGGCTCAGTCAGAAGAATGTGGGACTCTTGATCTCAGGGTTGGGAGTTCGAGCCTCACATTGGGTGGGTGGAGAAACTACTTACATAAATAAAACCTAAAAAATTAAAAAAGGAAAAAGCAAGATCCGTCAGTGACTCTATGTGCACCCAGGGCTGAGAAACCCTCAATTAAATGCTGCGTTTCAACCTCTATTTTTCCTACATAGGATTTTAACTCATGAGTTTTTTAAAACAAGAACCTCAGAACATCCGAGTATTAGTTACATTATGTTAGATTTTTTTCCTGTTAATATTTGCATAGCTGTTTAATACTCAGAATGAGCTACCACATATTTCTACCACAATTAAACTGATGTGACATTTACAATTTGCACATAGCCACAAACGGTTCCCAGACTCCATCCTGTGACCAAGAGTGGCACACTCATTACTATAATGAAGGTATGTTGTAAAGACTCTGTATCAGAAAGGATTCAGCACTGTTCAAAATTTTAATCTGATTATTCCATTTCTCTGCTGTATTTAATTTGAATCACACCTATCATCAAGATCAGGTAAAACAAGAGTCTCCAAAAACTTACTAACATTTTGGGCAATTTTTAAAGCTATTTAGATGGGATGGACATGTAAATATCTTTCACTTCAGGCAGGTTTTTAATTGCAGAGAATTATGTCAATTCCAATGGCATAACATGAGTAGAAAAATGTATCAAATGACAAAAGTAAAATAACTCTCTTGAAGATCCAATAATGTTTAAGTTTCAACCATGTGGGCAGTTTGTAGGGTAAGTTTCAAACATATCTTTTAATTAACTTAGTTGTCAATTTACACAGGACTAGAGCCATCATAAAATTGACTATAGTCTCTTTTAAAAATATGTTGTTTCAGAGTTCCTTCACACATAATTAAAGCAGAAAAAGAAACCACCAAGAATCAAAATAATCCTCGATTTTTAATCTTCCACGGAACTACCTCAATTCTCCTTTTATGCTGCTAAGGTTGAACTGAACAAATTTGAGTTTTTAATAAAATGAGGGCCCCCTTTTTACACCCAATTTAAGAATTTAATCTCTAGAACCCTAGTGGCAGATGAGAGAAAGCAATTTACTATATGAAGAAAAACACTTCAATTCAAGTTTTCAACCTAAAACAAGGCCAGGCCATAAAGGATTAGAGGAAGGAAAAAAAAACTCTTCACACTAACTGTATCTTACCAATGAATGAGAGGCGCGATCTCATTTCCCTATCATCTCCATCAGTATTGTCAATTTTCAATTCTCCCACAGGCCTCCTACACTGTCACTTTTCCTCTTATTTTCTAAAGATTACTTTGCTACCAACTTCACTGAATTAATGGCGGCCTTCAGGCTAGACTGCTCCCAACTTTGACCACCCGAGCCGATAGGTAATAGCAAGTAGTGGTATGCTGCTGAACCAAAGTATTTTTCTGGATGAGTAGAAGGAAGTAAGGTGTGGAGAGATCAGCTGAGGCCAGATCAGAGAAGGTCTCAGGCTAAGATAATAAATTTGAATGTCATTTTGAAGAGATGAAGAGCTACTGAAACCTCTTATGCAGGCAAGTGCTCTGATCAGATTTCGGATTGTAGAAAGAAATGCCCAGGCAGCCAAGTGGAGGACAGCTCTGGAAGAAGGTCAAAATGAAAGTGGGAAGATCATTTAACAGACAACAGTGCAGTTAAGAAGGGACACAACTCAAAATGCAATTCAAGTGAGACCTCTACCTAGTCTACCAATCAAAGGTACTGAGGACAATCCTAGGACCCTGAGCTGACTTCTGGCCTAAGTGTTATCACACTCTACCATAATTATGTCTTCTTCTGCTTCTATTAGTAATATTCTCTCTTGCCAAATCAAAATCTTTCTAAGTGGCAGCCTCTTGTCTTTTCTATTTTTATCTCCAGGGCCTAGCACAGGACCTGGTACACTGTAGGTGTTTGAAAATATTTGTAGAATATTCATACTATCTATGGATAAACAAATAAAAGTGATTTAAATAATGTTTACCCTGTGTAGGGAAATAAATGCTTTGTCTAGATTTAAGTCTTGGATCTCTCAATGGCTAGTGGGGAGACTTTGGTCATTTTGCTCATTTCTCAGCATTCTCATCTGTTAATCAAGGGGTATGGGCTAAATCATTTCTAATATACGTTCTGACTCTCATATGCTTTAGAACTTAGTTTCCAATGAAAATGTATCACGCAACAGGCAATTATAAATTGTCACAGGCTGACTTAAAGACTGCATTTCATATAATCAACTGTCACCCATGTCCATTTTAATAGGTTCAAAATGATTTCATGCCTACTCAGAAATATTAGAAGTATGTGAGGTGACATACAGATGGAATGTAGAATCAATATTTCTCCCATATGAAATCCCAGATTGCTAAAATATGTACTTTTGTCATTAAAAGATTTATTTTTAAGTGACTAAAATGCAGGGATGTTAAAATTTTATAGTTTGATACCATTAGAATGACTACTGATGCTAAATCAAATTTTTCCTTAACATTTTTCAATATTCTTTGCCATGTTTGATATCAACACTGTTTCCTGAATAAAGATGAATAAACCAAGTTTAAAAAGTGAATACAGAGTTGTACTAATTGCTTTCTTTTAATAATGAAAACTTTTTGTATGAATTATTTTTATGATCTGCACTTTATCATTAAGTAGTAGTCAACATCTTAGCTTTATGTTTCTGGGTTTTTAATACTTAACACCACAAACACACTGAATATAGCAGCAGGACTTAATTGCTTAAATCCTGTTGCATAGTAACATCCAAATAATGCTTAAAGTATATCTCAACAAGATTTAATATAAAGAAGGGTTTTATTTTGTCATGCTTGGCTATGCCTTACCTAGGAGAAATCACTATTTTCTTTAAATATCTTAAGCTCCTGTGTTTTTCCAAAGACTAGTGAAATAAGCTAGCATAATCATTTATAAATGATAATGAAGACAGTGCACTATTTAAGGCAAACAATACAAAATAAAAATTATAGCCAGATGTATCCAGGTTAATATTCACATAAAAATTTACAATATCAAAAGGATTTTATTGGCTAATAGTTCCTTCCATGTACAATCCAGCATGATCCTGCATTATAAAGCAAACTGCATATTTATTACACTTTCTCATGGCGCTCAAATGGTAGAAGAGACAAATGAGATTCATTTATGTACAAAGAAAAGCAACTATAATATTTTGACTTTGTATTTAAAGACTTTAACTATAAAATTATTGCAAAGTAAGTAATACTAATCATGCAGATTTTCAAAGCTGCATACAAGATATAAGGTGACACAAATTTATTTTTTAAATTCTCAGAGTTGTTTTGTTTGGCCTCCTTTGATTTTTGCTTCACTGGGCTTCAACTCTATTTTATATTCCATTAACTGGCTAGTGCACAATACGTGTGTGTGTGTGTGTGTGTGTGTGTGTGTGTGTGAAAAATGAGTAAATTCTGGGTATACATGATTTGTGTTTTCTAAGTTCAAGAGTTCAGTCAATAATTTCAATTTTCATGCAATCTCTCAGAGTAGCTCTTCAATATTTCCTTCTTTAACTTAGGTATAATTTTTCACTGCAAAGAAATCCATGAAAGTCAGATCATTTAAGACGAATGCCTGGCACCTACGAGGTATTTTATAAAGCACTTTGCCTAGAGTATCACGTTTTACCTTCATAAGAAAAAAATTAAGGTAATAAAATAGTACTAAACAATGACTAAATAAGCAGCAAAATGGGGACTCAAAGTACTTTTGGTATAAAGCACATGTACCTTCTGCTATAACACACTGCTTTTTGAGCACTGGACACATTATCTGGCAATATTTGGTGTTTAATAATGGCTTGTTTAATCAGAATCTGCAAGGCATTTACTAGGTACATAAGGCACTGATTTTCAAGCTATATCTATTAGTGGGGCATAAAATCAATTGATTTGGTCTTTACCCATATTTTATCAAAATTGAATAAATTAAACAATACCATGGTTTATTACAGGTTTGTTGGGAAGGGCAGTCTACATGGGCAACATCCATCTGTACAAGTCCTTGTTCGTTGTGGCAAATTGCAAGGCATAACCAACCCCTGTGTAGGCAATTAATTAGTTGAAAGTGGCCGAAACATGACTACCATGGAGCTGCTTATTTCTTGAGGCAGGGGACTATCCTGTTTGCTACAAAGGTGCTGAGTCTTGGCCCTAGTTTCCTCAACTGCAGTGTAGTCCAATGGGTGTGTAGTCACCATTTTGGCTATATGTCACATCATGGTAATTGGGACAGAGGAACTAGTGCTACCATGCTTATTTTCCTGCTATTTGCTACACTGTGAATATGAAACAGTCATGTTCTAGCATACTGAATCACATTGTTCACTTTTAGCACCTACAGAATTGTGACAAGCCAGCCTCACATTTGCTTAGTCATGTCCTTTGGAGTCTTGCTACTTATTCCCATCCTCTTGAGGTTGCGGTTCTTCCCTGAAAAGGTATTAAGAGTAAATGGTGGCTCAGGTAACTTAGGTTTGAGTTGCAGGGGTGTGAGAGTATGTGAGCTAAGCACTGCACAACTCCAGGGGACACCACTGACATCTTTAGCAGTCTAGTAAATGTGTTGAGGTATCAAAAAAAAAAAAAGTTTGAAAAACATTGCTTTAGAAAATACAAAGAAAAATGCATAAAGTATTGGTTGAGAGAATTCATATTTAAGGCTGAAGTATTCCTCTCTAGTTGAGTTTAGGTGAGAATGTGGGATTTAGCCCATCCTTGAAGATGAAAGAAGGGACCAGGGGATAGCATTTAGTGTGGTCCAGGGTGAGAATAGACAAGACCATGCTCCAAAAACTTTCAGAAGATTGTATGAAAACACAGACACACACACACACCCCAGTTTACAAAACATTAGTAAAAAACTAGCAACAACAAAAATGTTCGAAATCAGGGGAAAAAATTGCAATATAAAAAATAAAAAGCTGGTCACCATCTCTAAATTTTTAGGATTTAATTTGGCTCCTCCATATCGGAAAGTTTTCTCGTATCAAGAGGAAGCAGTCTTATGGAGTCATGGTGAAACTACTCAGTTATGTTTTTTTCCCTTATCATTTTCCCTAGATGTTCAAAGATCAGTAAGAATATTTTGCCCTTATACCAAACCCAAATAGTTTTTATCTTTACCTGACTGTCCTATTTACAATGTTCTGCTTCTCTGTATTTTATAGGATGAGACCATTTTTAAAAAAGTTATATCCATGATCTCATCGTTCTCCTCTATGTTTTATCATCATAATGACTCATGATTCAGAACTTATTCATCTAATGGTGTTTCATCACTTGGTTACACAATTATATACCTATACCTTATTTATTACACAGTTTCTATCTAATCTATCTACCTATACACACAATTCATATCTATACAGATCTATATACATACATATGGAAGATAAATAGTAAATAAATAAGAACACTTCTCTAGAAAATCTTGACAGACTTCAGTATTTATATTTTTCATGATACATTCAGTAATATACAGTTTAAAAAGTTAGTTTACTGCTCAAATTGCATAGTTATTGCTATTAAATATCTTTTGTAATACGATTTCTTTAGAAAAATTTTGTTCCATTCTTCTAATGGAGTTATAGGATATCCATTTATACATTAAATGGGACAGACATAATTTACTCAATTATTTATATTATTATTCATAATGAATGGAAATTTGTTTAAAATTTTTTAGATTGGACCACAGTTTAGAAAAATAATGTTTTAAAATTTTTTTTCAAGTTTATTTATTTTTGGGGGGGAGGGGCAGAGAGAGAGGGAGAGAGAGAATTGTGCTGTCAGCTTGAAGCCTGACGTGGAGCTTGATCCCACAAACAGTAAGATCATGACCTGAGCTAATATCGAGAGTTGGATGCTTAACCAACTGAGCCACCCGGGCACCCCGAAAAATAATATATCTTACAGTTGAAAGCTAAGTTTGGTTTATAAATGATATTATATTGGCTTTTCTTTCTTTGTGTCTTCCTTTACATTTTTTATATTATTGTGGAATGATTTTTATTTGTCTTGGAGATATCAATGACCCTTTTAATATCTGTGATACAAACTGATCTACTTACAAACTTATGGATCCAATAAAAGATAGTTTGAGTACAGAGGGACCACAGACCAACTATTTTTAAATTTTTATTATGAAAAATTCAAATATACACAAAATTGGAGAGCATAGTATACTAAACCCCACGTGCTTATCACCCCACACCAATAATCATCAATATTTTTGCCAATTCTGTTTGACTTATTCCTTTTAACTTATTGTTTTCCTAGAGTATCTTAAAGTTAATCCCTGATCTTAGATCACTTCATCTCTAAATACTTCATTTTGCATCCCAAAGAGATATGCTCTTTAAAAATTTACCAAAATATAATTATTACACATAATGATATTGATAACAATTTTTATAACAATGAAATATCAAGCCATGGTCAAATATAGCCTAGGTTTCAGTGTTTTCTTACTTTTTGATTTCTGAATCTTCACCCACACAAAATGCTCACATTTTTATTTGGCTGACATGTAGAGACCGTTTTATTTAATCCCTTTAATTTGTGCAACTTGAGGTGCAAGGAAGGTAATCGATTTACTTGATGTCACTGGATTTTTCACTTTGTCTATTCATACCACAAATATTTACTCAGTATCTAACAAATACTGTTCTAGGTATTTGGGAATTATCTATAAACAAAAATGATAACGATTTCCGCCATTATGGAGCTCTATTCCTGTTGGAGGAATGTAATATAAACATTAAAAGAAATCAAGCCAGTGTATATGTGATGATGATAAATGATACAGACCAAAGAAAATTATAGCGGGGCTGGGTACATGCTGTGGTGGGGAGGGATTAAATTGGCTGCATCAAGAAGCAGACATTCAAGTAAAGACTTAAGGTAAAGGACTTAATTTTAGGATATGTGTAAGGAGAGCTTCCAGAGGAGAGAGAACAGTGTCAATGTCCTAATACAAGCACATAAATACCTGTGTAATATTTCTGTCCCAAGTGGTTTGAACGCAGATGAAAATAATGGATGAGGTAAGAACTCTAGCTTTCTCTGAGTGAAATAGTAGCCATTGCAAGATTGGGCACTGAACAATGACACGTTCCAGTCTTTGCTTTACAAGAAATGTCCTGGCTACTATTTGAAGGCGAGACAGCTGGATACATGGACAGGGAGCACTGATTTTCAGATAACTTGGGAGGCTGGTACGTTCTTTAGGACAAGAGATAATAAACTAATGAAGGTGAGGAATTAGGTGATTAGAAATGATCTAATTCTGCATACATTTCAATATTTGAGCTGACTGATAAGAGGTGGGATGAAAAAGAGGACCAACAAAACAAAACAAAACAAAACAAAACAAAGAAAAGAAAAAGAGGACAGAAGTCAGGGTAACACCAAAGCGTCCAGCCTGAGCAAGCACAGGGTGAAGTTCTTAACTATTAAGAATTAGTTGTTACCTCCTTCAGGTTTGAGAGATTGAGTAAGAAATGGGATATCCACGTATGAAATTAACTAAAAGGGTTTGGGTTACAACTGTAAATTTCAGGGCTCATCAACATATGGATGTTTCATTTATGGTCAAGAGAATTTCTGAGAATACAAAAGTGTCTGCATAGAAATTAGCAGAAAGGCCCAAGGCACAAAGGATGAAGTGAAGAGCATGCCGATACACAGAGATCAGGGAAACCAGGAAGGCAATAACAACTCCCATCACTATTACAATGATTCATTTCCTCTAAGATTTCATATTAAAATTCTCAATATTTGCTTGTTGAGAATGAGCCTCAGATGGATTAGGTGTTCCCTGCCTCTGAATCATCATTTTGCCCCTCAGTTCAGCATCATATAGGCTTTACTCCTTCTGGTTATATATTTTTCCTCACCACCTTGGCCATTTTCTTCAGGGGCCTTCTGATGTTTCTGCATCAAGTATAGGGACGTTTTGATCCCTCAAGTCACCGTGGTGGTAGAGGATTTAGAAGCTACTCTTCCTAATGTGCCCTGAGAGGGGGGTCAGCTTATATCTTACCTTGCCCCTATTGTTGACAAAATTATTAGTAGGTTAAAAAAATGCGCTCGAATTTATTTTTAAGCATGCTTATGGCAAGGTTTAAGCAACAGCACTAGCAAATAGAATGCCATCAATTCTTTGGAACACAGAAAGATTTATGTCTATAGCATTAAATGAATAATTTGGGAAGAAATGCTCACTCTAAACAAACTATTTATTGTCGTTCTGCTCAATTTTTGTCTTTACCTCTGCCCTGTACCCATCTCCATCCCAAACAGTTACTAAATTTAGTTACACGTATTTAAAGAGAAAAATGCAACATTCATTCATCAAAGATTTATGTGTCTTGTCTATCTGTGTGTGTGTGTGTGTGTGTGTGTGTGTGCGTGTGTGTGGCAAGGCATCAGAAATAGAAAACCTATTATATATGGAATACAACTAATCTATTGCTCTCAGTTTACATTCTTCACCAATATAAATAGCTGCACAAGGAAAACAAGACAACAGATGGCATAAAAGCAGAGTGTGCACATACAAGTGCAAGGCTGGGATGTGGCAAAGCATTCAATGAATATCTGGTTTCCATAAAGAGCTAGAAAAAAACAATTTTTATATAGAGTCAAAAATAGTAGAAGATTTTTTTTTAATTAGTCACTTGGTATTTACTGAGTTCCTGCTATTTACCCAGAATTATTGTAAAGAACAAAGAAAGCACAGCTCTGAAGTCATGCCTGAAATAAAATTTTATCATCTGGCCTTGGAGAAAAGACAATCCTAACAACAGTGTCACTCATCAACACTACACTCCTGGTGATAACATAATGAAATACATAATTTTCTGCAACTGTCTGAAGTTAGATCATTGTCGTTTATTTTATAAGGAAGGCAAATAATTAAAGAGTAAATTCAATGAACAGATGAAAATGTCTAAAAGCACATTTAAAAAAGTTTTATTTAAATCCCAGTTACCATACAGTGTAATATGAGTTTCAGGTGTAGATTTAGTGATTCAACACTTCCATACCTCACCCAGTGCTCATCACGACAAGTGCCCTCCACAATCCCCATCCCTCCACCCACTTCCCCTTTGGTAACCTTCAGTTCTCAATAATTAGGATTAACTGTTTCTTCCTTCCCTTCTTTTTTTTTTTTTTTTTTTTTCATGCCTTTGCTTGTTTGGTTTCTTTAATTCCACATATGAGTGAAATCATATAGCATTTGTCTTTCTCTGACTTATTTCAGGAAAGAATAAAAGCACATTTAAATGATGTACTTTGAGTTTCCATTCCTCAAGAAATATCTAAAATATTACCAGATCAATGGGAAGATCTCTTTACTGTAAAAGTCAGACCTCTGACGGGTGCCTGGGTAGCTCAGTCTGTTAAACTAAGGTCATGATCTCACGGTTAATAAGTTTGAGCCCTGCAATGGGTGCACTGACAGTGGAGCCTGCTTGGGATACTGCCTCCCTCTCTCTCTGCCCTTACCCTGCTTGCGCTCGCTCTCTCTCTCTCTCTCTCTCTCTCTCTCCCTCTCTCTCTCTCAGAAATAAATAAATGTTAAAAAAAAGACCTCTGAGCTCAGAGTGACATCAAATACTATAAGAAGAGAATCACCAATTCTGTTACACTAACTTCCCAAACTGCAACAGTAATTTCTCATGATCCATGACTAACAAACAAATTTAGAAATATTCTACTTATTTTCACCATTTTAATTCTGTGTCTTAGCTACAAAAGCAAATAATGGGTAAAATTAAATCATGATATTAAGTTGGACAGAATAAAGGAAACATACCAGAGCTAAAATCAAACCAATGTAAGAAAAGCCTACTTGGGGTTTGATGGGGAACACTGTTTAACTCTAAAGCATTAACTAAACACCAACTGTGCCTAACAAGACATCCAAGTAAGTGGAACCAGTTTTAATGTTGGTTGATTTTCACCTGCTAGGATTAAAATACACTCAATGCTAGTTTGATAATTCCTAGGATTTCAAATATGGGCCATTTAAAAAGTATGAAGCATGGTCCCTTCCTTTAGTACAACTGGGTAGACAAGGCAAGAATACATGAAATATTAAAAGAACCACGTGGATATGGTGACATAGGAGCCTAGGTGCTCTGCTGGAGGTAGTGTAGACAGCAGCAGCAATCTGCCTAGCCATCTGTTACCACTTAGTCGAATTAAGTATATACATACCCTTTGACACAGCAATTCTACAACTGGCATTTATCCCAGGGAAATTTTCACACA